>NC_132911.1:68543132-68857250 GCF_047675955.1 Chlorocebus sabaeus
ATCCCAATCTAACAGGAGATGCCAATGGTGTTGTTACCCCTGGCTCAGTCAGGTTTGGTAAGACGATAAACTTCACCTTCACAAATGTCCATCAATGATAGACTGGATTAAGAAAATGTGGCATATATACACCATGGAATACTATGCAGCCATAAAAACAATGAGTTCATGTCCTTTATAGGGACATGGATGAAGCTGGAAACCATCATTCTGAGCAAACTACCACAAGGACAGAAAACTAAACACCACATGTTCTCACTCATAGGTGGGAACTGAACAATGAGAACACTTGGACACAGGGAGGGGAGTATCACACACTGGGGCCTGTCGTGGGGTGGGGGAGAGGGGGGAGGGATAGCATTAGGAGATATACCTAATGTAAATGACAAGTTAATGGGTGCAGAACACCAATATGGCACATGTATACATATGTAATAAACCTGTACATTGTGCACATGCATCCTAGAACTTAAAGTAAAATTTTAAAAAAAGATGATAAACTTCACATTAATGTGGCACAGACCAGTTTCCAGCAACTTTAACATCTCATTTGGATCTAAACCAATTCTGTGAAGATATCAACCTATTAGTATTGTTCCCACTTTATACATTTAAAAACTGAGGCTAAAATTAGATATGTGACTTTCCCGAATTTGTACAGCTTGTTAAGTAGGAGAGCTAATAACCATACCCAGATTTAGATCCCAGGTCCCTATTTCTATATTTTAGGAATTTCCACAACTCCGTAACAAAAAGGGAAGATGTAAAAAAAAAAAAAAAAACAGGAGTTTTAGATAAATACTATTTGGCAAAACCATAGATTAGAGTGAATATATTAAGTTTATAACAATCACATGTTATAAAATGTTATTGGAGGGTGTCTTTATCTCAGGATATAAGAAAATTATGAAAACTAGGAAGAAATGCCTTATTTCTTCCACATGAAACAATAACAATATGCATTTGAAAAGCAATAGGGGTCTTGTTAGCATATTACAATGCCAAAGCTTCACAACTTGCCTTGCAATCTGGAATCCAGGGTCTCTGAAAGTAACTGGAAAATGACTCCCTGGTTATAACCACTCTCAACTCTGCAGGAGTGTCTTCAATAGATTGGTCTTACTGGAAAAAAATAAAATTAGTTCTTATTAAGCACGGCTCATTGCCACACACCTTATTTATGTGATACTCACAATAAGAAAATGTAAGTGCACAGAGATAAATAATTTGCCCAGAGTCACGCTTCTGGTAAGAGGCAAACCCAGAATTCAAAACCAAGCCTTTCAGACTCCAGATTCCTTGGTCTTTCTGCTATAGCTTTCTCCCAAACTTATGAAGCAACAGTTTAGACATTAACTCTGGGAGCTTTCTTCAGATCCTTCTCAATTATAGATTCATTATGAACCTGGTGATTAGGTATATGAGTCATAAAAATGAGTGTTCTTTATTGATTATCAAATACTTGTATGTGTGGTTTCTAACCCCTTCAACAATTCTCTATATTAGACATTACTATCAATCCATTTTTTGTGTGTGGAAAAACCAGGGGTCAGAAGTCGTATATTTCAACATACCACAACTCTGCATGCCCACAGCTTTAACCCTAATCCTCCACAATCTATTTGAATGTCTCTTTCTTTCCGCCCACTTGCTTGTTTTTCATATCAAAAACAAACAAAAATGAATAATTTTATAGTATTAAAATATGGTATTCTTAATAGATTCCATTTTTGGTTCAGCTAATACTTTTGGTGTTTAGCTAATAGAATGTTTTACTTTTGCACTGTGCTTTCAGGCAATTTTGTAGAAAAAAAATGCTTTTATAAAATGAAAGTAAGTTAATACATATTTAAGATCATGTTTTTGACAAAATAAAAATCTAAGGGTTGACCCTAACCCTTATGAGAAAAAGAGTAACAGCTGAGCTCATCAATAGTTCAGTCAATAAAAGATTGGACTTCCCAAAGGAAAAAAAAAAATGTAATTAGGTACACTTTTTTTTTTGTATGGGTTCCTACTTAAACAAATCACCCTTTTACAAGAACCTAAACAATTAAATAAATTTATTAGTTTCTCATTGATCTATTTAGATTTGTAAATTATGTTCAGGTTGACTTTCTTTTGCTTTGTTTTATTGGGGTGGAGGGAGGTGGTTTATTTTAAGCAAACTATAAATCCTGAATGAAGAAGACCTGAAGAGATAGATACTTAGATTATGCCCAAATCTCATACAAGACCAAACTTTTTAGTAATTTGAGTGCTTTACAAATGAAAGAGACTTCACAAGTACACTCCATCCCCCAGAGATATCTAGATAGAGGGTAGATGGTCACTTGGATATCCTAATGGATAATCAAGCATCTGATAGAGGAGTGAGGTCCCATTCCAATCTGACAGTCCATAAAATTCTACGAAATAAGTATAATTTCAACTGGTAAAAATATGCCTCCCCAAATTTTACTAACGTTATTAAATAAATTGTCTATCTTTAGATAAACTCTTTGATTTTAAATAACTATACTGAGGACCTCGCAGCTGTGGCCACATATGGTACCAGCACAGGATGTGGAGTAGCTGTGAATTATAGGCTTATTATATTTTGAGAGGATCAATTTGATCCTAGCCTGCATACACGTACAGCTATCCTACAAAGCATCATATTTATGAACACTGAACCTTTTTGGGTCCATGCCTCAAAGTAGCTCCTTTTGCTTTATTTTTCCCCCTTACTTGTCAACACATTCACTGCTGCCAGCGTTGAAGACAATTTAGCAGCAGGTTCAATACGGCAGCATTTGTGACAGTGAACGTTGGTCAATATCAGAAAAGAGACAAGAAAAGGTGATGGAATTTTCTCATCTAGAGAGGTCATCTACGAAGAGTATGATGTGGCCTAAACTTACAGAAGTGGCCTGAATGTCCTCCCCCAACCATCCTCTCTCCTAGGTCTCCGTGATATTCTCTGTTTTTAACAAGCAAAAGCAGCTAATCCTAGAGAAAACTGTACACAGGCATTACTCATTCTTTTCAAAAAAGGCAATGCATTCCATGTGAAAGGAAAAAAAAGGCAGAAAGAAGAGAGTAAAGTAGGCGGAAAGGAGTGAAAAAGTGAAGAGAAAAGAGAAAGGATGGAAAGATAGAAACATAGGTGTATCACCTAATGGGCAAAAATTATTGATTCTGACTACCAGAGCAGTACCAGAGACCTGCATTACCCCGATTTCATTTAATTTTTGCCTGAGTATACTTACGCGAGCCCTGTTGAGATGTCAGGGTCTGCTACTCAGCATACGTGACACACTAAAAGATATTTGGCATGAAGACGATGAATTTTCAAACTAGTTCAAGAGTAATTGAAAACAGAATTCTGCGAAAAGCTAACGTGTATCCTTATCTCCACGTAAACACATCAATACTCATTTTAAGCCTGCCAGCTATCTATCTGCTAGGAAACACTCAATACTGCTCCTTGTACACTGAACAGATCATTGAGTTTTCTCTCAAAACTAATACTACAATCATTTGCAACAAGAAATTCTTCTTTGTCTGATGAAATAGTACCAGCCCTGACCTGCTCCCTTATAGTTCAGGAGATATGGGAGTTCAGTCTATGAATTTCATACTATAAGAAGAGCTCAGACTCAGGGCCAGAAAATCACAGATTCCTGAAGCTGCAAAAGAGATCATCCTGTCAAACCCCATTATTTTGTAGGTCAAACAGATGAGCTCTTAAGAGTCATGTTAATACTCAAGTTGCCAGTTACTTTTATTTTCAAAATTTGCTGCTCTCATCTTTCTTAACAAGTGAGGTTCCACAGTTGTCTAGGCGAAAAATCCCCCTGGGATGGCAGCAATCTTCTGTTCTACCCTGATTGTTTTAGTCATAAATATGTTTACACCTTTTGTAGTTAGAATATGATGCTTGGGGTGATTCTGGTCCCAGGTAGGGCAAAGGTTAATGATTTGGGACGAAAAATACAATTCTGCTTCAAATTGCTAAGACCTGTCACCACAAATAAGCAGTCAGAAAGATACATGAGAATCCACTATCTCATTTGATCCTTCAAAAATCAAATGAGATGGATAATATTTTCCTGTTTTACAGATGAGAAAACAGAGCCTCAAAGTTCAAAGACCTACTCAAAAATCACACAGCAAACAAGTGGTAGGTCTGGGAACTTAAACTCACAAGAAACAAACAGATCCCTGAAGGAATCGGGTGGCCATAAGATCAATCACAAGCTGCTGGAATTAATCATGGAAAAAAGGGATAGCAGTGAAGAGGATAATGGGTGGAAGTACAAGAGATATTCTGAATTGAAGAGAAAGAAGTTGACAGGATTATTGCCACAGATGTTCTCAGTAAATCAGGAAAGCTTATCTGTTAAGTGTAAAAGAAGTAAGAACAAGGCAGAGGACAGAAGGAGTAGGGAAATGAATTGGAATTGCTGCATCCAAATGTGATGTAAAGTCACAGAGAACAGGAAAGGTCTAGCTAAGGACAGATTGCATATATTTCTATAGGACTCAATTAGTATGCTTTTATGACCTCCTACAACTGGCAAGACAAGAGCTGGGAACTCGGACAATCAGGCTTCATTAGATGCCAGCACTGGCACACCAAATCCACTGCAAAATCAAGAAGATGCAAGATTATTGCACTCTCAAAATGTCAGAGTTTAATCACGGGACCCAGAGGAGACAGAAATTCAAAAGAATTCAAAGGTAAATAGATAGTGCTAGGGAGAAGAGAGTTTTAAAAACAAAACTAGAATACCAGTTTATTTGGTGTGAGAGAATGTTAATGGTTCAACTTATAAAAATGGATGAGGAAAAAAGCACTGAAAATACTACTACTGATGATGATAATGGTGGTGGTGGTGGTGGCGGTATTATTATTATTACATCTTAAGATATAGAAGACAAACCATTCTAGATAAGGATGAGATTCCACAGGAATAACTATATATTGGCAAAGTGAAGGTGAAGACATGGGGATGTCAAGAAAAAAAATCAAGTATGTAAAAATCAAGTCAAAATTTTTATGTATGTTTGTAGGTGTTAAAGAAGAAAGGCAAACTACAAGCTAAGTGCTGAAACTATCAAGATGGACAAAAGTATGTCATAGAACTGGGTCAATGAATAATGCAGGACAGAAAGAAGATGGTGAAAAGGATAAGAAGGTGTTCAAAATATAGGAAAAAAGTGATTTATATATAAATCATATGACAAGGCAAGTCTCATGGCAGCACCTTTTTCAAATCCAACACATATGCAAGGAAAATAGACACAGCCTCTTTTAGAAAGAGAACTTGATGGTGTCAGGAAAAAAAAACAGATCGTGATTAAGCCTGAAGAGAGGGACAGAGGCACTCAAGCACAGGGTATTCCACAACTGTCCAGATCCACAAGATAGATATGCCAGGCTCTCGGGGCACAATAGAGGCAGCTTCTAAAACCCTTTCATATTATTTTACTCCTTCATTAATTGAACACATATGCCAGGAATATATGGGAAGAAACCGAGGATTGTATACAGATATGTGGTTCTCAATAGAGTAAAGTCTTCTTTGGAAATCTGTAAAAATCTAGATAGTCTTCATAACATCACATTTAAGGACAAACTAATCAGTCTCTCATTTACAAATTAGGAAACTAAGATACAACCAATTAGTCTCAGAGCCACAGCTAGAGGCCCGGTTTCTGGGTTACTAGCCCAGCACTTTTAGACTACATTATGCCGTATCACTCTAGCACCACACCAGGTTTAAAGGGCATGCCAAAAGAAACAAACAACAAACAAATACTGTGTGTGTTGTTTTCTCAATTCTAAGACACCTTCTTTACAATCATTGCTTTACTCTCTCCTGCCAGCTCTGCTTTTCCCCATAAGCCATTTCACTTGGAAAAGGCAAAGAGTGAACTGATTTGAGATTTACCTATTATTTCCTTCAATCATTATCCTGTAATGAGGAATCACCACTCAATGGGTGGTAAAAATAGAAGCTAGAAAGAGCAAGTTAAGAACCTGACAAATTCCAGACATCCTTTTCATTCCTTTATGGTATGTAATATAGTGTTTTTTTGAAGAGTAGGTAACTAATAAGAATTGACTTTTTTAAGTTATAAGTGTCTCTTTAGTAAGAATCTGTAAGTTAAAAATTAAATGCCTAAAATTTAGTCCATAAAAAATTTTAGTAATAGATATTTAACTTTTAGATTAAAGAGTTGTTTTCATGACTTTTAGCTTTCAAAAATCTTTAAGGCCCATATGGCATATATGTAATATGTGTTTCTGAATCACTACTATTGGAATTAATATATCAGCATACCACATGCTGACATTTCTATAGTTTCGGGTACTTACTGTGCCTGGCTTTTTCACCATAGGGCAACTGTTAAAAATGGTATACTACCTAGAAACGTTCTGTATTATCTCTTAGATCTCTTAGATCTATCTTTTAGATCACAGAAGATAATTTGAAGGCCAAAGATTTATCTGGAAGCAACTGTCTCATTTGTGTGTGTGTATATATACACATTTAATTTTATATATAATTTAATATATATTAATTATATATAATATATAATAATGTATATATTATATACATTGTATTATATAACCATATAATATATAATATATAAGTACCATATATAATATATAATTATATGTCAATTATATTATATAATATATGTTATAGTGTGTTATACAATATATTAATTATATATTAATATGTGTTATATATAATTATATATTAATTACATATTAATATATATGAATATCTTCCCATACAATGTTCTCTTTTCTCAGTGAGGTGGATCTGGCAAAGGCCAGATCCCTGCAAAGGCCATCTGCTGAAAGCCAGGACAGCACAGTCTTCCTACAGAGATCTGAACAGAAACTGACAAAAGAAGTCCAAAGGCAAGTAGAAGGAGTCACAGCCTCTTCCCAGGATCCTGGAATTGCTCCATGTCTACCTCCTATACCTCCCCCTATGCAGACACACACATTCACACACACCACATTTGACCCTCTCATCTACCACAGACATACGGAATTCTCTCCAACAATCACTGCAAAAGTTAGAGCTCCAAGAGTTTACCTCTATGCTTTGTCTGTAGACATAGATATTCACAACAAAATGCACTTCTACAACCAAGAAACTCATCACTAAAAACTTAAGTGTCACAGGAGCTGGGCAATTGCTTACATCAGATCATTTTTATGATAACTGAAGGAGATGGTTGAGTGTACAGTTTGAGTGCTTCTTCCTGGTTGGACAGATTACAGTTCTATTCCTAGAATTTTTCTGCAAAAGAACAAAGGTACAGAATTCTCATTCTTGTTCCTGGTATTTAATAATACTATTCTCTGCTTTAAACAAAGCTCATCCTTCAAGGTCTCTCAAATATTCCATCTTCAATGCAGTTTTCCTTAAAGCCATCAAAAGAATTAATTATTCTCTGCTAATGTTACATAGCACATTACTTGTTATACCAAAACACAGTTTCGTATATGGGTTTGGTGTGTTTCTATTCAAAGTTAGTCAAGACTCCTATTTTACTTCCAAAGTGCCTTCTATGTATATGTATGTATTATATATAATTCACTATACTATCTGTAATTTATCTGCTTACACATCTGTCTCTTTCCCTACCCTCCTTATCTCCCTTCTCAACGTGATCTTTTTGAGAAAAGGACAGGGACTGTAGCCAATTTGTCTTGGAGTCTGCTATGTGGCCAGCAAGGCTTCCTGGAGATTAAATGTTGCCACTGCCAGTAGGTTGAAAAACATGTCAATAGCACCTGACTTCCGCTAACTAGTCCTAGATCAAGCTTCAGTATTTATTGCCATTTCTCTGCTAGGGTCTTTGAAGAAAAATGCTTTATGGAGCAGAATCTATAACCACTTTGTAAGTATCATCCTTCATATCTCCTTAAGAATCTTGATTGGCATATGTTCTTTGACTTGAGCCACGCTCTACCAATCAAAACAACCTGTGTATTTTGTTGCCTCTCTGTCTTGTTCCCTTGTTCCCTTGACTGCTCCACCAGGGTCAGTTTCCAAGCTTGGTTTTAGGATCTGCCCCCTATAATATGTTCTGTTTTGTTTACTGTCTTCTCTTATTTTCTTAATCAACGATGGGACTCAAGGAATCTTCAGTACACCCTCATTTCTTTCCTTGCAACTTCTATCTTTATTATTCTTACAAGTTTTTCAGCTTTAAGAGTCAATAAAATTTTCACAATTTTATCCCATCTTATCCTCTCACTGGAGCACCTTCCCTCACCTCCAAGCAAACTTTCTATCTTCATTATAGCCTCACGCATACATTTATAATGTAAATTTGCATGTTAGAGAAAAAATATCTTACTGCTATTTTAAAACATTTTAAAACACTTTAGATTCTACATTGACATTTCCACCATTCTACCTAAGGCCTTACTGTGGTAGGAGCAGGGACTTCGGAGTCAAAGAAATTCACCTGGAACACCAGTTTTATGATTTGAGTTATTCAACATGGCTGCATCTTAACTACTCCTCAGTAAAGTGGGAGCAAACACATCCAACTATTGAGTTGTCCTATAGTCTCAAGATTATATGATTATAAGCACTCAATACATGGTAGCTATTTTTGGTAAAAGGAAGGAAAGAAAGAAAGAAAGAAAGAAAGAAAGAAAGAAAGAAAGAAAGAAAGAAAGAAAGAAAGAAAGAAAGAAAGAAAGAAAGAAAGAGAGAGAGAGAGAGAGAGAGAGAGAAAGAAAGAAAGAAAGAAAGAAAGAAAGAAAGAAAGAAAGAAAGAGAGAGAGAAAGAAAGAAAGAGAAAGAAAGAAAGAAAGAAAGAGAGAGAGAGAGAGAGAAAGAAAGAAAGAAAGAAAGAAAGAAAGAAAGAAAGAAAGAAAGAAAGAAAGAAAGAAAGAAAGAAGAAAGAAAGAGAAAGGAAGGAAGGAAGGAAGGAAGGAAGGAAGGAAGGAACGAAGGGAGGAAGGAAAGAAAGAAGGAAAGAAAGAAGAAGAAAGAAAGAAAGAAAAAGAAAAAAAAGAAAGCAAATCTCTACCTCTTGGATAGGCTCATTCAGTATGTAGTAGCCATAGCAAATCCAACTGAAGAGACAATGACAGTCATTTTCATCATTATGGCTTCTAAATCCAACACGTTACATATTATTAGATGAAATGTGATCTACTTTCTTATTCACTTTTATAAAAACCATTCACATATAAAGAGATGAGTAGGAACATTTTACAAAATATTAGGAAGTCTAGAATGAACTATTTCCTGGAACTATCTGCATTTCCCATCCCTGCACATTGCTGTGTCTCTGCAGATAGTGGTCTTGCCATCACTTCTGCCTAGAGCAAAGATTTAACTACTCTATAAAGATGGCAGAGCCAAATAAAAGCAATTTCATTAATTCAGATAATAGATTATTTTCAGCACATCTCCACCATCCTGATGAGAGACTTGAGCTTGAAAAGATATCTACAAATCTACTGCAAGCTCGAAGTACTTGCTCCCCAACTATGGACACAGAGAAAACACCATTGATTGTATAAATCAATAAAATGAACACTGTGAATCAATAAAATTAGAACAATGGAAAAGGTCACATTCTGGGTTCTCTAACTTTTTGTTTGATTCTACTATGTTCAAGAACTCAAACTCAATAGTTCCCATGAGTAGCACTAAAGGGAAGATGACTGAAGAGATCCCCTACTGAAAGAAGGGCTTTGACAGTCTTAAGTCTTACTGGGTATACTCCAAGACAAAGGATTTCCATAATATTACCCCTTAAAGAGCACCTATTTGGTGTGAGATAGATAGATAGATAGATAGATAGATAGATAGATAGATAGATAATGAGACAGTCTCACACCATTACCCAGGCTGGAGTACAGTGGTGCAGTCTCGGTTCACTGCATCCTCCGCCTCCCAGGTTCAAGCAATTCTCCTGCCTCAGCCTCCCGAGAAGTTAGGACTACAGGCATGCACCACCCCACCCAGGTAATTTTTGTATTTGTAGTAGAGACAGCTTTTTGCCATGTTGGCCAGGTTGGTCTCAAACTCCTGACCTCAGGTGATCTGCCCGCCTCAGCTTCCCAAAGTGCTGGGATTACAGGCATGAGCCACCACGCCTGGCCCAGAGTTTTTATATTTTACACCTACTACCTGCACATCTCTCATACTACATTTATGATAGAACATAAACCTTGAACAGAGACTTTCAAAAACCCTCCCCCAGCAAGAAGTCTCATCCATTCATTTATTCACTCACTCATCAACATTTATTAAGCAGTTTCTCTGGGCCAGATACTAAACTAATTATGTGGATATAGTAAAGAATAAGAAAGACACTGTCCCTGCTCTTCAATAGGGGCAAAAACATCACTTTGCACTAGAGGACTCACCTTGCAGTATGAGGTTAGAGGGCTCATAGATGAAAATATCTGAGAAGGCCTCCTAATGTTTCCACTGAGGACATGAAGAACGAACAGAAGGGAATCATGCCAACAGGGAGTGTTAAGAGATTAAGCAAGAGATAAGCAGAAACCAGGATTTTTTCAACTCATGTTAAGATGTTTAAACTTTACAATAGCTGGAAGATTTAGTGTGGGGTGGGGGATTTGATAAGAATATTGTTCTACTTTTCAATTGTCTATAGTTTCTGATTTTATGGTCATAAACATGCATATTGATTTTACAATAAAAAAAAATAAGGTTTGCATTTTAGTTTTTAATTAAGAAAAGTAGGAGAGAGAAAGTAACAGCAGAAAAGGAAAGCTGAGCCAGAAGTAATAATGGTAATTTTTAAAAATATACATTATTATAAGCTTACTAGACATAGACCATAAATTTAGCTCTAAACTTATTAGAAACCAATTTGAAAAGGGAAATTTCAATAGTTTCATAATATACAAAATCATTGAACAAGAAAGCCAGAGTGGCTGAAGTGGGTAAGAAAAAGAAGGAAAGCAACTGAAGGGGTAGGTTGTAGGTAGATCATGGAAGACTTCCAGTGTCATTGCAAGGACTCTGGATTTCATTCTGAGTGTGACAGAAACCTTAGTACATTTTTGAGCAGTGGAGTGATTTGACTTGATTTACATTTTAATAGCTCACTCTGTCAGCTCTGTAGAGGAGGAGCAGGAGAGTCAAGAGTAGAAACAAGGAGACCAATTTAAAGACTGTTGCAATAGATCAAGAGAGAAATGGTGGTGGTTCCATCCAAGATAATCGTGGTGAAAACAGAAAAAGGTGATCAGATTTAGGAAATAATTTGAAGGTAAATCTGACAGGGTTTGCTGAAGGATGAATAGAGGGTGACAGAGAAAAAGGAATCCAGTGCATCTTTTGATGTTTTCAGGCTAAGCCATTATTTTGCAGATCTGAGAAGGTTCTGCAGGACCTCCTAGGAGGTTCCTTCTCTTCCCACTCCTCCACTTCTCTTCTCTTGGGTCATTCTAAGAATGTTTTCTCTACCTTACTTACTGCAACCTTCTTGTACCACCTTAGGATCAGCCTTGGAAACATTCTTTCCGGAGTAGGGGGTTAGCAGTGAATCTCAGGGTAACCTTGGTCCTAAGACGTTAGTTCCTCCTATCAGAAAGATCAGACCTTTGAGAAGTAGTACTGAAACAGTTATCTCTGAGTCCTAGCCTGCTGTCACCTAGGCAAGTAAGTTGCCTATCAGAAATTCTAAGACAATAAATCAAGCCCTTTTCATAGATTATAATTATAGGGTTGGGGTTTATGAGAATTAAATAAGAAAATGGATTAGAAAAACAATTTTAATGAACTGTGATGCTCTTCATTGCAGCAGGGCATTAAATGCTACTAATAATGATAATAATGATGGTAATAGCTACTATTATGAGAGTACTTAATGCCAGGCACTACATGAGGTGCTTTACATGTCATAATACTGAATGCTCAGAACAGCTCTATAACCTGGGAATTATCCCCATTGTATACAAAAGAAAATTAAGGTTACACTGGCTAAGATGTTCACTCAAACTCACACAAGTAGTAGATAATGGAATCATCATGAGAAACTAGATTTTCTTGACTCTACTCTCTATGCTTTGAAATTTTAAATCTGTTTTTATCAACCTGGTTAGTTATATCCTGCTCTCAATATAGCAGCTAGAGAAAGGTATGCACTGGCTTACAAGTTAACAAAGGCACAATGCTTTGAGATGCCATTAGGTTGGTGCAAAAGTAATTGCAGTTTTTGCCATTAAAAGTAATGCCATTACCCAGAATTCCATTACTGCAATTACTTTTACAACAACCTAATAGAATTCTGGGTAAGACCAAGCTACAAAACTTATTTAACAATATAGGATTGGTCCTTCTTCACAGAGAAATATTATCAGGGCAGAAGAAATGAAATATTGGATATAAAAATTCTATCTAGCCATTTGTTGTTGGCCAAGATGGCTGTCACAGAAAGAAAAAGGAGTCTTTATGTTTCCTCTCCTGAAACCAGGAAATAGCTCAGGCTCCCCAAATTCTTTATTCCTTCAGCAATCCTTAACAATGTGGTCTCACTGATATGATTCAAAGATGTTTTATTATGGAAAACTCACAAACCAATAGAAGCAACATGCATAAAATACATTTGCTAACAGATGTGTATATCAAAGTGCACACATGCCTACAGAATGGAGCAGCTCCCTCTGTGTGGGAACTGGGTGGCAAAGAGGCAATGCTCCATGTAGGATGTCAAGAGGACCTGTTGAGGAATTTTAAACACAATCAGCTTGAGTGTTAGGAAATTCACTCTGGCAGCAAGAAAAAAGAAAATATTAGAAAAGGATAAAAAGAACGACCACTGAGGAGGCTATTACAACATTCCACAAGAGAGATAATTAATGTCTGAACTAAGACAATTATGCCAGGGACAGGGAGGACAAGATGCATTACTGAGGTATTTGCATGGCAGAATTACAAAAAGAAAGAAAAGAAAAACTACTTCATGCCCATTTAAATATTCAGATAAGGGGAGGAACCGTGGATGATGAGGAAGGAGATTCTCCCACGAACATGATCTTGCCTATAGCTTTTCAAGATACAATTTGTACATTCAGTGCATTAGCTTGAGGTGTGGGTGGATAGTTAGCCCTGTTTTCTTCCAATGCAAACCTATTTGCATTTATTGAGTTTCTTCAAGTTACATCATAAGGGAGGCTCCAAACAAGGCCAGCAGAAAAGACTTCCTGAGAAGAATGGCCAGTAATACCACAATGTCAAAACTCTCCAGGAGGATTTAGATGTGTTTCCTAGATGGTTGCTTAAATAAGATATCATATGTAAACTGCAAATAGAGTGCCTGTCACATTAGAGGTACTCAATAAATTTTAACTATTTTACTATTAAGGTTCAGTCATCCACATTGATCACAGGCTTTCTGTAGATGGCTAATTAATCATGAAGCATTTCAAGCAACATTTATTGAATATGTGCATGGCTCTCTGCAGGCAATACTCCCTGGCATGTAGTTTGCCCAGAGTTGACTTGTGCAGAAGCACTCAAAAATGGTAGGGTAAAACAATAGGGAGAGAATGAGCCTGGAAATTTAGAGATTTGGGTTATAGTACTAGGGACACAAAATGTTAATCCAGTGCACTCTTCTTACAGTTGAGGAAATTGTCACTTTTCATTGCCTCATTCATTTTGTCAGAGGTGAAGTCAAGCCTAGAAACAGGGGCTCCTGACTCCTGGCCCTGCACCTTTTCCATGATAGCACATACATGTGAGGCCCATCTGCTCTGGAAGGTCATACATGATCTAACTTACATTCCTGTGCAGATGACACTATCATGACAAATTAATTCCCAAAAACCTGAAACAATTCCTTAAATTTAGGTTAAGCAGATCATGCCGTTAATGCCTAGGTGGATGTTACCATGCCTTGAGGCACTGCATACAAACTAGAAACTGGAGACAAGCACTAGTTTGGATTCATGGTGATTAAGAGGTTTATTTTGCTAAATATATTTCTCTACACTTCTACCTAAAATGCAAAAGAGACTGTGTATATAAGCATGTTCACACAAACACACACACACACACACACACACACATCTTAAGCCTCACAGATGAAACCAGTAGAATTCAGTGTTTTCTATCAAAAGTTACATTCAGAGCTGAGTAGTTTGAAACCACTATGAAGCTCTCCAGGAAATGTATCTGTGACTCATCTGAGTCTGCTAGGTATGCATTTGAACAACCCAAACATTGGGATACATTATGTATTAACATACAGCTTCCATATTGTAAGCATGTCTGTGTTTGTAGCCTTAAAACATGAATTAAGAAAATGGAATGTATCAGCAGTGCTCAGACCCATTAATTAATTAGTATTCACTATCCTTTTGCAAGTAAGCAATTTTATCTCCATTTTGGGATTAAGAAATTAATTCAAAGTCAAAGAGCTATAATGGCTCACCAGAGGTTTGGCTTTTAATAAATCTCAGATTATTGGTCTCATATTTTGGTCACTAATATTACAGTACTTTTCTGAAAGATTTAAAATGAGTATATGCCCTTAATGTTTCTTTTGTTCTCCACAGTAACACTATATCACACTGCTCCAAATCAGCCTTCAATGCCTGATTTGGAACAGTACTACAAGCAGTAACTTATATACAAAAACATAAGTTCCAAGGTTATCTGTATTTTTGAAATAAATACTTAGTGTGCTCTCCAATGTTAATTCCCATCCAAAAACTGCTATATTAAATTTTAATATTCTCTTTCATTATTTACTAAATTATTTTAATCACCAAAATACTGTACTTTTAAGCTACAATTTTTTAACCTTAGATTACCTCTGAGTTTTTAGCTCAATAGAAGGAATACTTAGATTCCCTACGGTAAGGTGATTCATTTTTCAGAAATAGACATATACAAGTAATATTCATTTAAAGATTTTAGTATAAGAATCTTACATAAATATTTCAATGGAAACCATAAGAAGAAAAATAGAAAAATTCATTTAATATTCAGAATGAAATAGTAAATATAATTTTGATTTTAAATGTTTTCTAATCTAGTATTTATATTTTGATTTTTCTACTTTATATTATTTATCATTCTCAAGGTGTTCTGCCAGTATTAATAAACTTTCACGATTTTCCTTAAAGTGTGGATTACTATTCTCATAAGAAAACTAAAACATAATCATATTCAATATACTAGATGTATACCCATATTTAGAAAACTTCATAGAATATGTTAGATGTTATTAACATACTCTCATTTTTCCTTTCTTTGAGAATTAGCACTAAGTATAAGGCATTCGATAAGTAGAATAGTGAGTTAAGAGTTTTAAAGAGTTAATTATGCTACTAAATGATGCTTAACCTCAGTAAAGAACTAGCTCAAGGCCTCGAAGTTTCAGACTCATGATTTAATTGGCTAGATTATGTGTTAGGAAGTGAAATAGGGTAGCAAAAAAGCTTTCTTAAAATAAATATTGAAAAACTGGAAAAAGAAGAAAAAAGAATCATTACATCCCAAAATTAAATCTCTGAAAAGTAAAATTGCTACTGCCTTTGCCCAATTTCTCTGTTTCACAGTTTAATGCAACATAAAATTCCAATTCATGTATGTGTGTGTGTGTGTGTGTGTGTGTGTGTATGTGTATATATATATATGTTTGGCTTCAAGACCATGAGCTCATACAGCTATGTGAATAAAAGGCAACCCAAGTTAATGTCCTGGTGAAGGCATTGCAGGAAAACTGAACGGTTTGAGCCAAAGAACAGAGAGAGCTTTTGGAGAGGAGTGTTTGAAAAAGCATAAGGCATCTGCCCAATGACAGAAGTAGAAAATAACTGCTGAGAGGAGAGTATAGAGAAAAATGAGTCTGGGAAGATACGTGGTGATTAAATACCTACTTCTGTCATGAGTAATTATGAGAAAAATAAATCATGTGAGATACTTGTGTTGAAGAAAAATACAGATTTTGGAGAAAAGCTTATTTAAATTCTAGTCTTAATTCCAAAATTTGTTAGCTGTGTGACCCTGGCCAGGTTATATAACCCTCCAAAGCTTCAGCATTCTCATTTGTAAAATAAAGAAAAATTAATACCTATCTTATAGGGCTGAGTTGAGAATATATGAAATAATGTGTCTGGTAGAGCATTTCACATAGAGTATACCCAACCAAATGCCAGTTCTTTTTTCTTCCCATCATCCCTTGGTCTTGTTTAAAGATCAGTGAACACACCAGACAATTTTCCTTGCAACCCAGCAATTCTACTATCTCCCAGGCAATTCAGACTTTTTAGTTCCCCCTAATTCCTTGATCCATCTATAGAAGTAAATTTTCAAACAATGGGTATTGTAAAACTCCATGATTATTTGTCCTACTCGGTTTGACTTGTTTTAATGTTCTGAAAAGTCCTTGATAACCATTTTTAGAGTTATGTTTGCATCCCAACTCTAAATTAGAGCCATTCTGTTATCTCAACAACTATACTTACCATTATCTGTTCTTTCTCTCTCTCTCTCTCTCTCTCTCTCTCTCTCTCTCTCTCTCTCTCTCTCTCTCTCTCTCCACACACACTCATACACACACAAATGCAAACACGCACACACACACACACATGCCACACACTAGAAGGGGATGAGGACACAATTAACATAGAATTATCCAGAAAGAGCGATCCCATTCTCTATCTTCCAGATCCAGAACTTCTAAAATCAGGAGAATTCTCCCTCAATCGTTAAGACTGTTGTTCCTGAGCAGTCCCAGAGATAGGTCTCAGATCACTAACCCTTAGGTTACTCTAAGCCCACCCTAGAAGAAAATCACACTTACAACGTGGTCTTCTCCATGCCTCTGGCCAGATCGCCAAACTCCACAAAGTGAGTCTCGTACTCAATAAGTACATTAGTCAAAAAACAAACAAACAAACAAACAACAACAACAACAACAAAAAAACAGAACTTCAAGCCCCTCACCTGACTAGTTTTAAAGCATAATTTACAGAGAAAGCAAATCAACAGCATAGTGCATCTGCCCATTGGGCTGATTCAATGCCACTGCAGTCTGAGAAGAGAAGGAAGAGAAGAGAAGGAGAAAGAAGAGAAAGAAAAAAGAGAAGAAAGAAGAAGAGAGAAAGATGAGGAGGTACAGGAGGGAATGGGAAAGCTTGATCATGAAGCTTATATTCTTCACAACTGGAATTATTAGGATTGATGCTAGCAAACCCAGGATTGCACCAAAGCATGAAATTGGCATTACTCTACCACTTTGGAGAAACTGTGGCTCTGCTTCTGAGGGCAAGGGCTTTCACAAAGGCCCCAGGAACCTGTCATGTCAAGCTTAGCAGCCTTTCCGATCAGGCCTCACAGCCCCACTCTCAACTCTTCCCAGGTGGCGCTGGAATGACTTGCCCTGGCTGGACTCTGTGGTGATGCACATGCACAAACAAACCTGTTTATCTTTAGGTCTCAGAAGACCAATAAGTCACCCTGGGATAAAAAGTAGTTGAGATAGAATGGGGTCTCAGATGGCTGGTTTTATAAAAGCTGCCTTTCATAAGAAACTGCAGTATCCAGAAAAACTCTTAGGATATTCATAAACTTAAGTTATAAATAGTTATGAATAAGTTACTTAAACTTCAGTTAACTGTGGTCTTCAGAAAACTGGAGTTTGATTAAAGCTAGTTGCAATGCAATGTAATTATATATTTTCATGGGTAAGTATTTTTTTTCTTTCCCCATAGCTAAGACCTTTTCCCCTCTAATGTCTTTTTCTTACAAAATATGTTCAAGTGAATGTTCCTGTTTTTAGGGTTTTAATTTTAAATATGGTCTTCATGCATCTGCAATGCACATGTAACTACTGGGTAATAAAACATCGTGCACATCCATAAAACATAACATTATGTTGCTGCAGACTAGCATGAACTCCAAAGTACCAGTCCTGATGTGAAACCGGAGTCATTCTCCTGCCTCTTAATACCTTTTTCATCAGGCACAGAACAAATGATTTTTACCAGAGCTTAATTTTCATGGGATCTCTTGGGCACCTTGAGTGGAGAGACAGAAGAACTATCGAGAAAGAAAAGGTTGGTAAATGAATCCTTTCCTGGCACAAGGAGACTGGTTCAATATTATTAGCATTACCACCCAAACTCTACTTGATCCATAGACTCTATTGCCTAACTCCCTCCTCTCCAACACCCCTGCTCCCATTAGTATTTCCCAAAAAGCAATAAAACACATAAGGGGCATTAAAAGAGTTCAAGCACATTGAGCTACATTTTAATCCATAAAAACACAAGAAAAAAAATAAACAAAAATACCTTAATTCTTTGCCATAATCTCAACACAGCTAGTTTCTTACAGTATTTCTAAACAGCTTCCTTAAGTGAAAGAGAAGCTTGTGTCAACCTAAAACACTCAATCACTGATTACCAAGATTAAAAATCCCAATAGAGATGTGTTTTATTGTGTATATTTTATGTTTTAGGCGTTTCTAAAACTTAACCTTCATTTAAAAAAAAAAAAAGCTACCATATTGGCAGTACTGAATACTTCCTTTTCAACTTATAACCAACATCCAGAAACCTCTGGGATTTAAATAGTTTAACACACACACACACACACACACATATCTTTGGAGCTTTTGTGAAATTGCCTAGAATACTCTGCTTTGTCACAAGTGGTTATATAAGCAGATAGGCTTTCTGGGTGAAAAACTGATGTCTAAGCCAAAATGGATTTCACAACATATGTACCAAAATGCAATTAGTTAAAGGAAATATTGAACTAAGAAGAACTATAGGAAATAATTTTGAGGGAAAAGTTTCATTCAGAAGTTTGATTTTCTTTTGTTTCCAAAAACTGAGACGTTTTATTATGGTAGATACAGAAATACATTAGTGGAGTTTAAATGCAATGTTTGTTAAACCTAATGAAAATTTTTGATTAAATATTACTTTTAGTATACTCATGAAGTATTTAAATGGAAGAATCAAATAAATGTATACCATGTGAGGTTCTAGTTTTCTAAATATAACTTTGAGTCTCTAGTGAGCTGAAAGTTTATAAATAAATAAGTGCCAGGCTGAGTCGCTCCACAGAAGTCTTAGATCTATACAACTAACCAGAATTCTCTGGCAATAGGCAGATCACAGGGGGCAAGTCAAATTTCTATCAGTTTCTTTTTACCTTCATTCCATCATGAAAAACACTAGTTTACTTTTAGATAAGACAGAAAGTAGTATGTATTAAGGCAACATTCAGCAGAGTTTACATTTATACTTCATAATAACCTATTGCTACTGTATTTTGTCAGATCATGTTCATATAAATTCAAACTGAATTTGACAAATTCTGTCAAGAGAGAAAAAAGGTCTGAATTATATGTATCTGCCAGGAAGAAACATAAATGCAAAAACTGAAATGTTTCCAGATAAATTCCCCAGACTATATATACTTTTCATTTTGTAATCATATGTTTTCTAATCTAAACTTCATTTGGATAAAGATGCACAAGTTTTAGCAAGATATTTGTTTCCTTTTGTAGTGGAGATTTATTAAAATGTGTCTTAAAAAAAAAAAAAAAAAGAATAAATCTGTCCAGGTGGCTTTTTTAAGGTAAAAAAAAAAAAAAAAAAAAAAAAAAGAAAGAAAGAAATCCAGAATATACATGACTTGCATACCTATTAAGTAATCTTTGTGATGTGCTAAATCTGTCGTAAAATTTTTAGGTTTTTGTTAGGGATGTAAGTATTTTCTTTAAAAATACAAGTATGTATGTATTGTCCCAGAAAAAAAGTACTTGGGAATAACAATGATTTCATAAAGATATACTAAATTTAACAAATATTGCTTCCATGGTAAATAATATCAACAAATAACATTTCTCTATTTTAAACATTTGCTGAATATGATGTTTATGTATTATTCTTTCTCCTTTGACAATGTGGAAGGTATTCCAATTTCCATACAAATTTACTGGAATATTTAAGGAAATGTTACAATGCTATTTACTTAGTTTCTTAGCAAAAGAAAAAGAGAGAGAGAGAGAGAAGCAGCAGAAGAGGAGGAGGAGGAAGAAAAAGAAAGTATTTAGAGTCTTTAAATGTGTTGAAATGGTGTGCTATGCAATGATATATGTACACATTCAATGTATTATATATTATTTTTAAAACTTTTCTCTGTGTATTTGATAAAACTTACTCAGAGATAATCTGTGAAAGACAAGTGCCATTTAGTAGGTACCTTTAGTTTACAAATAAACAAGTATATACAAATGAAATTTTGCCTCCTTTAAGCAAATTAGGAAGTCAACCAAAACAGCAAAAGGAAAAACATGACATAAAATTGTCATGTCCCCCAAATGAATTTGTTGAATGAATATATTGTGTGTATCCACACCCTAAATTCTTTTCTGAAACAGTAGAGCTTTCCATAGCAAATATGTTTTTTAAAGCATAATCTTGTGAAACAGTGCATTTTAGGTGACACACTGGTATGTATTAAACAGATAACAACTTGTTTTCCAAATAATCTTACTTGATCATTTGGGAAACAATTCATAGAAGAAATATTCATTGTTCTTATGCATAAACTTTAAAAATAATTTACCACAATTGGCCAAATTATTTTCAAAGTATAAACAGAAAGATAAGAATACCAAACTTTCCCCTGTTCACATTTGAGAGTTTGTCAGTAGTCAACTCCAAGGTCTTTAATCCCAGGCTTCAAATAATTCAGATAACACTTGATTACTCTATTGCAAGAACCCTTGAGCTCTGCAAAATCTGAGTAACACAATATTTTCCACATTTAAAAAAAGGCCAATCTTAAATAGTAGGCATCAGACCAAAGTATGCAACTCGTTTTTGCATTGACTACATAAACTCTGGTAAATATCAGTGTAGTTTGCTACCAAGTAATTCTGCATTCTTGCTTTCATTACCAAGCCCTCTAGTTCTACAGCTTAATTTGCTCAACTCAGAATCCCCCATCCATACATTTTCTGGATTTAAAAGCTTCTTTGAATCATAACAAGTGAAATGGTTAGTTATGTAACTCAGAAATCCAAAAGTGTACACAAACGAAATTTTAAACTTAAAATGGTACTGTTTTGACATTCATTTCTATTTCTTTAGGAAAATCATTGTTTTATATCTTTTGACAACCAACATTCAATATTTGCTGCCTCTGTTACTTGTAAACATCAGCCATTACAAAAGAGCTTTGCTCACTTGGCTAAATTACAACCTGAGTAATGTGAAACAGACAGAATAACCAAGAAATATTGGCTTCCAACCCCAAATCAAAAAGCGACAAAATTTTGCCATCAAAAATGTCTAGCTGAGTTCTAAATGGATTAAACTCATCCATAAAACTGATGTATGTAGCACTTCACTTTGATGTATAGTAGGGTCCTTATATGTCTGAGCTTGTGTTCATAATTATCATGTAACCAGATAAATAAAAGACACAAAATTAGGTTACAAACATCAAATAAGCTCTGTAAAAATTACCAAAGTTGAGCAAAGAACCCACTGACTTTAGTGGTATGGAACATTTTTAATCATTTTCTTCTCTCAAACTAAACTCATCACATCCTTTCCCCCTCAATCCTTGTCTGAGCATAGGAATAATCAGTTCCTCTTCACTCTAGCAAGCAAGTTTAGTCTTTTCATATATCTGGCCTGAAACAACATGAAGCAGAAAATCTACAGATTGCATTCAGTATCACCAATAAGTACCGCATTTGACTACTGCTCATACCATTTGGAAACCAGTCCTCACATGACGACTGGCCTGACACCTCATCCATCAGCAGGGTGCCCAGAGCAGAGGTGGACAGTCTTCCTTGCTCCATCTCCAGAGGGCAGGCCCAGTTGGGAAACAGGATTCTCTTCCAATAGCAATTAGATCTTTAAGATCAGGCCTCAGCAATATGACCTAAAGCCATCCTTTCTTGCAACAAAGTCTCCAGCATCTTCAGAGGAAGAGACCGGGAGTGAGGCAAATGAGGAGAAATCCAGGTCTCCGTGGCCTGATTAGAAACTTTGTTGTGTCAAATAAACTTTGGCCACTGGAGGAAAGTACCCCATGGTTGCTCTGGCTTTAGAAAGATCTGTCCAGGGCTTCTCAATCTTCTTTTCACCCCTCTCTCTCTCACTCCCTCTCTCTCTCTCCCCTCTTCTCTTGTTTCAAAAGGGGCCTCTGGTCAGCGCTGATTAATAAGTGTTTTTTTGTTGTGAAGTGTTGAATAATAGAGGATGGCCGGTGACCCAGTAAGGACTAAACCTTGCGCTGGTTTATTGTGGCAAGCTGAGAAAGGGGCTTTAGGCCCGGGACCCCAGGCACTGACCCGCACACATCCCGCGGATCGCCTATTCATTCGCACAGCCCTCCAGTCGCCCAGGCTCCCATTGTTTGCTGAGCAACAATGGAGATTTCGCAGGGAAAGTAAAGCTCTTTTCAGATTCCTCTCTGATGTTTTGCATTTAGGGAAACACCGACGTCCACTTTTTCCCCCGATATTTTCCCTCCCGGCATTTAAAGCTGTTCGTTTTCGGGGAAACTTGTGTGAGTTTGGCGCTTGATCGACCAACACCAGTGTTAGGAGGAGGCGAGACGAGTAGAAAAAGGATAGCCCCAGAGATTTCCTTTTTCTTCTTCTTCTTTTTTTTTTTTTTTTTTTCCTTTTTTTTTTTAAACTCATTTAGAGGACGGGAGCTGCCTCTAGGGATAAAGGGGAAGGGGGGAGGGGAGAAGAAAAAGGAAGGAGCGCGTTTCTTCGCCGGCGTTGCCGGGGTGGCGCGGGCTTCGCGGCCAAAGGACAGTCGGCCCGGTCCGCAGCTACTCGCGGCCGGCTAGGAAGTGGCGGGTCTGGCTAGTCCGCAGGCGGGCAGAGCGCGCCGTCGCTGCCAGGGTCCCCCTTTCACCTTCCTCCCCCGAGCCTTTCCCTGCTCCTCCGCTCCCCGAGCCCTGGGCGGCCCCGCAGACACCAGCGCCTCTACCCTGCGCTCCTGGGCGGACGCAGCCGGGCAAGATCGCGGCGGGAATGGTTGCCGAGGCCCTGCCCTCCAGGGCCGCATCTCAGTCCCGAGACTTACTTATGCTTTGCTTTCCTGCACCTGGCCCGGGGCAAGCTTTCTAATTTGTGCCTGGGCCCGAGGAGCCGACTTCCGCAGGACTGGCTTGGGGCAGGGGGTGCCGGTGGCGGCAGCAGGGCGAGGCGGGGTCGCGGGGAGACAACCAGGCCTGCTTGGGCCTGGGCCGCTCCAGCCGCCTCGCCTTGGCAGGCACCTTGATCCGGGACCACCCGAACCGACCCACAGCTCCCGAGGAAACAGTTGCCTCGGGCCTAAGTGTCTTTACTTCCCCGCAACGCATGCAAGCGTGGGTCGCCAGCCCAGCAGGTCTGGCGTGGAGGCCGGAGGAGGGTGGGGAGCTGGCTGTGTCCTTGGCCAGACCACTGCAAATCGGTTAGTGTTTTGCGCACCTGGGGGAGGCGAAGAGCGCCGGCTTGCGGGGCCCGGGCCGCAAGTATTGAGAGGGGGCGCCTCGTGGGACAGTGCGAGGCCGCCCTCCCAGGCAGGCCTCGTCCACGCCCTTGTGGCCGCCCAGACCAGCTGTGCTTTGGCTCGGCGTCCCCACGCGCCTCCACCTTCTCCAGGTGCACGCCTGGGCGCGGAGTTAGGCTGAGCCCCCAGCTAGGGGCGTGGAGTGAGGGGCGAGGGCGTGGACGTGGGCGCCGCGCAGGCCGCGGAGACTGGTGGGCGGCGGTAAGCGTGCACTGCGCCTGCCCGTTCGGTCCCAGCCCGCCGCCCAGAGCTCCCGGACCAAACCTTGACAGCTCTCAGAGCAGCGAGAGGAAGAAGAGGAGGAAGGACACAAAGAGGAGGAGGCGGCGGCGGGCGGCGAACTGAAGGCAGCTCAAGGGGAGGAGGGCTCATTGTCCGGTCCCCCCAGTCCAATTGATATGCTAATCCCTTTTCTGATGCCATAACAAAGAACACCTTTGCACTTTTAAAAGACTTTTGTGCCCTGGCTACAGAAGTTTATTATCCACTAATTAGCAACAACTTCTGGCAATGAGTTGGGTTACATTTTCATAAGTTCCAGGCCTGAGCAACGAGGTGCGCAAGGCAGGAGGAGGTTTGAGAGCAGGGCAAACCCGAAACTTGGCGCTAGAAAGGAATCACCCGCTCACTTTCCTAGGCATAGGGCGCCAGGCGGGGATTGAAAGCGAAAAGTGTCCGGAAAAAGGTTCTTAAGGCTGGGGGTGGGGTGAGGTGGGGTGGAGTTGAGCGATTTGGGCCCAGGGTGGCCGGTGACCTTATTGGACCCGAGTCTGTGATCCCCATCCCGAGAGCTGCGCGGAGGCGGCGGCTGTGGCTGCCGTGCAGGTGTTACGGCCCAGCCATCTGTTTGAGGTGGGGGGAGTGAAAGTCTCAGACTAATGTTGGGGTGCTCGCCTGTGATCTCTCTCATGTTTTCCCTTGAGGCCTCGACTGAGAATAAGCCGCCGGCGAGGGAGAGGCCCATTCGTGGGAAACGCGCCCACCGCTTGAGTTCGTTCCTAAGGCCTCCCCACCAACAAGGTTGAAATTCCAAGGCCCTTGAAGATGAGGCAAAACTGGCATTATCAGAGTCGGGGGAGAGGGGAGGATGCTGGGTAAAGTGCCTACCCGGGGTGGTCTGAAGTCGTCACCCCACAGAGCCGATTCTGCTGCTAACCAGAGCAGAGAGCCGCACCTTCCCAGCGGCGGGACCCAGTGCGCACCGCGTGACTTTGCCTCCCCTAGGCTCAGCAAGTCGTTGACGATCTTTAGCAGTCCCGCATCCCAGGTCAATAAACTGGAAACGGATAGAATGAGAATCATGGATGGGAGATAAAGGGCAGCGGGGTGATGCGCATTTCTTGTAGTGCCTCCTAAAAACCGTGGTCTCTCGCCGCTAATAAAACACCCTTGCGGTGAGGCCTTTGGTCTGGTCTCAACCGCAGAGATGTTTTGTCTTAGGTAATTGGAGCCCCCAACCCCAACACCTTGGGATTATATTATACACACACTTATATTATTTCTGTATTTTTTTTTAATTCTTCTTTCATTTTTGGTTTTCTGCTTTTTGCAAACGACCCCGTTGGAAATATTGTTGGATATTTCAAGCAGATGTCAGGTGGGTGTTCGCGGCCTGTGCGTCCTCCTGCAGTAGCAGCAGCAGTCAAGTACGGTTTGATAAATGCTCAAGGTGAAATGTGGCCTTACTCAAAACCCCAGGGTGATTTAGGGTAGAAGAGCGAATATTCAGAGGCGGGAAGTGGTGAGTTATATTGTTATATTCCCTTTCGATGAAACTAAATGCGGTTATCTGCGGTCCTAACCTCTCTCGCATGCGAGTGCAATGTTTCTGAACAAGCGCTGTGAGAACTGGAAAATGGGAGGGGGTGAGGGAGCCCACTGACGACTTAACGGAATGTTACTGAAGAAAATACAAAGATAACCGAGATATTCATGATATTACATCTCATGATCTTCCAGACAAGCGTTTCTCCTGAAACAGAAAATATTCCCAAATTTCTCCCCAGCAGTGGTCTTGGGTGGAGTGAGGGAGGAGGTGGATGGTGAGTGTAGAGAAGAGAAGGTCTCTCTCTGTTGTCACCCTTAGCCCCCTTCATTGAGGAGGAACAATGGCCAGGCCTGGGGTTCTTCCTGAAAGAGAAACTGCAGGAAGGCAGAGTTGCTCTTTGTACCCCAGCCCCTTTAGAGGAGGGGGAGTCATACACAGGATCCCCCTGACCATTGGGCGGTGTCCGGGAGATCAGAACCCCTCAGATACTCTGGGAGCTAAAAAGGCGCCGGCCTTGTCCTCCCAGAAGGCCCACGCAGCCGCTGAAAGAAACCCAAGCAAAACCCAGCGACCTCAAAATTCGCCAGGGGTTAAGGGGGAGAGGAAAACCACTCACTCTCACATGCCCTGTCAGTCCCCCCACGCCACCATCCCAATGTCTGATCAGGCTTGATTCTGCTGACGTGTGTATTTCAGATTAAGGATGTATTTATTTATTTATTTATTAATCCTTCAGATCTTCCCACCCCATAAAAGAGACTTAATTCCTTTCCAGGGCGACGGGTTGATAAAAAGACTCCATTTTAAAGCAATGGGGGATCATATGACTGTGACCTTGAAGTGCGAAAGTGGGGAGGGGCAGGTAGTTTGGGGCCCAGACCTTAGGCTTCTGCAATTCTGGGGCGTTCTAGGCCCTTGATAAGAACATCAACAAGAGGGATTTATTTTCAAAGGTTACCATTAGCAGTTCATTCACTAAAGTTGAGAATTCGGTATTTTTATATTACGTGAAATACATGATTTAATTATACTCCAAAAACAAATTAAGGACAGGCCTTCTACACAAATTGGAGGCAGCTAAATGCTCTTTTGTGCCTGCAGCCCTCGGGTTGTTAAAGAGGCTGCTGATGCATGAGAAGTAAGTGACTGATTTAACTCATTGGGATGCAGGAAGCGACCTGCCCTCTTTTGAAAAAAAGCAAGAGAGAGAGAGAGAAAGAGAGAGAGTTCGAGCTTGAGAAGAGAGAGGGAGGGGAGAGGAGACGAGGGAGAAGGAAATGACAGAGGGGGGGGGCAGAGAGAGAGAGAGAGAGAGAGAGAGAGAAAGGAGAGAGAGAACGCAGAGGGAGGGAGGCAGGGAGGGAGACCAAACCCCCGCTTTACTGCGTTGAAAGCTTCTGAATTTCAAGCAGAAAGTAGAAGGAGCTCCAAAGGCAGTGAGCATCTTTCCTTGGGCTGCGTGTGCCGAGCGTAGACAATGAAAATCTCCATCCCCCTCCCCCATTCCCACTAGGCTACAAGATTCTTGTTTTCGTTCCTTCTCACCGGTGGAAAATGTGTAAAATCAAAGATGTAGAGGTGTGTAGTGATTTTTTCAAAAGCCAACTAACCCACCGCACGGGCTGCGACGCGGATTACCCGAGCGCACGCCGGCTGTAAGTACCATCCTTTCCTGCTGTAGCCGGGCTCTGCGTCCCGGGCTGGGCTGGGAGTGTTCGCTTTGTGAGTCGGGTTGTTGCTTGTGTTTTGGTTCACAGGGGCTTCTTCGAAGCTTGCACTTTTCGCATGTGAGCGGGAGAAGCATTTCGCCGGTTGTGGGCGTGCAGAACACGATCCTGGTTGACTTTGATGCGGTGACTTGGGGTGGCGGGCGGGGGGCGGCGGGAGGCGCTGAGTGGAGGAGTTCCCGCGTCGCGAGCATCCTTGAGAGCTGCCGGCTCAGCTCGGGGCTGTAAGGTTGGTTCCTGGCAATGGATGGAAATCAGGTCACAGAGATCCCTAAGCTCGCCGGGCTCCCAGACGCACTTGGGGGACAGAATGGAATTGGAAGGAGGGATCTGAAGAGGAGGGAGGGTACCCGTGTTCCCCCATCCCGGGCCTAGAATGGAGCCCCGGCCAGCCGCGGGTCGGGCCCCTCGGTTTTCAGGACTTATTCTTGCCGAGGTTGGCTCGCACGCCAGCATCGCGCCTTCGGTGCGTCTTTTATCTCCATCTCAAATAAGGGATCTTCTTGGGACCAGGACTGAATGAAGGTGGGAGAGAGGGTGTGTCTCACGGCGCCCAGGAGGGAGAAATTGTGGTTCTGAGAAGGTATTTTTTGGCCTCTTGAAAATGTGCAAGAATTCCGCGGGCCCAGGCTTTCTTTGTGTGGCGGGCAGCGCCAAGCGCTTTGTGCTTCACAAGGAGAAAATGGCGAGTCCTATTGTGTTTAGGCCATTTTCTTCCGGTACTAGAATTTTCCCAAGTTCGAAATACTTCTTCAGAAAGTAGCCTTCTCACGCCCAGGAAAGTGTGAATCGCTGAGGCTCGGCCCCTGGCCTGGCGTGGGTGCCGACCTCAGTTTAAAACCAAGGGCCTGTTTTCTTACTGTTGGGATACTTGTATCAAAGCACAGATATGACCGGTTTGTGCTGATTGCTGTCCTCCAAAGATCAACAGCGGCTCTTGGGGTTTGGGAAAATAAGTGCCTATTTAAATATGCATATATACATACATATATAAAACATATTTTTCCTGATAATGTGAAGGAGAAAATAAAAAACGAAAGACAATTACATTTTTGAAAGAGGGAATATTTCTTTCCCTTTCTCCTTTCTCCCCCTCAAGGAAACCCCAAGAGATGTTAAATGTTACTCTGCCGGGTCAGTCTTTTGTTTTTTAAACTGAAGATGAAATGCTATTTTGGATGGAAGAATTATTCCTCATCTTAGCCACTGGAACATATGCTTTGCTAGAAAAAAAAAAAAATGTAAGGCGTTAGAGATGGATTTAGTTTAATGCTCTTAGCGTGTGTGTGTGTGTGTGTGTGTGTGTGTGCTATCTATATGCCTCTATATGGCGATGTAAATATGGAGAGAGAAATGATTGAAAAGGTTGTTTGGCTTTTACCCCTGAATTTGTCATTTTTGTAATTTTTCCGCACTTGTTAAACCATATGTAAAAGTGGAAAAGGATGCCTATACAAGAATGTCTATTTCTCTTTTGAAAACCGTCAAAAGAATATTGCAGGTTGAAAGATGTTATTTCCTATTTACTACAATTATTTGGATCTTTCAATGGAGTGGTGGTTTTGTCAACTCAAAAATAATGAAATGCAAACTTTCCCTATCTGCTTCCTGTACGTTCAATTTGGTGGCAAATATAGAAAAATGAAAACAACTGGGATGGGGAAGAGAACTTAAAGCCTATAGCGTTTCCCCCTTTTGATATCATTTTAAAATGCTAGGGAGTCTAATTTGTGCAGAAGCGTTGTGACTTTCATTTTTCAAAAGGTAACACTAGCATATCCTTTCATGTGGATCAAGACCATGGACAGCGAACTAATATTAAATCACTGAGCAAAAAGGACTCTAATAAAATGTTGAGACCTGAGTGGAAGTTTACATTCAAAGCATGTTAGAAGTCAAACATAATCTTTTTGGTCTTTAAAAGGAATTTTAGACTGGTAAAATGTGGCATTTCAAACTTATTCTACCAAGTTTCAAAGAAACAATGATTATATGTTCAGTTTTTATCCTGCCTTGAATACTATATATTATTTATCCAATTAAAATAAGATAAAGCCCACCTTTTCGTACTGGTACATATAAAATTTAAATCTATCATTTTTAGATGTAGAATGTTTTTCATAAGGCCTTGAAACAGAATGAGGATAGAGAAATTTTACTATTTCAGACTGGCATTGGCTGAATGACACTACAGAAAATTAAATTGATTTTTATCAGTGACTGAATTTCTAAATGCATAAAATTGGGAAAATTAAATGCCACTTTGATAGACAGGAATAATATGAATGGAGATATAATCCAGCTATTCCTTTTACCCCTTTGTAGGCATTGTACTCTATAACTGACAGTGCAATGTTGTGAGCAAGCATTTATTTTTTTTCCAAGAAAGTCACAGATTTTTTCATATATACCGATTAGATTTGGGGCACAGGATTGGTTCAGTGTGCCTCTGTGCTGGAGATCAGCTTATTTTGTTTTATACATTGTTTGAATAGTCTTTACTCCTTTACAGAATTAAAATTCATTTAAAACAATTTCATTTGTGGATTACATAACTTATTCAAAATTGCTCATTTAAATTTCTAGTTTGATGTGTCTTTTGGCTTATTTCATAACCTGACTTTAGTGTGACCTGTAAAGGCCTGGAAAATCATATAAAGCAAAAACAGAATGCAGGTTAGAAAAATTAAAATAGTTTATAATTAAGTTAAAATTACGTCAATTTAAAAGGACCTTGGAGTTTATAAATAAAGTAATTTTTGATCTTTATTCATCAGCTTTGGCTATAAAATGAAACTGCAGTTCTTTGAATGTGCAGGTTGCTAGAATTAGATGCTACATATATTTTGAACACACACACTTATTTTAATATTTTATTTTTAGACAACGTATTCAAAGTACTTGAGAAGAATATGCAATGACATTTTTTCCGTGTCCTAATCAGGACCATGGTGAGGTCCCCGTGGTTTACCTAGTGGTGGTCCAGGGCTCTGGTTGGGACGCTGAGTTATGTTGGCAAAGAGTCATTGTTTTGAAAGGCACATTCGTCCGGCATGGCATTCGTGATAAGATTAAGCATAAACCTAAACCTTGGCCTGGGGGGAAGGAAGGCTGCGGGGTTGAGAAGAGGAGATGCAGATTAGCTCTGCTTTTGCTGCTTGCGCACGTAATTAAGAGGCGGTGCCTCAGCTGGAGCGTGGGCTCTGTCCGGCCTAAGGTGCTTATTTTCCTGTTACTTGGCCAACCAAGTGTGAGTGAACAGGAGCCCGAGAGCTTAAATGCGGGATCTAGATAAGGTGTCGACGGGTTGTGGGCGCTTGTCTCCTTGTTAGGGAGAGGCAACTGAGAACGGTGACTTTGGCTTGTTTTGAGAGAGCTTGGGTTTTGACAGCAGGATGGCGAAGGGAGCGCTTGGAGAGGCTGGAAGCTCGATGTCTTAGGGAGCTGCCTACGGACACTGGGTTGACGCCAAGGGGTTGTCGGCAAGGGCAGGGCTCTTGCCCTCTGCTGTACCCAGGCTCTGCAATTGGGGGCTGCAAGCCTTCTGCGGCTCTTTGGTTTCAAGGACACAGCGAGCTGCTCAGGACTTTGGGAGCCAACATCTGTCTGACTGGTGACGTCAGCAGCCCGTGTAATCCTCTTGTGCTGAAGGCAGATGCCTTATTTGTTTGGCTGGAGCGAGCCATTAATCCCTAATTCTGGATCAGCAAGCGAGGGGGAAAGACCGGACCGCTCCGACCCACCCCCTCCCTACCCCCACCTCCCACCTTAAAGCACCTTATACCACGGAAGCCTCTCAGCCTCTTCTTTCCTCTGCGAACGCGCTGAGCAGCGATTGAAAACGTTTTGGTCCTCTCCAGGTTTGAGCAGGGCTAGCAGATCTCGCTCTGGATTTCTGGGGCTACGGGTGCATGTAATTCTTTCTCTCATCGATCCTTTCGATTTTCTTGCCGGTCTTGCAGTTTGCAGGGTCCTAAACCAAGAGGGGTGGAGACTGGAGAGTGCGGGTCTGGCGTGTGGTCTAAGGGAGGGGGTGAGGCTGGGGAAAGGGGGTGCAGAATGCGGGAACGGCTGGAACTGCACAGAAGGACCATCTGCGGGCGCGTTTTCACAGCTCCAGCTCCCGAAATCGTTTCTCTGGACTCAGAGGTCTCCGCAGCGCGTGCACCCTCTTTGGAACTTCCGCAGACCGGACCTACATTCACAGCCACCGCGCCACTCCCCTCCCCCCCGGCCTGCGGGCCCCGCGCTCACTGGGCTCAGGGTCCCCTCCGCGTCCCCCTGAAGCCTGGGGACGGAGGTCGCGACCAGCCGACTGGGGTCCTGTCCTCTCGTCACCTTGTGTCCCTCGCGTGCTCCCTCCCGCCTCGTGTCCCTGCTCCCCACCCTCCCCCTCCTCTCTCCCACCTCCCTAACACTGCGCTTTGATTCTGTTTTTCAGGGGCGCATTCTGGGGTCTCTGCGCAAGACCAGCTCTCAGCTTTCTCTCCTTTCCTCGGACTCTGGAGCGGGAGCGGGCCTTTCCCTCGGGCCGACCACGCCGTAGGGGACGCCATGAAAAGAGCCGTCGCGCCCGCTGCCTCCTGCCCGCTGCGCAGAGGGCTCCGCCCGTAGAGGTCAACTTCCCTCACCCTTTCCTCTCTCCTGCTCGCCCTCCCTCCGCCTGGCCCAGGCGCTTCCAGCCGCAGACTCTGGCCACAGGCTGAGGAGTGCGAGTCGGCTGCGCTGCCCTGAGCCGAATCGCCCTTCCGGGCCCAGACCCGAGTTCCGCGCTCCCGGGCAGTGGGAAAGCTTTAGTGAGCAGCCTTTTCTCTCCGCAGCAAACTCGTAGCCAGACCAGATGGGCCGCCCAGCTCTCTCGGGACTAGGCAGGTGCGGTTGAGTTAATTTTTCCGCATTACAAAGAAAGATGACCCAGCCCGCCCTCGGACTCTTTTCCCAAAATCTCCCAACCAAACCCGCGGTAACGTTATCAGAGGACACAGAGACCAGGCATATCTGTGTGTTTATCTTACAGGCACACAGGCATGTTTGTTTTCTCTTTTATGTGCTAGATTTCATCCCTGACAGCAGAAAATGATTGGCAACGATTCTGACGGAGAACATGCAATGGCGTGGTCCTTAAAAACCTGCCATTCCTTACAAGTGCCTTAGAAAGGATTCAGGGCGGACCAACTGGGTTAATTGCATTCAGTAAGATAACACTATTACAAAATTAGATCTGTACCAGAGGGGTAATTAACTTGGATCCACGCCGTCATTTGAAAACTAGATTTATAGGCGTATGTATGTTTTTAGGCGTGTGCTGTAAATGGCATGGAGATATATGCATATGCATACGCAGACACACGCACTCGTCTACACTTCCACGGAAGAGACTAATTAACAGTGGCTCTGGCAGATGTGTCAGAGATGAGCAGAGACAGGAGCTGGGCTTATGAGTTATGACTCTGGGAGTAGAGACTCAGAGCGGGGGGGGGGGGGGGGGGGGGGATGGGTAGGGAGAGAAGAGTGGTAGTCGCAGTGGGTCTGATACTTTCCGGATCAAGATCAGAGGCTCTGCCCTCCGTGTTCACAGCGGACCTTGATTTAATGTCATACAATTAAGGCACGCGGTGAATGCCAAGAGCGGAGCCTACGGCTGCACTTGAAAGACACCAAAGCATCTCAGGGTCAGAAAGGGGAAAAGGCAATTGCAAGGAATTTAGGGGGTGGTAGGATGAACCCATCCCTTGCCGCATAAATGTCCCCCTACCCCCACCCCGGACTGATTCTAGAAGCAAGCTAGTGTTCGAAAGGGAAAGGCTCTTACTTTTCCATTAGAGTCGCGGAAATCCGCAGGCAAATCTCCGAGGAGAATTTTAGGGAAGCTTCATTGACAGCTGTCAGGAGAGCAGTAGTTTCCGTCTGTGCAAATATTCCAGAGAGTTAAAGCATTTAGAAAGCACTGTTTCTTTTAAGAACAGGGAGTGTGATTGTCTGCAGTCCTGGGCCAAGCTGGGAAAACAAAACGGAAGAGAGAGGTGTAACATTTAATAGGGTCCTGACCACACTGCGCAAGAAACCGCAAATGAAAAGACCAAACTTTGGAAAGATTTGAAGAACACCTGCCGCCCGTATTCCCCCTTGACTTCTCCCTTTCTCTTCCCAATCTCGAGGCGTCCATGCTTGGCTTTAAAAGGCCAAGATAACTCTCTTGTTTTGGCATTGTCGCAATGTCCAAATCGGCCAAAGGAGTGGGATAAGGGGAAAGGATCAGGTCAGAAACTTTAGAAGGACTAGGTAAATTAATTTATTTGGAAGCCAGTGAGGTGGACTATGTTGAGGTAGTAGTTCCACACCACGACTTTGGAGCCAAAGAAAAGCCCAGGCCGAAAAAGCAAGCCTTGACGTCTTTGTTCTGCCTTGGCCTGCAGGGGCTGGGAACAAAGGACAGGGGCTAAGAGGATGCACCAAAGTAGCCGCGCCCTCCTTGCCTGGCGCTGTCCGCGGTGCTGACCGTGACCCTTTTCTCTCTCCGTAATCAAACTGGAAAAGCAATAGGATCGTCCTGTCCCTACTCAAAAGAAGAGTAAGATATTAGGTAATTTGAAAAATAACATTTAAAAAGAAAGAAAGGCCACATACAGCAAAACAATATTTTACTGAAATCGTTCCCTCAAGCTGTTGCTACCCTTGCCTGATACTTTTTGGTCTTCACGTAGGAATGCACACATACATTCAGTATACGTATATGGGGAAACAATTTCCACTTTAGGCTGAAACGTAAATCCTTCAGTGAGCAGGATTGCAGGAAGGAAATTGAGGAGAATTAAGGCTTTATTATTATCCTTTTCTTTCTTAAGTCATCTTCCTTAAAACAGAAGCATAAGGTTGTCAGCCGCGGATTTTAGTGCTGACTTGGTCACCAAAGGGACGTGCAATGGACTCAAGTGTGGGCCTCGAGGCTTAACTAGAAAAGGGTGGGTCGGGGACCCACGCAGGCTGCCACTTTCGTTCAGGTTTGGTAACTGGGCAGCCTTAGTAGACGGGTACAGATGGCTGAGCTCTGCAGACTGCTCCGGTGCGCAGGATCCTGCTCGGCTCATCCTTGCCGGAGGGAGGCACTGGAGGGCCAGGAGGCCTGAAACCCGCACTGCGGAAAAACCGACCACAGCCGCATCCTCATAGCTCCCGCGACGGAAAGAGGCAGGGCAGTTTACTAAATCCTATGCAATGAAAATTCGCCTTAGGAATCGAAGGTTGGATGGGTCAGTATTGATATATTTTTAAAAAATCTAAATTTCTTAGCGTATTTCATCGTTCTTAGATATTGAAAATATTAAATACCAACAATACAAATTTAAATTCCCTAAGTAATGAATCAAAATGGCAAAGGAGAGAGAGAGACGGAAAATCTACTAATTCGTAGCCAGCCTGGCTGGCTATTTCTTAAAAGAAATTTCTATACATTTGCTTAAGTTTGTCTATAAATTCACAAATATAAAAGCTGTTAAAATTAGTAACAGACAAAATAATTCAGGTTGGACAATAGCGGCAGCAACACCGATTTTGATCCAGGTATAACAATGGACCATGCATTGACAATGATCTAAAAGATATGTGTTCATTCAGTTATTTTTTTTTTACACAGGACGTAGATATATCATAAAATTCATGAAATAAAGTGGCCAGGTGCAGTATCCTCAGAAAGCTGCCTTCTCATCCCGTGCCTCAGGACAGATTTTATCTGTCCTCAAATTTTAGAACTCTACAAGTCAGGTCTTTCACATTCATCGATTACTTTGGTTTATATTTAATTTTATCCAATTTGGGAGTGGGTAGGTAAAGCACACTGGAAAATAGGGGCTGCTCGAATTACAAAATTAAAGGGTTGAGAATATTCCTCTTGTGCCAATTAAAAGCAGTCGTTGGAAGCGGAAATGAATTTAAAGCATTACTCGTTATAATGGCGGCCTTGCTTTCCTTCCAGTATTCATCCAATTGTGCTGATCTCCTGCATCCACATCTTGCGTAATCCGCAAAGCTGGTCCAGGGCTGCAAAATCGTCCTGCCTGATTCCGTTAGAGTTCATACTACCTCGCAGGAGCAAACCTAATCCCCTCAGCCTAATCCTACCTGTTTAGGAAAATCTAAACTCGTCCTTCAGAAGGCTTAATCAGTTTAAAATTACTTTCTAAATAGAAATGAAATACGTGATATGAGAGAGGTTAAAATACTGCTTAAAAAGGGAAACAATGTAGTAATTCGGTTGCCTAGATGAAACCGAATGGCTATTAATCTGTGATGTTTCTAGATTTTTAAAACTATGTACTTTCTATTTCTTTGGAAAATAATCATCCAGTTTGATGCCCATTACAAATTTTCCTGCTATGAAAGAAATTCTATGTGCGGCAGTTTTGCAATAAAACAACCCAGGCTTCGCAATTGGAGAACTTCGGTGCGGCGTGCCGTGGGAGTCCTTTGACAATCTCAACTTTCATCTAGGTCTGAAATTAAAGCTTCTCGGAATACTTTAGGAACAGCTTGACCCGTTGAGATACTCAAGGACAACCCTCCAGGGAAATAGTATATTTCCTTCCTGGGAACAAGATGCTAGCGCGGTGCACCGGGAGGTATCCGGTGTCAACAATGCCAGAACGCCCTCTGCTGCCTCAAAGAGGTAGGACATCAGTTACAAAAGCCAGATGGCACAGTGGCAATAAGCGAAGGAAACATTAAGCTCTTAGAAACGTTTAATCTGTGAAATGTAAAAGCGCTCATCACATTCTACTTTTGAAAGGGCCACCTGATTTTGATTTTGAGCACTCCTTGGATGATATCTTCTATTCTGGAGGATAATGAAAAATCCGTGTTTTGAAATTTTCCGATTATTTCTGTAGTTATATTTCTCCACCCTTTCTCGAATTTTATATGGAAATACGAAATTGCAAGTCGAAGTGAAAAACCTTTGTGTAAACAGGTGAGTGGAGAAGACGACCTGACTTCTCTAGATAGCTAAGATATAATAGAGAAATCTTAATTAAAATAAAGATACCGAGCACATGTTGTTGCGTTAGTTTAAAAAGATAATAATAAAAAGAAATTAAGTCTCGATGTAAATAATTATTTTGTTGTTTTGTTTCAGAGATTAATCCAAATTTTGACCAGGCTTTAAGTTTTGAAATAACAAAGTGAATTATTTTAAAGAAGAAAAATTTGCTTCATTTTAATATGTACACTGTTTTTGCCCTTAAAACCTTTGCAATACATTTATACACACACACTCAGCTTGCAAAGCCTCCTTTAGAAAATAATCCACTCTGAGTAGAAGTAATCAGATATGGTAGCAGCATGGGCAAAGTCAGAAGAAACGTTATTTGCATTAAAAATGAGTTTTTCAGTATGGAAAATCAATTACCAAATGAAACAGAGATTTTTATTAAAGGTTCAAACCTTTTTAAATTTTTATGTTATAGGGTTTATATTGATTAAAATAAATGTACGTTTGTAGTTATTCAGCATTATGAATTTCAAGATTGCCGCCTATTTTGAAACACACACCTTTGCCATGAAGTCTGTTGTTGCATATATCAATGTTGATGTAATAAAATGCTTCTATTAACTATATGGTTGTGAAATAAATCTTGTAAAAATAAAGTTCTGTTTATTTTATGGTGTCAGAACAAAATAGCTATTTTAAATCACTTATTTTAATCTTAGCTTTTAAATGAAAATGCCTATGAGAATATTAAGCTCTAAGATTGTTGAGAATACTAAGATAAAATTAAAAATTATATGATTTTTTAATTTGCTATAATTTAAAAATCTTGTATTGATTAAATGTTAAATCAGGTTAAATATTTGACCAATTGTGTCAAGTTCCATATAAATATGGGTACATTTGTCTTCTGAAAGCTATTTCTCCAAAGAATGCACTTACAAATGTATGGCATAATAAGTGAAAAAATGCTAGAACTTTTATGTTTTTATTTTAAGCATCCTTTTAAAAATTAAAAATATATTTTTATTTTACTTAATTTAAATTTCTTCCTAAATAAATGCATATTTTATCCAGGAGAAAATAAATAGTGACATAAATTTGCTATGCTTCTTATAGTTATAATCAGTTAAAAAACAACTTCTAGGTAAATAAAATATATAATAAAATGTAAATTTAAAATGTAAATAAAATGCAGCAAATTCGTGGGTGGAAGACATGAACATGACTTTTTTCTGTTAAAAACTATTTGATGTATTCTAAAAATATGAAAAAGAAAAAGAAAAGAAAAACAGAAGAGAACCAACTAAAAGAGCTTCCCATATGTCCAATAGATGCTGCCCAAAGTAAAAAGCATGCTCTAATATTTGTTATTCAAATTTGCATGTAAAGGTTTTTAACCTCCCTTTATTTTATATTTCTACAGGGTAACATATTGTAATGGAAACACTCCTCCTAATTTATTCTGGCTATGAAAAAACCTATAGAAACATGCACTTCCATAGGAGTAATATTTATCTAAACAGTATATTTAGAAAAAGCACTAATAGAACACAAGCAACTAATTACTGATGCTTTTAAGGAGTAACTGCAACAATAATTGTGCACTGTCTTAGATGAAATCAATATAGAATTTAATATTTGTAGACCACAAAAAAGCCCTAATGGTGGACCTCAGATTAGAAAGAACAGGCTTTAGCACACTGTGTATCTTTGTAGTATTCAGACTCAGCTGTCATTACAATTTCCATCAGCTGCTGTTAAGTAACTAACATACTATAGAAATATGAGTAGGAATTGAAAATAAAATGCTTTAAGAAGGAATAAAATTGGGATGTCAAGAAATCAAAACTGATTGTCTTTAAAATAGAAAGTTAGTAGTTACAAACTGCAGGGAAAATATTTATATTGATGAGCAAATCTCCAGGAAAGTAAAAAAGTTCAGATGTTGGATACTACTAAGGCAAAATAGAGTGAAATGGGAAGAAACTAAGTCTTTGAGACACATGTAGAAAGAATGAAGAAGACTCTTGACTTCAATTTTGTTTTTAATTTTCCAGTAGAAGATATTTATGCAGAGAAGCCTTAAGGAATTTTTCGTTGTCATATGTCACAATTTTGATCTTGTTGAATTAAGAAAGACAGGGAAAAGTTGAAAAACAAATAAGCAAAATATGAATTTACTATTGAACTCTTATGGGTTTGCAACGCAGAATTGTGTTTTTCCTTTCCTACTTGTTGGACAAGCACTTTTTAATCATAAAAAAAGGAAAATATTGAAAATATAATTGTATACATGGTATGGTTGTCCCCCCTTAGTTTTGGCTCGCTTTCTGTGGTTTTAGTTACCCGCAGTCAACTATGGTCTGAAAATATTAAATGGAAAATTCCAGAAATAGACTATTCATAAGTTTTAAATTTTGTGCTGTTTTCAGCAGCATAATAAAATCTCGCACCGCCCTACTTCATCCCACCCAGGATGTGAATCACCCTTTGTCCAGCATCTCCATGCTATATGTAGCTACCCCTTAGTCACTTAGTAGCCATCTTTATGATCTCATCTACTGTTGCAGTAATATCACACAGCATCACTTATGTTCAAGCAACACTTGTTTTGCTTAAAATGACTGCAAAGCTCAAAAGTAGTGATGCTGGGAATTCAGATACACCAAAGAGAAGCCATAGGTACATCCTTTAAGATAAAAGGTGAAAGTTCTCAAATTAATAAGGAAAGAAAATATATTGCATACTGAGGTTGCTAAGATCTAATGTAAGAATGGATCATCTATTCCTAAATTTGTAAAGAATGAAAGGTAAATTTATGCTAGTTTTGTTGTCTCACTTCAAACTGTAAATGTTACAGCCACAGTACATAAGTGCTACTTAAAATGCAAAAGGCACTAAATTTGCTGTTGGAAGACATGAGCAGAAACGTGTTCCGATTGACGACAATCAGATTCAGTGCTATCCGCAATTTCAGGCATCCACTAGGGGTCATGGAGTGCATCCTCTGCAGAGAAGTGGGGACTACTGTATAAATAATAGAATGAATATAACATAGCATATTCTGGGTGAAATATCTTTCTTCTGATAATTTGTTTGAACAAAAAACAGTGACAAGTGAAAAAGAAACTTGGTTCAGGAGAGTGTTTCTTACTGATTTGAATGTTCTAAGTAGTAGTGACAATGACTTACATTGGCAGGATTCTTAACTTGAAGTCAGTGCTTCTCAGGAATTCCCTATACTCAGTGTTAACTGTGAAGAGTGGGAGTTCCAGGCTAAAATGATAAGGACTATGTACCTCAGGCAAGGTCAATTTAAAGGTTACAAAGTTTGGGTTGCTATGAAAACATTAAATACAGAAAGGTGTTCCCTTGCCCCGAGCTATGTAGTGCCAGTTTTCCAAATCAGAGGAACTTCTCTCTTCCCTGGACATTCTTGACCTGACTCTACTCTCTCAATTCCCAGAATTCAGGTGTAATAGTTATGTTTTTTCATTGTCCTGATGATATCAGATAAATAGAGATTGGTTACAAGTACTCCAAGGATGCATTCTTCAATATGTGATTTTTGCAACCTGGTATATTTAAAGAAAGGGGCTTTGATTCTATGACAGAGTTATTTTTGCCTAGCTCTTCAACTCAGAAAGCACAGATACTTAAAAATGCCCACTAAGCATCAGGAAGTTGTGTTAGTTGGATGAGGGAAGGAGGGGTGTGGTGTGTGTGTATATAAATACATGTATGTGGAAAGGAATATCTATACTATAGTTAACATTTAAAACATGGTTGTGACAAAAAAATAAAACCAACTGTAGCTATGGCTTGGACCTATCTCTTTTGCAGTTATCTTCCTATTATTAGATAATCTACTTGGTGAAATTGCATGGTACAAGAGGATTATTAATAAAGAATCATTTAAAAAATGGCTAGTTCATTCAGAGTATTTTCCATACTCCTGCTGTTGTTATTGCGATAACTTTCCAAAGTAATTTTCTAAATCCATGAATGCTCTTTCAATGAATATAATTTTTCTACATTATCTTCCTACCTCTCTTTCTCTCTGCTTTTATTATCTTAATTGATAATGAAACCCAGTAAGGTAAGTGATTATTTAGACCAATAACATGGAACATACCAATCACTCCTAAATATAGGACCCAAACTTATACCACAGAATTGTGTGTGTGTGTGTGTGTGTGTGTGTGTCTGTGGACTTGAATTGATTTTTATTTTAACTTCCACTTCTTTGTGTAGTAGACAACTTCTCTCAGATTTCCAAAGATAAAAACATAGATTCATTCATTCATTTATTCACTGTCTGAGTGCTTAGTAGGTGCCAGGCTCTGTTCTTTGTGTTAAATATTCAATGGTGAATGAAATTCATGTGATTTCTATTCTTATGGAGCTTACTCTTTCTCAGTGTTAAATTTTCTACTCTCCTGAACTTACTTTCTATAATTCATGTCTTTTTATCTTTAAGTGCTTCCATGTCACTAATAAAAGTTTTCCTCATGAGAAGAACAGATTTGTATTTTGCTATTCTGGGATAAACAAGACCAGTATCTTTACATTTTTTTTGCAGATCCGCATCCTTATCTCTTTGGAAACAGTGAATGCTTTTTGCTATTCTCTTTCAAATTTAAAGTTCAATTGAGTAAAATATTAATATATGCTGATGTAATGTTGACTATAAAGTATTAACTCCTGTCTTGATTGTGGTTTATTAGTCATGCTTGAATTTTGTGTTTATTGATTATAAACATTTACTTTTATTTTCTCATAGATTTTGATTTCAAATGTAATTTTTGCCACATAAATGCCCATTCAAAGTCTGTAATTTGGTCCTTATCTTTAATGTGCACATTCTAATAAGCTGTAGCTTTGTCCTTGTTATATTTTTTCTGTTTGTTTACTTTCTTTTATTTTAATGAGTGATTTTTTCCAATTATCAAGATTCTTTTCAATTTACCATCATATTTTTCTATAGGACCTGAAATTTAACTAACTTAGATCAATGAAATCATCAATTGGTTTTATTGGATTGATTAGTTGTACACAACAAATCTAATTTAGTTATTAAACTGGTCCTAATAACTAGACTCACTTCTTCATAACCTCATTATTTCAAATGGTTAAAATAAACATTAAATCAACTGAACACTCAAAAGCCTATCCCAAAATATGCCCACAGATACAATTTCAAGTTCTTTTTTAATTCATTAGCTGTGAAGGTTTTAGAGATTTATGTCTTTACAAAAACAGTTTTAAATATCTCCCTCATTTATTGCTCATGACTGTTGGTCACCATCTTAGCCACGTCTTTGAAAGTGGCTAGATGACTCTGTCAGACTTCATTAGGAAATGACAGGTGTCATGTGTGCCAAAGAAGTTAAATATCTTTCCTGTAGGTTTTGATTACTTAACTTATCAAAAGCTCTGAGGGTGAGGACTTCTCTAGCTTTGCAATGTAATTGGTGTAATATACAAATAATGTACTAACATTAGAGGCTGGAGATGTATAGACCAAACTTTGACTTTAATTTACTGAGTAATTTGGATTACTTTATTCCTTTCACTAGATTTTAATTCTATGTGAATTCAATTAGTGACTTTCCATAATGTGCATTAAGAATCACCTGGGGGAGCCAGTTTATAAATTTAGGTTTTCAGGTCCTATTCAGCAGGTCTCAACACATTTAAACAAGCATCCCAGCTGGTTTGGATGCAATTGATATACATTTGGAGAAACTTGGACCAGCTCTCTAAGCATTTTCTAGCTCTAAACATTTTGGCTTTAAAGTAAAGAAAATTAGTAATTCAAAGATAGTGAATCAGTGATAGGCAGCCCCATAAAGAATTGGTATTTTGGAGAAGTCTTAGTTACAACATACAGAATGTGTAAGTCCATATTCTCAAAGAGGTCAATGTCAAGATAGGGTTAAGCATACATTCAGTTTATTAGGAAAAATGCCTATGTGAGGAAAAACGGGATGGAGCAGAATAATCTGGGAGAGTAGTCAGACTGCAATGCGGAGTCTGATCTCTAATGAAAGAGACAGGCAGGGAAGATGTGGTGCGAGGGTCTTAGGCTAACATGCAGTCTCAGGAAGATTTGTCAAGGTCATCAGGAAGTTCTTGAGCCCGAGTTGGCTGTCAGAGGAGTACTGGGTCTTCCAAGAACATGCCTGCTCTAGTATCTCTAACATAGGTAGTCACAGGTTAGAAGTAGTTCATAAGAAACATTTCCTTGGAACAAATATAAGGTTGGATTTTTAGAGCATAGGGGTTAAGGCCCTTGGTTAATTATATGCCTCCTATTTACAGATCTATGAGGTGTGTTCTCACAGTTACCACAGAGAGGCAAATCATTTTTAATATCAGCATCAGTTGCTGGGAAATTTAACAGCTATTTAGAAACTATCACATAAAAAATCCAGATTTTATCCGAACAAGATCAGCAATCAATAAAAGATGAGAGTGATTCAAGAAGTATAAAATAATTACCTTGCTCTCAAAATGTATTAGTTGTAATAGGCTGTTATCCTATGACATGAACAACTGATATGATAGGATAGCAGCTATTATCCTATGATATCCTATGAACAGCCCCCAAATCTCACTGGTTTAAAACAACAAAAGCCAGTATCTTGATCATACTACATCCTCTGTACAGACTGGAAGGGAGGTTCTGTTTTGGTGTTTCAAGAAGTCCAGTTGAGTGAGGCTTCACCTATTTATAGAGGCCATAATTATATAATCTCCAGTAATATGTTAGAGAAAGAGAAGACTAAAGATTCAAGAATAAATTTTTGACCCAGAAGTTATAGATACAGCTTCCATTCACATTTTATTTTCTAGAATTAGTTACATGCTTATGCAGAAAATTGGAATCTTCACGTATCTAGAAGTTAAAGAGAATAGACACTGGTGAATAGTGATGTTTACCAAAATATGACTCCTTGCAAACACTGTCACTGGTATATAGTGGCTGATTACATCATCCCTAAGAGTCCTGGAACTCAGAAATCAAATATGGCTAAAATAAAACTTTGGTTCAATGCTTTTTGTATTGTTTGGAAAGCAGTGAAGCATGGAGGACAAGGCTTAAACAAAAAAAGTCAAGAAATCTTTTAGAATAAAAATAGACTCTTTCTCTGAATTGCTGTGTGATTTTAGAATTTATCTTGTATTTCTGAGCCTTACTTTTCTCATTTGAATAATGAAAGGATGGAATTGACTATCCAAAAATATATTCCAGAGTTCAGTTACTTCTGATAATAAAAGTAACATTAATAGCAATAGAAATGCAACATCATCTAGCATATGTAGAGTAAACTGCTGAGGAAAGCTCTTCATTTCCACTCCACAGGGAGAGTATTGTTCTAACACTGAATTCTGGGGATCGTCAATTTCTCTCAAGGTTATCGTGATATTTTGTGAATAAAGGACTCTTTGGGATGCGGAGGAGAGCATGCCCAGCATGCCTAAGACACATGCACATGATCCTCGTCCTTTGAATGAATAGTACTGAGACACATTCTGCCCAGCTTCTCACAGAGTTCCAACAGGATCAAGCTTAAAACATCACCAATTGGGGAAGGGGGAGGGATTGCATTGGGAGTTATACCTGATGTAAATAACGAGTTGATGGGTGCTGACGAGTTGATGAGTGCAGCACACCAACATGGCACAAGTATACATATGTAACAAACCTGCACGTTATGCACATGTACCCTAGAACTTAAAGTATAATAATAATAATAAATAAATTTTAAAAAAAAAACATCACCAATTCACAAAGCACCCTTGAATTTTCTCTACCCATCCCTGCCCTCACTCCAGTTTCCCTAGAACCACTCCCAAAATTAATTGCCTGCCTTCAAAAGTCCTTGCCTTGGTCGGTCATCCAAAGGGGAAACCTAGGCTAAGACAGCAAGTAATCTCAGTCAAATTAGAGAATAGAGCATCAAAGATGGCAAGGGTCTTAAATGTTTTTAGGTACAACCATTTTCCAGTGTATGGTTCCTCTCTCAAGTCAGTTTCTACTTCTTGAAAGAACTCTTTATGGGGTTATCTGATCCTTTCATAGCAACTGCATATGGTGAACTAAGAAGCTGGTTTCATGAGAATATGGAGCGTTAAGCATAGTCAGGGAGTCACCACTTAAGAACTGAGAAACTCCAAAGTTTTGATCTGATCCAGTTTTCTCTAGCTGTGGTGAAGGAATGTTGAAAAAAAGCACTGAAAGGGATCCAGATTACTGCAATTACTCTTCATGTGCTAATTTGATAACTAATAATGTACATCAATTAGAAAAAGTGCATCAGAAAAATAGTAAGAATAAAAAGAATAAGATACTCCTAAAATACAGATGCCTCTACATTTAGAGAAATGTATACTAAATATATGCTACATGTATTTGCTAAATAGATAAACAAATAATAGCTCTAAAGTATAGCATAGATGTACTTCATAGTGCTTCCTGAATAAGCAGGGGCACTGTCAAACACAGAAGCTCTGACTTTCTTCTTCCCTGTTCTCTCTGACCAATTGCCCTGAGACATACTGGTTATCAGCTGCTGATGGACCAATACTTCAGGACAGCGTAACTGTGCTACCTTGAATGCATCCAAGCTACACTGAAGAACAGTAAGAAAAGCTGATGAACATTCAGATGGGTCACAAAGAGGCATATCACCTGCAAAAGTCGAGAAAGTGTAGGAAATCCTGCCCTGACTCCAAGTGCATTAGCCTCTATTTAGATAGATGTGCATGAAATTTAATAAATGATTTGTGATCTATCTGGGGAGACATTCTTTAACAATGCATTTATTTCATGAAGTGTGAATATGCTCTTAATAAATCAGACTATAATCGACAGATTTAAAATTAATTGGATCTTGTTAGATGGTATATATCCTTCTTTAGCATCTGATTATAAGGCAAGGTATAAATGCTATGTAATTTAATGCATAGTAAAATATTTGTATGAAACAAAGTTTCAAAATATGGTTCTAGCTTCAGGAAAAGATTGCATTAGCCTTTGTTATAGAGAGCTAGTATACAATGACTTCTTATTGCAATAGGTGTATTTCATTTAAAATATTCAGCAATTTTTCAGAGTTAGTTAAAACAACATGCAATATCTGGACCCAAAAGAAGCTGTGGATTCCTCCAAATAAAATTAAAGTTGTTTAAGATTTATCATATGTGAATTTGTCATGATACTGTCACATATAACAGCAACAATAATAACCCATACCCAAATAATATTTTATTTTTTAAAATGATCTTTCCTGCTATTTACTTTCCTACTTTCATTAAGATATGAGAATACTGAAGGGGAATGTGATTCAAATTAATTTACATTTTTAACTCAATGCTAATTAATTCAATAACTAGGAAGCCAGCTTCCATGTGGATGATAAATGCATATTTTTATGCATTTCTGCCTGACAACTCACACTGGTGCTTTTATGACCCGTTATCTTGGAGTAGTCCCCACATCTAAACAATGTAGATGTGAGCATAATATTAATTCTCAGACTGAAAGTAATTCATACTAACAACTAAAATATACTTCACAGTCAATTAATAATGATATAATTATCCATACACAATGTCCTCTAACAAGCATAGTTTTAAAACTCTGTAAGGTAGTAAAATCCATAAACAGTTTCAACCCTGCTGTTTTTGATATTCAGCCCTCAGCAATTTGTCCATCAGAGAGAGGTGAAAGGTGACAGAAATTCTATAGATGCAGGATAGCCTTAAGTGTTAATTTAGGCACAGTTCATTTGAGTCCCTTTTAATCACAATAGCATTAAACTTCGAGTGTCTAGTACTTCATAGTTTTACTTCATACTCTACAGTTTTCACAGCATTTCCACACATGAGAGTTGTAAGCCCCGCAACTGTGCTGTGAAGTATTACTCTCTCATTATGCAAAATAAGAAACAGTGGCTCAGAGAAGTGGTTAGAATCTCTGGGACAGAACAGTGGCAGAGTCAGAACTGGGGCTCATGGCTTCTGATGCAAAATTCACTGCTCTTTCCTCTTCCTGTCCCATGCCAACTTGGAGCTTCTCACTGGGTTGCATTCAAGCTTCACAACAACCTCTTCTTGCCAAGAGACAAACCATGTAGCATATTCATAACTGTCCTTGCATCTTGGCTTTTGTGTTTGTGAGGCAAGGTATCACCCTTACTTCTGATCAGGTACTGAATGCTATGTTTCTTATGAAAAGTAACCTCCATAAGAACTCAAAAATATAATGGAGTTCCCTTGGAGCATAATTATATTGTTGAAGCTTCTCTGAATATTTATCCCAAAGGAATATTAATGAGTAGCATAAGAATGTCTTTCAGCCATAGGCATAGTTTTCCATTGCTCCTCTGTGGATCAGTTTAGTGCTGAAGAGAACTGAAATGGAGTGAAAGGGAGATTCACAGACATGCAGGGAGTAAGTACATGGACTTTTCATCTAATTTCATTGTGGAGTCATCAGAAAGTAGCAAAATAAACACCTCCATCATTACTTTCCAATAATCACATTCTTTGGTTTATAACTGATAGTCTAGAGATCAGTCTTGCTTGCAAGAAACTCACAGCTTGACCAATGACTAACTATCCTTTGCTTCAAATAAGTATATTTTTCATAAGCAGCAAATTTTAAAATTGCATCTGCTAGATTCACCATCACAAAGTCATACACACTCAGAGAATAAATAGTGAAAGTTGCCATGTCTGGGAGTTGGTACATTTTTAAACATAAGTTATGACACATAGCCATCGTTCCCATGTAATTCCAAGCTAGCCTCTTCAAAGCGTAAACAAGGTCTGCACCACTGACTTTGTGTTTTTGTTTTTGTTTTCCACTGTCTCCCTGGAATGCCTTTCTTCTCACCTCTCTGCCTATCTATAGCCTACTATTCTATCAACACCCTGATTAAATTTTATTTCTTCAATACTACACTTCCAAGACAACATATTTAACCTTATTTTCAAAATTACATAATTTAAGGCTACTGAAATGCATTCTGGCACCTATGGATATTGTAAGCTTGTGTACTTACAACGGTGCCTAGCACTCTTCTATGCATATCGTAGGTACTCAATGAACACTCAGTGAATTCTTTCAGACTCAATGAATTAATGAGCACGTATAATTCTCAGTGTCTCTTTTGCTTGTGATTCAATCTGAAGTAATAATAACTATTTGTTATTATTGATTTACCATGAGAAAACAAATACTTTGGCACCCAAGAGTTTTATAAAATATTTCTGCCAACAACTGGGAAACAATATCACAGAATATCTATGTGTGAGTTAGTTACCTTCCCCACCTCGAAAATATCCATTTACTTTGCAAAGAGACCTCCCTAAGTCTTTGCTAAGGGAGTCTTCAAGCCACCACTCAGTCCCTCCCCATCTCACATAGTACATACCCATGGACTCTTCCTCTTTGTAGAACATAAAAGAATAGGGTGTTTTAACTGAAAACCTGGGGTTACTTCCTAGTCCCATCACCTGCTAGCTACATGAGCTTGAACGGTTACTGGATATCTGATTCTCGATTTCATCACCTGTTAACTAGGGATAATGGAACCTCCTCTAATAGTCTTTGAGAATGAAATGAGATTGTGTATATAAAGCATGTGGCCCATTATCAGGCATAGAGCAAATTTTAAAAGAATGTTGATATCTTGCTTCACTCTCACTTCTTCTCCCTTTTACTCTCACTCCTTCTTTCCTGACCTTACTCTTCCTATTTTACAATTTAGATTATTCTTGCTTTTCCTTCTGTCATGCAATGTCCCACTTGGGTATGGTATGTCCAGGAAGCAGAGAGGACAGGAAAGGTTAGAGAAAGCTCGCAGAGGAGCACTGCCAGTGGCCGTTTTGCTCACATGACAGCCTGGTCCAGGTTTCATAAAAGCACAAAGAATGCTTTGCAAAAACCTACTGCTGGCAACTGCCACAAGGTTGAGGCTCTCAAGACTACTACATGAAAAAGAAATATTCTATATTTATCTCCTCCATCCCCCTAATAGTGGCATTCAAAAGCAAAGAAGCCGTTGTGAAGATATTAAGTTTTTTGAACAGTTAGACACAAAGCTTCAACAACGATATCTAAAGGAAAAGAGAGAAAATACCTTTCCCAGAGGCAGAACGAGATATAAAAGACTCAGAAAGTAGAGCAGAGATTAAAGCATCTATGATGCACAGTGGACAAATGTTCTGACATTCTATAAAAGGAACAAAATTAGAAGTTTAATGTGGCTTGAGATCTGATTCAGATATGCAGCTGAAGTCAAAATCTTAAATAGACACAGAAATCCAAGAAGTCTAAAAGTGACTGAAACCCGTGATTTTGTATGTAATCATTTGTTTCTAGATTATTTGGGGGACATTAAGAAATACAGAAATAAATCATGAAATTGACATTAGAGATGAAACTTCACACTACTCCATTTAATGTTTCTGAGTGACCCTAGATTAATTAATTTATATATTTTTAATATTCACTGTGTTTCACATGAATTATTTAAGCACTTTATATCTATTAATAGATGTATTCACAACAATAGCCTTAAGAAGCATATACTCTTATCTTTTTCATATTTTATTGGTTAGGAAACTGAAGCTTAGAGACAGTATACTTAACTTTCCCAGGGTCACACATGTAGAAAATGGTGAGTCTGAAGTTTAAACTCAGACATTTAATTGGATACAAAATATTAGAACTCATAAACAAATTCAGCTTTTATTTTGTTCCTGACTTTTCTTCATCTTCTCTTTGAGCATGGCTTGAAATCCTATTATGGATCAGTCAATATTTTGCTTTTCCATTTCTTTGTCTATCTGGGATTTTTAAAAAGATACATTATTTATTTCTTTTGTAAAGATCTGTGGCATTGTATTATTCATTTGTGTGTCTGTCTGTACCATGAGGTTGGGAACACCATTGGTAGCTTATATGTATTTTGCTCTAAAATGCTTATTGAGTGAATGTATGATCACACTAACTAGATGATATTTCCACATGACTAATCCTATTTAAAATGAAAGCTATGCTCACATTTAAAGTTGCCATAGTTGCAGCAATTATTTTAAAAAACCCTATTTATATCTAGTCTCTGTCTTTCAAAGACAAGATCTAAGTTGAAGCCCTAGCACACGTCTGCATCTTTCATACCCTGCTAGGAATGGGCAGGTGATTTGCCTAGTGTGGGTGGAAAGAAGGCAATAGCAACACTTAGAGTGTCCCTGACACACATTGCCAGGGAGTCTGACATCATTGGCAGTGTTCTGGGGAGACCATACACCCACCTCCTACCACTCCTTGAAAGGTTGAGGGTTAGGGACTTGAACATGGAGACAGACTTGAAAAGATTATAGAAATGTTATGTTGTGTAATTTGATTCCTCTAGGGACCAATCTTAAGTTGTATCAAAGAAATATTGATAACACAAGGTTAGAGAACGTGCGTGGTGAATTACAAATACTCCAAAATTATCATCACTTGAAGATCCTCACACAACACAGTCCATGCTTCTGAAAATCACTATATGCACAGTGAGAAACCATTGCTTACCCATCAGATTGGTGAACTTTACAAAGACTTACATAAAAATGTTGTTAAGGGTGTTAATGGCGAAAGAACTTTCAATTCACAATTTAGGAATATAAGTTGCTACCACTGCTGTAGAGAATGCTTTGTCAATTTCTAATGCTCATTAACACGTACACACTGGTGGACAGATTTAGGTGTATACCCAGCTGCTTTTCCTGTGCTTAAGGAAACATGTACAAGAATGTTCACATGACATTGTGCTAGAAAAAAGTAGGAAACAAAATGTCTCTCAACAGGAATATGGGCAAATAAATTATGGAATATTCACACATTATTGAAAATAATAAAATATAGGTACACATATCAATACTTATTAATCTCAAAACCATAATGCATTAAAAAGTAAGTTGCAAAAGACTACTGGCAGTATTTATATGAATGCTGAAGCCTTGTGAAATTATATTATACTGTTATGAATACATTCACATGTAAGGAAAGTTTAAATGAATGCATGGGTATGACAGAAAGCAATTCTGGAGGGTGGTTGTCTTGGGGAGAGGAGAAAGGGGAGATAAACCAGAAAGAGCACAAACACATTGTATTAATTAAGCTTTTTATTTACGCCAAATGAAAGATACATTGTATCCTTTTGGACGCTGTAAATAAATTTTTTTTTTTTTTTTTTTTTTTTTTTTTTTAATGAGATGGAGTCTTACTCTATTGCCAGGCTGGAGTGCAGTGGCGCAATCTCTGCTCACTGCAACTTCTGCCTCCTGGGTTCAAACAATTCGCCTGCCTCAGTCTCCTGAGTAGCTGGGACTAGAGGCATGCGCCACCACGCCCAGCTAATTTTTGTATTTTTAGTAGAGATGGGGTTTCACCATTTCGGCCAGGATGGTCTCAATCTCTTGACCTCATGATCCGCCCACCTCAGCCTTCCAAAGTGATGGGATTACAGGCATGAGCCACTGCACCCGGCTTTAAATAAACATTTCTAAAAGTAAAATACACAATTGCCAATAGAGTTGTCAGTATTGAGGCTAGAAACCAAAGCTACTGTCTTAGTTTTTAAAGCAAACATAATGGCATAGTATATCACGGGGGGGGGGGGGGGGAACCTCAATAAAATAATAAATATTGCAACAAACCCATTTCCTTTTACATTCAAATATTTTCAACCAGAAGCTAAATTTTACGTTTCAGTCCAGAAAATGTCCTTGACGGTATTGTGAGAAAATTGTAGGCCACATGCATATAGTTGTTGAGATAGCCGTTTCTTTGACTCTGGAAGTTCTGACTAACAAGTTCTGATTAAAATTTGGGAGGAGCTCACAAAAGGAAGCATGAAACCAAATTGTCTAGAGAAGCATAAAAGCACTCCTCCTCTACTTGAAAATTAGCTGGAGCTAATTTTGGTCTGCTCAATGCCAGTGTGTACAGCGGCAAGAAAATTAGCTCCATAGTTTTATTTTGCTTTTTGTTTTGTTTTTCTTCTCTTTTCAGAGTAAGTCTTTGGTCCCAGGCTAATGGGAAAAGCATTTTTCTAATCTGGGTGCAAGGAGGAGCTTAGCTCTTGGTACTCCTAAGTGAAAGTCAGCATTGAGTAAGAGCTCACACTCTGCTAGAAATTTAAGGCCTGTTAGATTTCAGCATTGATTTAAATACTTGTCACCTTCCTGATGACTTGTAATTACAGAAATTCTATGAAGGACTTGAGATGAGATTTCATATAATTTTATTATTTAATATCTTCTTAACAGTGTATTTTTAAGCAAAAAATCCACAATGAACAGCTACATTAGAATAGCTTGTTCTCATATTAACATGGTCTTTAGCGCTCTAAGTCTCAGACTGGGAAGTAGAGATAACATATTGTTAGACACTTTTTATGAAAGGTTTATCTCTTTAGGTTGAGTGGTAAAGTATTTTAATCAAAATATAAAATTGCAAATATATTTATAGTCCCTAGCCTTAGAATATTATTAAAATCCTATAATAAATATATTTTTAAAGTTTACTAAGTATGGAACTTGAATGAATCCAGTAACCAGGCAAATAAATCCTGATTTTTCTCATCAGGGATGTGGAACTACATTTTCTTACACTTCTACAGGCTATATTAACCTTTCAATATTCAACCTAATAATTTAATAATGTTTCTGCTATTTCACTTGTTATCAGTCTAATTGAGGTTCTCCAATGACAGACATCAAAGTCTCTTCTCTTTCAGTTTCCACTGTGTAGGGAAGTGGGAACAGTGAAATATTAGAGATATTTCTAAATCTAACCAACCAATTGGGAGTTAAAAATGGATGTTTTATCATCTGAAACTTGAAAAAAAATACATTTTTGATCAATTAAAATAAAATTACTCTGTAGTTTGTTTATAGCCACAAAATGCCTGACAGCCTCTGAAAAAAAGTAAAGGTATTCTTGAGCTTTTATTATTTTAAATCAGTTATACATTCTTTGCAAATTTGAAATGTCATAAGTCAATATATTTGAGGACAAAATGTCTGAAACCTGATTTGTAGAGATCCTGCTAGTCAAGGCTTCAACACCTATAGAAACCTACTGGCTATGCAGAAAAACAAGAAGCAGAGTTTAATATTTTCATCTCCATTCTTAAAGCATAACACATTTGCCATGGGATACATGGTTAATTGTGAAATGTATCATACATATGAGTGTATAAGTATAATTTAAATAATATATAAACTGCTGCCGCATACTTCCCAACCAGGTTAACTAACAGAACATCACTGGTAACACTGGTAACATAATGCCTCCTGCAAATTCCTCCTTGATATGTTCTTCCTTCCCTTTACACTTAGCCACCATCCTGACTTTGTGTTAATCACTCCCCTATTTTCCTTTATAATCCTACTACTTATATTTGTATCCGTAACTATTAAACTGTTTATTTTTGAAATAGTGAGGAGCAAGTTCAAACCTAACTGTGTAAGAAAAAGATAATATGGCCACTGCCATATCAGAAGGAAGCTTCAAGAACAAGAGGAAACTGTCCTGAGATTGTGAGTCTGGTTTCTGTTTCTCTGACAATTTGCAGAAAACCATTCTGAGGAAGTCAGTGAGCAGTGAGCAAGGTCGCAAGTGAATCCTAGAAACTTGGGGCCTACCTCAGTGGGAATCTGGCAGGGCTCAAGTGTGGTCTAGGTTTGAGATATCAGGAAGGAATCTGGTAGGGGAGAACAAGTTGCTATGTATTTTCTGTTTCTAAGTTCACCAAGGCCTATCTCTTAGGACAAGTTTAAATCACATTTCTGTGCAGTGATGTGAATGACCAGCAGGTAGGGCAGCAAGGCAAGGAGGGAAGGGTGGAAACGTCATAAGCACATGGTCGAAGGAAACCCAAGATAGAGGAATCTTGGCCAGTCTCACTGGGCATTCTGCCTCAGGTTAAGAAGAAAGAGCACAGAGATGCTTTGTGTTGGTGACATGGGACCCTTCTGGTCCTCCATGTCCCATGTACACTTGGTATCCTGGGATCTCTCTTCTCCATAACCCTGGGAATTATTTTTTCACTAAGTTTTGTACTGGGTATCTTGTTTTCTGTGTCCTTTTTATTCATTTTTCTTGGTTTCTCTGTTACTTGGTGGCACATACCCTTCATTAGTTTCTGGAGAAATTGTTGATAGGAGCTTTTAATCAGATCTTGCATGTCTGGAAACTCTGAAGGCAACTTTCTTTTTTATTATTATACTTTAAGTTCTACGGTACATGTGCACAATGTGCACGTTTGTTACATATGTATACAAGTGCCGTGTTGGTTTGCTGCACCCATTAACTCGTCATTTACATTAAGTATTTCTCCTAATGCTATCCCTCCCCCATACCCCTACCCCATGACAGGCCCTGGTGTGTGTGATGTTCCCTGCCTTCTGTGCAAGTGTTCTTCTAATTGTTCAATTCCCACCTATGAGTGAGAACACGTGGTATTTGATTTTCTGTCCTTGCAATAGTTTGCTCAGAATGATGGTTTCCAGCTTCATCCAGGTCCCTACAAAGGACATGAACTCATCCTTTTTTATGGCTACATAGTATTCCATGGTGTATGTGTGCCACATTTTCTTTTTTTGTTTGTTTTTTTTCTTACTGTATGTTCTAGGGTACATGTGCACAACATGCAAGTTTGTTACATATGTATACATGTGCCATGTTGGTGTGCTGCACCTGTTAACTTGTCATTTACATTAGGTATATCTCCTAATGCTATCTCTCACCCCTCCCCCCACCCCCAGCAGGCCCTGGTGTGTGATGTTCCCCACCCTGTGTCCGTATGTGCCACATTTTCTTAATCCTGTCTATCATTTATGGACATTTGGGTTGGTTCCAAGTCTTTGGTATTGTGAATAGCACTGCAATAAACATATGTGTGCATGTATCTTTATAGTGGCATGATTTATAATCCTTTGGGTATATCCCCAGTAATGGGATCTCTGAGTCAAATGGTATTTCTAGTTCTAGATCTTTGAGCAATCGCTACACTGTCTTCCACAATGGTTGAACTAGTTTGCAGTCCCACCAACAGTGTAAAAGCGTTCCTATTCTCCACATCCTTTCCAGCACCTGTTGTTTCCTGACTTTTAATGATCACCATTCTAACTGGTGTGAGATGGTACCTCATTGTGGTTTTGATTTGCATTTCTCCAATGACCAGTGATGATGAGCATTTTTTCATGTGTCTGTTGGTTGCATAAATGTCTTCTTTTGAAAAGTGTCTGTTCATATCCTTTGCCCACTTTTTAATGGGGTTGTTTGATTTTTTTTTCTTGTAAATTTGTTTAAGTTCTTTGTAGATTCTGTATTAGCCCTTTGTCAGATGGGTAGATTACAAAAATTTTCTCCCATTCTGTGGGTTACCTGTTCACTCTGATGGTAGTTTCCTTTGCTGTGCAGAAGCTCTTTAGTTTAGTTAGATCCCATTTGTCTATTTTGACTTTTGTTGCTATTGCTTTTGGTGTTTTAGTCATGAAGTCCATGACCATGCCTATGTTCTGAATGGTATTACCTAGGTTTTCTTCTAGGGTTTTTATGGTTGTAGGTCTAACATTTAAGACTTTAATCCATCTTGAATTAATTTTTGCATAAGGTATAAGGAAGGGATCCAGTTTCAACCTTCTACATATGACTAGCCAGTTTTCCCAGCACCATTTATTAAATAGGGAATCCTTTCTCCATTTCTTGTTTTTGCCAGGTTTGTCAAAGATGAGATTGCTGTAGATGTATGGTATTATTTCTGAGGGCTCTGTTCTGTTCCATTGGTCTATATATCTGTTTTGATACCAGTATCATACTGTTTTGGTTACTGTAGGCTTGTAGTATAGTTTAAAGTCAGGTAGCATGATGCCTCCAGCTTTGTTCTTTTGGCTTAGGATTGTCTTGGCAATGTGGGCTCTTATTTGGTTCCATATGAACTTTAAAGCAGTTTTTTCCAATTCTGTGAAGAAAGTCATTGGTAGTTTAATGGGGATGGCATTGAATCTATAAATTACCTTGGGCAGTATGGCCATTTTCACGATGTTGATTCTTCCTATCCATGAGCATGGAATGTTCTTCCATTTGTTTGTGTCCTCTTTTATTTCGTTGAGCAGTGGTTTGTAGTTCTCCTTGAAGAGGTCCTTCACATCCCTTGTAAGTTGGCTTCCTAGGTATTTTACTCTCTTTGTAGCAAGTATGAATGGGAATTCACTCATGATTTGGCTCTCTGTTTGTATGTTATTGTTGTATAGGAATGCTTGTGATTTTTGCACATTGATTTTGTATCCAGAGAATTTGTTGAAGTTGCTTATCAGCTTAAGATTTTGGGCTGAGATGATGGGGTTTTCTAAATATATAATCATGTCATCTCCAAACAGGGACAATTTGACTTCCTCTTTTCCTAAATGAATACCCTTTATTTCTTTCTCTTGCTTGATTGCCCTGGCCAGAACTTCCAACACCATGTTGAATAGGAGTGTTGAGAGAGGGCATCACTGTCTTGTGCCGGTTTTTAAAGGCAATGCTTCCAGTTTTTGCCCATTCAGTATGATATTGGCTGTGCGTTTGTCATAAATAGCTCCTATTATTTTGAGATACATTCCATCAATACCTAGTTTATTGAGAGTTTTTAGCATGAAGGGCTGTTGAATTTTTTCAAAGATCTTTTCCGCATCTCTTGAGATAATCATGTGGTTTTTGTCTTTGGTCCTGTTTATGTGATGAATTACATTTATCGATTTGCATATGTTGAACCAGCCTTGCATCCTAGGGATGAAGCCAACTTGATCATGTTAGATAAACTTTTTGATGTGCTGCTGGATTCGGTTTGCCAGTATTTTATTGAGGATTTTTGTATCGACATTCATCAGGGATATTTGTCTAAAATCCTTTTTTTGTTGTTGTTGTGTCTCTGCCAGGCTTTGGTATCAGGATGATTCTGGCCTCATAACATGAGTTAGGGAGGATTCCCTCTTTTTCTGTTGATTGGAATAGTTTCAGAAGGAATGGTACCAGCTCCTCTTTGTATGTCTGGTAGAATTTGGCTGTGAATCTGTCTGGTCCCGGGCTTTTTTTGGTTGGTAGGCTATTAATTATTGCAATTTCAGAGCCTGTTTTTGGTCTATTCAGGGATTCAACTCATTCCTGGCTTAGTCTTGGGAGGGTGTATGGGTCCAGGAATTTATCCATTTCTTCTAGATTTTCTAGTTTATTTACATAGAGGTGTTTATAGCATTCTCTGATGGTAGTTTGTATTTCAGTATGATTGATGGTGATATCCCCTTTATCATTTTTTGTGTCTATTTTATTCTTCTCTCTTTTCATCTTATTAGTCTTGCTAGCAATCTATCAATTTTGTTGATTGTTTCAAAAAACCAGCTGCTGGATTCATTGATTTTTTGAAGGGATTTTTTTGTCTCTATCTCCTTCAGATCTGCTCTGATCTTAGTTATTTCTTGCCTTCTGCTAGCTTTTGAATGTGTTTGCTCTTGCTTCTCTAGTTCTTTTAATTGTGATGTTAGGGTGTCGATTTTAGATCTTTCCTCTTTTCTCTTGTGGGCATTTAGTGCTATAAATTTCCCTCTACACACTGCTTTAGATGTGTCCCAGAGATTCTGGAACGTTTTGTCTTTGTTCTCATTGGTTTCAAATAACATCTTTATTTCTGCCTTCATTTTGTTGTTTACTCAGCAGTCATTCAAGAGCAGGTTGTTCAGTTTCCAAGTAGTTGTGCAGTTTGGGGTGAGTTTCTTAATCCTGAGTTCTGATTTCATTGCACTGTGGTCTGAGAGACAGTTTGTTTTGATTTCTGTTCTTTTACATTTGCTGAGGAGTGCTTTACTTGCAACTATGTGGTCAATTTTGGAATAAGTGCAATGTGGTGCCGAGAAGAATGTATATTCTATTGATTTTGATTGGAGAGTTCTGTAGATGTCCATTAGGTCTGCTTTGTGCAGAGCTGAGTTCAAGTCCTGGATATCCTTGTTAACCTTCTGTCTCACCAATCTGTCTAATATTGACAGTGGGCTGTTAAAGTCTTCCATTATTATTGTGTGGGAGTCTAAGTCTCTTTGTAGGTCTCTAAGGACTTGCTTTATGAACTGGGTGCTCCTGTATTGGGTGCATATAAATTTAGAATAGTTAACTCTTCTTGCTGAATTGATCCTTTTACTATTTTGTAATGGCCTTCTCTGTCCCTTTTGATCTTTGTTGGTTTAAAGTCTGTTTTATCAGAGACTAGGATTGCAACCCCTGCTTTTTTTTTTTTTTCTTTCCATTTGCTTGGTAGATCATCCTCCATTCCTTTGTTTTGATCCTATGTGTGTCTCTGCACATGAGATGGGTCTCCTGAATACAGCACACTGATGGGTCTTGACTCTTTATCCAATTTGCCAGTCTGTGTCTTTTAAATGTGTCTTTTAAATGGAGCTCATTTACATTTAAGGTTAATATTGTTATGTGTGAATTTGATCTTTTCAGTATGATGTTACTGGTTATTTTGCCCATTAGCTGATGCAGTTTCTTCCTAGCCTTGATGGTCTTTACAATTTGGCATGTTTTTGCAGTGGCTGGTATTGGTTGTTCCTTTCCATGTTTAGTGCTTCCTTCAGGAGGTCTTGTAAGGCAAGCCTGGTGGTGACAAAATCTCTCAGCATTTGCATGTCTGTAAAGGATTTTATTTCTCCTTCACTTGTGAAACTTAGTTTGGCTGGATATGAAATTCTGGGTGGAAAATTCTTTTCTTTAAGAATGTTGAATATTGGCCCCCACTGTCTTCTGGCTTGTAGAGTTTCTGCTGAGAGATCCACTGTTAGTATGATAAGCTTCCCTTTGTGGGTAACCCGACATTCCTCGCTGGCTGCCCTTAACATTTTTTCCTTCATTTCAACCTTGGTGAATCTGACAATTTTGTGTCTTGCGGTTGCTCTTCTCGAGGAGTATCTTTGTGGTGTTCTCTGTATTTCCTGAAATTGAATGTTGGCCTGCCTTAGTAGGCTGGGAAAGTTCTCCTGGATAATATCCTGAAGGTGTTTTCCCGCTTGGTTCCATTCTCCCTGTCACTTTTGGGTACACCAATCAAACATAGATTTGGTCTTTTCACATAGTACTATATTTCTTGGAGGCTTTGTTTATTTCTTTTTACGCTTTTTTCTCTAAACTTCTCTTCTCACTTCATTTCATTAATTTGATCTTCAGTCACTTATTAGTGATTGTGTTCAAGGGGATTTCTTCCACTTGATCAAATCGGCTACTGAAGCTTGTGCATGCATCACATAGTTCTTGTGCCATGGTTTTCAGCTCCATCAGGTCATTTAAGGTCTTCTCTACACTGTTTATTCTAGTTAGCCATTAGTCTAATCTTCTTTCAAAGTTTTTAGCTTCCTCACGAATGGGTTCAAACATCCTCCTTTAGCTTGGAAAAGTTTGTTATTACTGACCTTCTGAAGCCTACTTCTGTCAACTCATCAAAGTCATTCTCCATCCAGCTTTGTTCCATTGCTGATGAGGAGCTGTGATCCTTTGGAGGAGAAGAGGTGCTCTGGTTTTTAGAATTTTCAGCTTTTCTGCTCTAGTTTCTCCCCATCTTTGTGATTTTATCTACCTTTGGTCTTTGATGATGGTGACCTACAGATGGGGTTTTGGTGTGGATGTCCTTTTTGTTGATGTTGATGCTATTCCTTTCTGTTTGTTAGTTTTCCTTCTAACAGTCAGGTCCCTCAGCTGCAGGTCTGTTGGAGTTTGCTGGAAGTCCACTCTAGACCCTGTTTTCCTGGGTATCACCAGCGGAGGCTGCAGAACAGCAAATATTGCAGAATAGCAAATATTGCTGCCTGATCCTTCCTCTGGAAACTTCATCTCAGAGGGGCACCCAGCTGTATGAAATGTCAGTCAGCCCCTACTGGGAGGTGTCTCCCAGTTAGGCAAAATGGTGGTCAGGGACCCATTTGAGGAGGCAGTGTGTCCATTCTCAGAGCTCAAACGCCATGCTGGGAGAACCACTGTTCTCTTCAGAGCTATCAGACAGGGGCGTTTAAGTCTGCAGAAGTTTCTGCTGCCTTTTGTTCAGCTATGCCCTGCCCCCAGAGGTGGAGTCTACAGAAGCAAGCAGGCCTCATAGAGCTGTGGCGAACTACCCCCAATTCGAGCTTCCCAGCCACTTTGTTTACCTACTCAAACCTCAGCAATGGCAGACGCCCCTGCCCCAACCAGGCTGCAGCCTCGCAGTTCGATCTCAGACTGCTGTGCTAGCGCTGAGCAAGACTCCATGGACATGGGACCCACTGAACTAGGTGCAGGATACAATCTCCTGATGTGCTGTTTGTTAAGACCATTGGAAAAGCATAGTATTTGAGTGGCAGTGACCCAATTTTCCTGGTACAGTCTGTCATGGCTTCCCTTGGCTAGGAAAGGGAAATCCCCCAACTCCTGTGCTTCCTGGGTGAGGCAATGCCCCAACCTGCTTCAGCTTGCCCTCTGTGGGCTGCACCCACTTTCTGACCAGTCCCAATGAGAGGAACCAGGTACTTCAGTCGGAAATGCAGAAATCACCCATCTTCTGCATCAATCAGACTGGGAACTGCAGACAGGAGCTGTTCCTATTTGGCCATCTTGGAACGGACCCCGCAACTCTCATATTGATTGTTAGGAGGGGTATAGAATCTGGATTAGAAATAATGTCTTTAGAAAATTTTGAGTATATTGTTCCATTGTTTTCTTGCTTCCACTGTTGTTGAGAAATCCAAAATAATTTTAATCCCAGATCCTTTGTTTTTGATATTTTTTCTCTTTCCCTAGAAACTTATAGAATCTTGCTTTCCCCTCACAATTCTGAAATTTCAAAATGATGGCCTTTGTTGTAGGTCAATTTTTATTCAAAGTTTTCAAATGTTACTGTGTTGGGCACTTTGTAGATACTTTCAAACTGTCAATTTATGTCTTTCAGGTCTAGGATGTTTTTGTGAGTTATTTTATTGATGATTTGTTTCTCTTTATTTTCTATATTGTCTTTTTCTGTAATTTCTGTTATTGGGATACTAGAATTTCTAAAAAGTTTATTTAATTGTCTATTTTTTTCTGTTTCATTATTTCTTGCTTTACTTTCTGGGAGATATCAACTTTTTATTTTTGCATTTTGATTTTTTAATTTCAAAGCATTCTTTATTTTCTGAATCATCCCTTTTATTAAAAGTGGCATCTTATTCTTGTTTCATGGACTCAATAACTTCTCTTATCTTTTTAGGATGTTAGTCATTAACAAAAGGATTAAAAAATAAACTTTATTGAAGTATAATTTACATACAATAAAATGTGTCCATTTTAAATGTATCATTAAATGAATTTTCACAAATGTCTACCATAGGGTAACCACCTCCATAATCAAGATATAGAACATTTCCATCATCTTCCAGTCAAATTCTCCACCTATACCCTGGTCTCAGGCAATGACTAATCTGCTTTCTGTCACTATAGGTTAGATTTATATTTATGTAGTTAATGATAGAATTTTAATTTTTCCCCTAAAATAATTTATTTCTTCCAAATTATTTTTAGTTTGTTTTCTTTTTGTTCAGTGAGTATGTCTTGTTCTCTTGAGTGTAGAGGTGTTCACTCCAGAAATATCTGGACATCCTTGCTGGTCTACTCACTATCAAAACTAAGAAATTAAAAATGCGACTTGAAGATCTGAGCACCTGGGCATATTAACTTTGAGATTAACTACAGTGTGATTGGTGTGGGCTGCTCTTGGAAAATGTCCTGATGTTAGCTCTTTAGACAGTTTCCTTGTGCTGGTCACTAGAGAGGAATTTTTTGATATTTCAGATAAATAAAAGGCTGGTAGTGTTTGGGGAACTGAATAGAGCAAAAGGTTGAGATGGGAGGTCTTCAGTATTTTTATTCAGCATACATATAGTCATTTTCTTTATTTATCATAAGGCGCCCAGCCCTAAAGTCCCACGTACAGAGACCTCACCACACCCACACTTTACTATCTCCATAGAATCAACTTGCAAACTTATGCTGACATACACATGCAGTTTCTCAGTGTCTTGGAGTAGGCATGACACTAGCTGCTCTTTTACCCAATCTTATTTAAATCTCTCTTTTCATCAACTCTTTTCATCATTTCTAGATACCTAAGTCTCTCTTTTCATCATCTCTAGATACATAGAACTGACAGGTTCGGAGACTCTATTAGTCAAGATTCTCCAGAGAAACAGAACCAATAGGATATATACAGATACATAAAAAGAAGTTTATTATGGGAATTGGTTCATGTGATTATGAAAACTCAGAAACCCCATGATCCACCATCTGCCAGCTGGAGTCCCAGGGAAGCTGGTGATAAAATTCATTCTGAGCCCAAAGACCTGAGAACTGGGAGGAAAGTCTGCTGATGCAAGCCCAGAGAACAAAGGTCTGAGAACCTGCAGCTCGAATGTCTGAGGACAGAAGAGGCATATATAGCCCCCAAAGAAAGAGCAAATTAGCCTTTCCCCCACTTTTTTGTTCTATCTAGGCCCTCAAGGGGAGGTAATGTCCACCTGCATTTGTGAGAGGAATCTTCCTGACTCAGTCCCCCGATTCAAATGCTAATCTCTTCCAGACACACCCAGAAAAAATGTTGTACCAGCTATTTGGGCATCCCTTAGCTCAGTCTAATTGACACATACAATTAAGCATCACAGAGGCTTTTGAGAATTCTCTGATATAAATCAGGTTGATCTTTAATTTTCTCCACTCTCAGTTTCCTAGGCTCTGCTGAGCCAGTTACCACTTGTCTTTCTGTTTTCCAGCTCCCAGTATTTTGTTTTTGTTCTCTATCCTGTTTTCCTCATCCTTGGGGGTTTATGCCTGTTTTAAAAAAACCCTAACTTTATTGCTAAAGATGTTTAGAGAGAGTAGAATTAGAAGCATGTGCTCAACCTATTATCTTGACCCCCAAAATTTCCCACTATTAGATATTTTGTAATTTAACATATGCAATAGAAGAATTAGTGTGTAAATTAATCAAATATATAAATGTGTATGGAATAAAGGATGCCCTTTATTTCAATTGCTAATTTCACCAATGGAACATTTTCATAATATTTTACATTATTTCTATGCTACCTTTTTACTATAGAGTCATTCACTAGGCACCTTTTTTGGGAATTTTATATTCAACATGCTGCTAATCCACTATTACAATCAAAGGGAGAATTTTAAAGCAATGTCAAGCAATGAATTAGGCAAGCTCTCCTACTTAGGATTCGACATAATGAATTAAGTCCTCTGATGTTATTACTTTTAAATAAATTATTACTACTCTATTTAGAATTTACATTTAGTTATAGTAATAAATGTAATAATTTCAGATAGAGCATTAGTTTCATCGAATTAAAATATGGATGCAGATATCTAAGAACACAACAGAAGGGAGTTATATTGGGTTCTGATTCTATGCAGGATGACTGGTATACTTAGGCTTTTTAAACACCAGGGACAAAGATTGTGTGGGCCATTTGAGTGTAAAGGCTATGCCCTAACTCATTAATATTGTACCTGATGGGTGTGTGCTCCTCTAGAAAGGCCGCTTGAAAATATTCACTCAGGACAAAAACAAAGGCCGTTTCGAGTGCAGCTGAGGTGTTGGGTAGACTTGCCATATAAAACACAGGCTGCCCAGTTACATTTGAGTTTCAGATCAAAAAGAAATATTTTTTTCTTTTTTCTTTCTTTTCTTTTTTTAATTTATTTTTAGTGAGGTATAACCCATTCAATATTTGGGACATACTTACACCAAAAAAAAAAAAAAAAAAAATCAATGTTTACCTAAAATTCAAATTTAATGGGGCATCCAGTATTTTATTTGTTAAATCTGGTTACTGAAGTCAAGGTCCTTAATCTGGAATTAGAATCTCTAGTAAAGTTTGGGTCAAATAAATAAAAAATTTAAAAGCTCTAGGAAAGAAAACTTAGAGCTCAAGGCTGCCAATGCAGTGATCAGGGAACAGTGTATTAGTAATTAAAGAGAAAATAGTACATTCCATACAGTATGGGCATAGAGCATCAGGGTTTTCAGGAGGACAAAGGAGATTTCCTAATGTCCTCTTAATCAGATGGGAGGAATTTAATAGAATGAGCATTCTGGGGGTTACTGTATCTTTGTTTGGCAATGGCTTTGTTGTCCTCCCTGGGCCAGTGAGACCTGGAGACCTGAGGTAACTCTACTATAACAAGCACAGAAAACTGTTTATACTAGGGAGCTCTGAGTTTAGAGAAGGTGGTGGAAGATATTTGCATAAAGGGCATTAGGTTAAAATTAAATTCTAATATTTCAAATCACACCTTTTCTGATAGGAGTAGACCTTTCCTAAGCACCTCTATTTGCCCTAACTCCATGAGCTACCATCTACTAGTATCTATAAATAGGAATTTAATATGGACTTTCAGAATTGGCTTTTTATTTGTTTTTTGTTTGTTTTGAAGATTGTCTTTAATGCTTCCCTTTAGGAGCACACTTGATCAGAGCTTGCAATCTCTTGAAGATTCTTCCCCATGCTCTTCATTTCCTTCCAAGAACCCACACCATTGAAAAAAAGAGAGAATTTTCTAAATTGGCTGAGGGAGTCCCCAGATTGTCCAACCCATTTCCCTTCCTTTAGGCAGCCTCCCATTCACATAATGCTAGAGAGCTGTTCATCCACCCTGTGTTAAAAGACTTGCAGGGAAATGCTATAACATACCTCCGTGGGAGATTCTTTTTCATTTCTTTCTTGCTGTTATTTTCAGACTTCTGTCGACCTGAGATTGAAACTTTGATTTCAATTTATCCAAAAACAGCAATTCTTTTAAAAAAGAAGCAGGCCGGGCGCAGTAGCTGACTCCTGTAATCCCAGCACTTTGGGAGGCCAAGGTGGGTGGATCACGAGGTCAGGAGATGGAGACCATGGTGAAACCCCGTCTCTACTAAAAATACAAAAAATGAGCCGGGCGTGGTGGCAGGTGCCTATAGTCCCAGCTACTCGGGAGGCTGAGGCAGGAGAATGGCGTGAACCTGGGAGGCGGAGCTTGCAGTGAGCCAAGATAGCGCCACTGCATTCCAGCCTGGGCGACAGAGCGAGACTCCGCCTCAAAAAAAAAAAAAAAAAGAAAAAAAAAGAAGCAATTGGTAGGATAAAAACATGCCCTTCACCTTCCATACCTGAGTGGTTAAGTGTCCAACTCTCCAAACTCTGTCTGGTAGCAATTAGTCATCAGACAGAGATGTCTAAGGTCCTCAGTTTCCCTCCTTCTACCACAAGTTCTGTATAACTGCTCTTTCTTGTTGGGCATTTGGCAAACAGGATTATCTGAATCTATAATGGAGAAAAGGAAAATAAAGGCATAATCATTTTATCTATTGTTAACTTTTTAAGTTAAAATTTTCTGCACATAAAATGTTTTATATATACACATGCATCTGCATTTAAAAATAAATATAGCAGATTTCTTTCTAAGACTTTCTAAATCTTTTTATTGCATGTTTTGTTTAAAGACTAAGGTCTCTCCAATCTTGAGCTAAATAGCCCAGCTTTGGGATTGTTATCCATTACAGTTACGGGATATAGTATTATGTAGGAACTGACACTATATAATAAAATGTTCCCTAGGGATTTATTTTTCCTGTTAGGGTAAACTTTTAAAGTAGAGGTGAAGCTGTCAGCTGAATTGGTGGTGAGCAATAAAGGGAAGTGTTGCTGCATAACCTCAAGTCTGGAGAACATAATACAGCAAGCCGCCACTGCCCCCAGAAGAACAAATTGTAAGAACTGCTTCTGTGAAAACTGTACAGAATTAGCTAGAACACAGCTTGAAGGCGAGTCTACTATGTAGACTCAACAAATACACCTGGGGCTCAGCAGTGGTTAGGCTTTTGTCTTTTAGGCTCCAGTTCTGTCCTTGATCTAAGAGCAGGCTGCTTGCTCTCTCTCCACTTTCTATGTAAGAACACATTCCTGATTACAGGAACTGTTTCTAAGATGTGCTTTGCTGCTTAGTCCTCACTATGCCTCTGGGACTTTTTCTTTTATCAAAAATAAGGACAAAGAAAAACTTCCTTTTGACCACTGTCCCCATTTTATTTGTCTGTGTCACTCAGCACATGGCCCACAAGTCATGTACATTCCCAGTGCTACTTCAATAAACCAGTGGTTCAGAACCAGGAGCTATTTTACCCTCCAGAAGACATTTGGTAATGTCGGGAAACACTTTTGATTGTCATGAATTGGGGGAGGGGTACTACTTCTGGATTTAATAAACGGAGGCCAGAAATGTTGCTAAATATCCTACAGGGCACAGGACAGACCCCCACTTCCCCAGCAACAAGGCATTATCCAGTCCAGCACATCAACGGAGCCATTCTTGCAAAGTTCGGAATCAAACCAAGGGAAAAGGACAATTTGGCTTCTCTCCCTCATCTTTTTCAGGTGAACTCCCTTTTCCTTACTATTTCCCTGTTTCTTCCCCAAACTCAGAATGGCAAGTCCTCAGTTTCTCTAGCTGTAATAAACTTTGAGCACCTAGTACAGCTCCCAGCTCGGGGGCAGATGCTCCAGAAATGATGATCTCTTGTCAGTCCTTTGCCAACTGACCTCATTTAAGGCAAGTCCAGTCTGATGTGTACAGCCCACCAAAAAAGACAACATCTGGCCTGTTGGCATCCTTTCCTAGAATCCTTTCCACAACAGGAAAGCCTGTGGGAAGAGTTTAGGGATTTATTTTATGACTTGAAAAATAATCAACAAACTTAGAAGAGTGGAAAAGAAAAGCTGCATGAGGCAGTCCCTCCTGACCACTGTTCAGGGTGCTCCCTCATATGCCAGATAGCATATTCCTTGTGCTGTTATCCTAAACAGGTTGGATAGAAGCTGGCAGTTAATTTGATCTAGCTAGTATTCTTATTTTCCTTTGGTACATACAATTATAAGGGTACTGTTTATACACTTACAACAACATTCAATTCAAATTAGAGAATACCAAGAGAGACCATTCACGGAGACACCTCTCTCAGTGAAGCTGTTCTCAGTTAAGTGGGAATCAGGCCGTGCTCTCTGGGAAGGAGGGATTTCCTGGAGCTTTTTAAGGGAAAGGACACAGAACTGCAGCAGAGAACGTACTGAGGTGGTTGGGCCAGTTCCGATTCTTCTTTTTAAAGCATAACTTAACTCACGACTTCACAAAATGGACTATCAGTTTACTTGGACATTATAAATAAATAATAATAGTTAATATTTATTGAACTCTCAGTATTTAGCAATCACAACGCCAAGTGCTTTATAGTATTTTTTCATTTACTAGAATTCATTCCATCTAACACTTTCCAAACAACTATAATGTGTTAGGTATGGCAATGGGTTATGAAAGTTTGCAGTCATGTAAAATTATTAACAGTTAACTTAAACACAATTATATGTTTCAAATAATAAATGATGAGTGCAATTCTGGTATTAACTGGATTACCAAAGAAACTTTTAGCCAAGGGAGGCTTGTGTACTTTTCTTATCGTGGTATTCGTCTAGATGTTTGTTCTCTATTAAACCACGATTAGCCATATAAACTATTTACATTTAAATCTAAATGTATTAAAATAAAAACTGTAAATTTAGTTTCACAGACATACTAACCATCTTTAAATTACTCCATAATGACATGTGGCTAGTACCAATTGTGTTGGACAGCACGATATGGAAGATTTCTGTCTTTGCAAACAGTTCTATTGGACCACACTGAGTCTAGGATCCTTACAGTCAGACTTTCTTAGTCTTAAGTCGTTCACTTTTAAATCACACATTGTCCTTTTTTCATTCTAGTTATACAAGACTGATCAATTCCTGATATCTAAATTAGCCTACAAATTGCATAAAGTTCTGGATTGATTGACAATATTCTCATAACTTGATCTTTACTGGGTTTTCTTCCTCAACCATAAAGAATCCATTAACTGAAAATGCTGCAGTTATTGCTGTTGTTTTATATCACACAAATCTATACCACATAGGAAATGCTGGGGTATGGCTCTATTCCAATGGAAGAGCATTTTATAATGTGTCTGTAAACTCCGTTGGATAAAATGCCCACTATGAATACCTTCTGTCATCAGAGTGGAACGGTTTATATAAATCTCCTTGGCTTTGAGCTGGAAACTAACATGTTATAAGTTGAACATTACCTCGAAACTCTTCACGTTGTTCAAAACACCTTTCTCTTAATGTCATTTCATATCTCCCACTAACTCTAAAACATCTGTCAAATCCATACTCTCCCTTTCCTGCTCCTTAGCTCAGGCTAGCATTTTCTAATGCGGACTATTGCTGGAGCCACTTAGCTAGCCTCTGCCTTGCTTCCCATCATCTTTTTAGACAGGGTCATCTTTTGCAATGTCCATCTAATCATGCACCATCAGCCCCTCCCTTCTCCTTGCTTATAACCTTTCAGTTCTTTGATCCAGCTCCCAGAACCCTGGATGTCCTAGCTGCCTTCTCACTGTTCAGTCTCACTGCAGACGACACCCCCTTCCCATGTCCACAGTGGTTTTCTTTTGCTCCCATGGCTATAGCCTCTTCTCAGTATTGTTCTCTCTGCCAAGGATTATTTCTCTCTCCTCCTCCCTTTCACCAGTTAAGACTGATTAACCCATCAATGACTAGCCAACTCAAAGTCACTTTTTCAGGGAAGCCCTTTATGAAGCCCAGACTGAATCCAGTCCTCCTGTTGGAGGCTTTGAGAGCACAATGTGCTTTTCTTTCATAGCAATAACCACATTGTGCCCTTACATTTATCAGAGAAATTATGATGATAATGTTGGGTTCTCTCACTATATTATATGATGATAAGAAGGCAGTGCTTTATTTGTTCAGGATGATCATCTGATCCCTAGAGGTAAGAACAGAACAGGCTCTCAATGAACACCTGTTGAATAAATGAAATGAAATGGTGAATTGGTGTGAGAATTGGGGTGAAATTTCACAGTTAAATTCAGGGGCTGCTGGAAAGAAACACCTACTCTACAGAAATGGTGGTAGTTTTCATTCCAGGCCTAGATAACAAGTGTTTGCTGAGTTGACAGGCAACACTCAGAACTAAGAGTGCATGAGATAGTGATTACAAGTGCAGCATCTGGAACCAGACTATCTGCATTCAAATTCCGGCTCCCTAATTATCAGCTGTGGAAACTCGTGCTGCTATAGCTACTCATCTATTTCTATCCTTCCTTTTTTCTTTCTCTTTTAGTGGAAGAGGGATCCTTGGTCTTTGGTAAAAGCAATCTTTCTTCTGTATTCTGGGTGCCAGCTCCCCGGGGACCTCCCTTGATCAATAATTACCCTTCTCTCTCCTCTGTCTCCCAACCTTTCTCTCTCTCTTGGCCTCTTCTCAAGTGTTTATATATTTGACAAAGTATCTCTCTTCTTTAAAAAGCCATATCCTGGCCAGGCATGGTGACTTATGTTTGTAATCCTAGCACTTTGGGAAACCGAAGAGGGAGGATCACTTGAGGCCAGGAGTTTGAAATCAGCCCGGGCAAAAAAGCAAGACCCCATTTCTACAAAAATAAATAAATAAATGAAATTAACCAGGTGTGGTGTTGCGTGCCTGTAGTCCTCCTTACTCAGGAGGCTGAGGAGAAAGAATTGCTTGAGTCCAGCAGTTTGAGTCTACAGTGAGCTATGACTGCACCACTGCCCTCCAGCCTGGGTGAAGAGGGATATACCCTGTCTCAAAAGTGAAAACAAAACAAAATAAAATAAACCCTATCTTGATCCATTCTCCTTTCATCTCCTGCCCTTTCTCTCCTCCACATCTAGATGTCTTGAGATAATTTTCCCTGCTCTCTGTATGACTCTCATCACCTGTCACAATGGCTCCACTGTAATATCTTTGACCAAAGCAAAATATGAAAACGATTTTGCAAAATTCTGTTGGAAATGTATAGTGTTAATCTTTTTTCTAACATCCCTGCAGCACTTGACACCATTGAGTGCCCCCCCACCCCACGCCCCTACCTTCCTGATTGCCTTAGTGTTTCCTTCCCATCTCCCTGATGGTCCTGTCTCAATCTTCTCTATTAGATGAGCCTTTTCTACTTATCTTTTTTTTTTTTTTTTTTTTTTTTTTAACAGAACCTCACTCTCTTGCCCATGCTGGAGTGCAGTGGTGCAATCTTGGCTCACTGCAACCTCTGCCTCGCAGGTTCAAGCGATTTTCCTGCCTCAGCCTCCCGAGTAGCTGGGATTACAGGTGCCCACCACCACACTTGGCTAATTTTTGTATTTTTAGTAGAAACAGTTTTCGCCATATTGGGCAGGCTGGTCTCAAATTTCTGACCACAGGTCATTCGCCCTCAATGGCCTCCCAAAGTGCTGGGATTACAGGTGTGAGCCACCATGCCCAGCCTTATTTTTTAATTCTAGTACTCCTCAAAGCTCTGTCCTTAGCTTTCAGATTCTCTCCCTCTTTTGAGTTTCTAATGAACAGTGGGAACCATTTTCCAAGAATAAACATTCACAGGCACACACAGGCACATGACAATTTGCATGCGATTTCAAGGGGACTATACACATCCTAAAACACTCAGTGTTATATCTTATATGCCGATAAGTCCCAGTTTTGTACCTTCATTCCAGACTTCTTCTCTGGGATTCATCTCAGTAGATCCAGCTTGTTACTAGGTTGTCTCTATGTGGATGTCTCCTAGGCACTTCTAAATTATCACGAGCAAAACTGAACTAATCATCTTTCACCCTCAAACCTACTTTTCTAGCCATGTTTCTATTTAAGTAAATGAAAACACAATTCACCCAGTCCTAGACTAGCAAAAATTTTAAGGTCAGTTTTGAGGGCTTTCCCTCACCATTACACTCAAGCAGTCACCATACCCTATTTCTTCCCCCTCTTCAGTGTATCTATGCAGCCTCACTCCTTAGCATCTTCACTGCCCAAATATTAATGCAAACCACCATCACCTTCTGCATGGACCACTGCAATAAGCTACCCATTGGTCTTCTTATCACTTATTTGCCTGCAATTCATTCATTGTACTTCGAGACAGAGGTTTCCTTCAAAACAGTAACTATGCCAATCCCAAGGCATCCTACCATGCTTGGGATAAACTCTAAACTTGTCCTATTCTTTTTGTTCCCAACCAACCCCCATGAGAAACGCAATATGCTATAGCCATACAGATACTTTTTCAATTACTAGGTATGCTATGGTCTGTATTTCCCTAAGCCATTCCACATATTGTTTCCTCTTCCTGGAACTTTTTTTCCTTTGCTATCCCAACTCACATCTAACTACCTTTTACTCTTCCTTTAAATCTCTGCTTAGTATATACTTTTCCCGGAGAGGCATTTTATAAACTTTTGGCTAGATTAGCCATAACAGCCTCAACTTCCCCCATTATACCCTTTGTGTAAATCACCCTTCTAGGATCTGTTTTCCTGTGAGACCCTAAGCCCTGTGAGGAGGGGGCTATGCTCTCTTGTTCACGGCTCTGTCCTCATCACTCAGCACAGCACCTGGAGATAATAAATAGGTGCTTGTAACATACATGCTGAATTTTTAACCAGTGTGCTAGGTTGTGTAATTTAGTACAAAATCTAAGTCCTATGAAAATGAAGACAAAATAAAATACCACAAGAGAGAGATGTGATAGGTTTCAAGGAGATGGATCTTAAAGCAATGGCTGTGTTTGTATTGGTGAAGAGAAGAGACAAGGCGTCCAGGCAAAGGCAAAGAGGAAAGACTGGGTATGGCATTTTTAGAATATCTAGCTAACAGAATTAAAGTATTCAAGATGGACACTAGTGGGAAATAATGTTGAATGAGATGTAGTTTCTGAGTATGAATGGCGCAAGTGATGAACCTCCCCTGTGGCGATAGTTCTCTAAGATAAGGCAGAATACCTTGGATGACAATTACAGAAAGTCTTAGGGAAATGGAAAGTAATTTACGAATACATAAAGGTTTGGCCCTATATAGATTTCTAGAAATAATTCCAGGCTAAGGCTCTTGGATTAGTTTCTTAAATGACTCATATCCCTTTCGTCCAGGGCAAACACAAGTAGCATGGAAATAGAAGGGTTGCAGTGTGTGCACATTGCCCTTTTGTCTAAATGTGCACATCAACATAGCCTGCCACATCCCACCATCACTCAGAGGACTGGAGAGGAGGTAAAATCCAAATAGTCCTCAGGATTAAGAAACCACTTTAGGAGGAAGAAGAAGACTGGGTTATCTGACAAATTCAGTACATTAAGTGTGCTTTTTGGCTAGAATTATTTTGACACTTTGTATCTACTAATTTATCAATGACTACTGGACCTTTGATAGCTGGAGATTGTTAGTCATTTTTCTAATTGCCTGAAAAAAATAGAGACGATGTACATATAATGAATATTAAAACTGGGCAGTAGGTTGCTTAAAAATATATGCCTATAATTGCAACAAATTCAGAGAGCAAAATTATTTTTCTAACTTTATTGGTTTTTTGTGAAAATAAATGCTTCCAAGTCGTGATAATGACAACCCTTGCCAAATGTTGGCAGTGCAGATTTTAACAAAGATTTTTTGTTCACCAGCTTAGCTGCTGGTGCCATCTAGTGACCAGTCCAATTGATAAACAAAGATGGGTTCAGAAAATGTACTTAGAAGAATTTGATAAAGTCTTTTCTTTAATATTGCAAAGAATGATACCCAAAAAAGGTAACTAGATATTCACAATATTTAAGCTATAATATAAAAGTTATAAAAGGACAGAAATTTTAAAGATGACAAACTTTTTTTTCAGTATGTTTAAAGTAAAAGTGTTTATATTGAGATTAAATACTGATTTATAAATCTTATAGTAAGCAAAAATTCTACAACCATCCTTTTTATATTAAAGATTACACATAAAAATAATGAAAATTTGTTAAAAGTTCTCATTCCTCTGGGAAAACTATACAAAGTGAAATATTAATGTATTTTTTAAGTTGACAAGCTGGGTGAGATGAAACCCAAGCATTATCTGGAACTCAAAATTATTTCACCATCATCATCAGGAACTGGAATGGTTAAATTCCCAAATTTGAAAACCCTTGACTTTCTTCTTCACAGACATTTCCCCTCCTAGTCTTGTAGGAAGTCTATATTTACTTAAACTTTCATCTGCAGGAGTTTTTTTCATCTATAGTTTGCTACTTTGTATTAGTGTTGACCCCAGATCAGCGTAGTCGGCTTGGTTAGCAGTAAGTGCTACAAAAAAAATGAAGGTAAAATAAAAACGGTTTCAATTTAAACCATCTTTAAGTTTCTGCAAGGAAACAAATGGGATAGTTTAAAATGGTTCTGAGAGACCCTGAGGCTTCATTGGAGGGTTTACTTTCTGCAGAGGGTTCTCAGCCTAAGATGCTTACTAACTTCTAGCCCCTTACAAGGGAACTCAAGGTTCTTGATGCTTCATTTTTAAGGCATTAGATTGCTTTTTGATGTTGTTGCTGTTGTTATTATTAGGAGGGTGATTAGGATATGTATTAAAATAGTCCAATAAAGAACGCTGTCAAGTTTTGATGACCTTCCTCTAAAATGATAATATTATACTCTGGACAAATTTTCAGTAAAACAAAACATGGAATTTGTTCTATGGGTATAGTGAGGAATTTGTCCTCAATCATCAACATTTTTGTCCTGTTCCTTTTACATGCCATGGATTTTCCAAATGTCAAATTAAATGATGACCAGAGTTATCCAAGAAAAGTAAGGACTCCCCATCACACTGCATTCCCCCTACATTGTTTTTTATAAAGGCCATTAGTAGTTAATGTCACTTGTGTATTTGTTCACTCATTCAGTCAGTGATTAGTTCCTTAAACATCTATCAAACAATTATTGAACAGAGACAGTTAAGCACAAGATGAGGAAGTTACAGTTTTCATTCTCAAGGAACTATGAATGAGAAAAAGGCATTTCCTAGTGACAGAATAACATTTATCAGTAGAAGGCCGAATAGTAGAAATATTTATAAGAATTCTAAGATTTTAGAAGCAAAAAGAATCCCAGCAAATTAGGAGCTCAGGAAAGCTATAAAAACATTTTAAAGCACTGCCATGTAACCTAGGCATTGAAAAACAAATAATGCTTCAGTGGAGAGAAGTGACAGGTAAGTGCAATGTTACCATGAAATTGTAAATATGGCAGACTGATAAGTAACCAGTTTACATGAAACATGAGTAAGTGTTGGTACCAATGAGATATCGGGCTGAAAAAGTTGTTTGAAGGGTGGAAGTACTAAGACTTTATTTGGTAGTCAATGGGCTGAATGAAAATTTGTAAATAAGAAAATGAATTTCTTAGAGTAGAGTTTTAGGAAAGTTAGCAGAGGGCTGACATATATCCATGTGGCAAATAAGATGAAGAACAAACAAGAGAGCCTCAAAGTGGGGTGACCAGTAGGGAGATTGTATTCCTTCAAGACTGAACTAGGGTTGGAAAAGAGGAACAACCAGATACTCCAGAGATGGAATTGATAGAAGAGTGTAGTGACCTCTGATTTGGGGAAAGAAGAAAAAGATGGCGGAGTAGTTAAAAGTAACTCACTTTTTAAGCCTGTGTGACTGACTGGAAATGTGAAAAATTAACAAATAGATGAAAGGTAAGAGAGAGAGTCAGCTTGCAAGAGAAATACTGTACTGAAAAACATAGACTATAAACCCAGTTGACATTATCAAAAGAGCAAGTTGTACTTAAAGTCAGTGAATCTGAGATCTTGGAGAGATCTCTGAGTAACAAAGCTCTATTACTACAGAGGGTAAACCCATGGTATGGCATCCCTAATAGGGGCAGGGAGATATTGATTGCTTAAATATGTCCATGGATGAAGAGCTTTGTATACTACCAAGCCAATTATTCCATTTTATTTTCCTATTTATTATAAACAGTTTTTATTATAATTAACCGAATCCTACTTCTTGTCGTTTCTCACTTGTTCATTTTCATGTTATGTAGAGAATAACAGAACACTCTCCTTTATAAGATGTCTTTTTCTATTATTTCACAAGTTATGTTTCTGTTTTCTTCCCCAGAGTAACAATGATCAGTTCCCTTATCCATTCCTCATGCCAAGTTATTTCCACATGCCTTGCTATTCTGATGACCTTTGTCAGGAAGATCTCTAAAATATGCATATCTCTCAGAAATATAGAATCCACAATTGAGAAAATCTTCAAGATACATCTTGTGTCTGCCTTGCTGCAGAGCCACATGCTTAACCAACAAACAGACCTCCTCCTTAATTACACAATTACAGATTGAAGCCTTTTCTTTAAGAAAGGCCAAATCTATAGGTATGAAAAGATGCTACTTAATTTGAGGTCAATATTTAATTTAAGAGGGACTTTCCTTAGCCTTATAACAATATTTTTTTGGGGAATTCCTATGGCAAGGCCCCGAGTTTACATACAGTTAGAAAAAGCCCTCTTTAGAGGTCATCCAGGAGCGTCCTCTTGTTGGAGAGAAAACATTACTCAAGGTCAGAAACTTAAGGTGGAGCTTTAGCCCTACCACTACTTAGGTGTCAGGTTTTTTCATTTCTCTTTCTTTTTTTCTAAAATGGGGATAAATATCCTCATGTCTCATGACTATATAAGTATCAAAATCAAAACAGAACAATGTACAACAAATATCCTGCACGTCTTCCACAACTGTATGAAGGTAATAGTGCAGGTGAGTGAACTAAGGTAAAGAAGTAGGTGCCTTACATCGCCTTACACGTCCAGATTAGAGGGGAGTCTTCATGCCCTGTTAGAACCACATGTCTGTTCTGGAATAGTGTAGAAGAGTCTCATCCAGTCACATCATTGAAGAGACTGGGAGCAAACTGGAATCCATCCCTAACCCCTAACATTGCCGGTTGCCAAAGCCAACTGCTTTCTGCTTTCCCAGGATCCTTCTCCGCTTCTCCCTTACAATTACCATCATCCTTCTCTCCAACTTCTGTCCTCTGTGCCGTTCTCACTGAATCACTGAAAACATGGAGTGCCTACCATACCCAAAGCACAATGTTCACCATTGGAAATGTGAAGTTGAGTAAAATTTGACTCCAATTTTCCTGGAGTTTACATTATATCTGAAAAGGGAAGTCTTCACACCCACTGGGATGTCTAGGCTCAAAAAGTCAGATATACAAGTGTTGGCAAGGATGTGGAGAAATGTAGAAGTTTCATACACAGCTAGTGGGAATGTAAAATGGCATCGCCACCTCGGAAAGCAGCCTTGTAATTCCCCACATGATTAAATATAGAGTTACCATAAGACCCAATAATTTCTCTCCCAGGCATATACACATGAGACTTAAACACATATGTCCACACAAAAACTTGTACATAAATGTTTATGACAGGAGTATTTATAACAGCCAAAAGTGGAAATAATCCAAATACTGATAAATAGATGAATGGCTAAATAAACATAGCATATTTATCCAATGGAATATTATTCAGCCATTAAAAAGGACTGAAGTACTAATACATGCTACAACTTGGATAAACTTTGAAAATATTGTAGTAAGTGAAAGAAGCCAGCAACTAAAATTCACATATTATACAATTCCATTCCTATGAAGGTCCAGAAGAGGGAAATAAACAGAGACAGAAAGTCCATTAGGGGTGACCAGGTCTGAGAGTATAGGTGGAGAAGAGGGAGTTGGAAGGTGGTGATAGTTAAAGGATATGGGGTTTTTTTTGGAGGTGATGAAACTTTTTGGTGTCAGGATTCCTATTCCCTCTTAAAAATGTTCAAAACTGACTGGTAAAGTTTGCACCTATCTGTGAATACACTAGAAACCACTGAATCTTACACTTCAAAAGTGTGACTTGTGTGGTATATGAATTACATCTCAATAAAGCTGTTTTTCAAAAAAGGCAAAGCCAGATGAGTGCTGTAAAGGATCTGAATTGCCATGGTAAAAAGTAGAGTTCATCAGTGACAGCAAGGAGGGAGTTCAACCTGGACATCAGGAAAGACTTTACAGAAGAGTGATGCTAAGGCTGAGGCTTAAAATATGAGCGGGTATTTATTGTCTCCAGGGATCCTCCTCCAATCCATTAGACGCGCTGCTACCACAGTGATCTTTTAACAATTAAAATCTGATCGTGTTACCGAGGTGCACATAGGCATCTTCTAAGGCCCTGCTCATGTCCTGTTTCTTTCTGTGGGTCGAGGATACATGAGTGTTATTTTCTCCGTGTATACAAATTATAGTATATACATTTGTTGAAATGGATGATACTTTGCAAGATAAAAAAGAATTTTTATTATATGACTATCCTGCCTAAAATCACTCAATAGATTCACATCACCAACATGGTAGAGATTTCGCTGCTAGGTATGACTGATGTGGCTTTGTTTACTGTTATATCCTCAGCTACTTGCACGGTGCCTACACATGGGAGACCTACACTTTTAGGTTGTCTCTGAGATTGAGACAATGACTTGGGTGTAGGCAGTTTATTCAGGCGGTGATCCCAGGAAGTGAGAGTGAGGGAGAGGCAAGTTAGGAGGAAAAGCCTGTAGAACAGTGCATCATCAAGGTTGCCACTGTAAGCGATGAGTCTTTGTTCCCACCAGCACCTCTGAGTATCAATAGAATGCCTCCTAAAATGGTCTATTGGACCAACAGGAGACTGGAGCATACCTGCTCCTGTGCTCCATGGTCCTTAACTTATGGGTCGGCAGAGCAGGCTCCTAGGGTACAGGGAAGGCCTAGAAGCAGAAAGCGGAGAGTAGGGAAATGCATCCACATTTGAGGTGGGGGCTGCCAGCCCTGGAGGAGTCTGAACTTGAGCAGAGCTCCAGCTGTGGCAGGAATTAGAAGTGCACCCAAGGGAATGTGCCATGGGACACCAGAGGCTTCTGCTATATACTTTTTCTAAATGAATGCAATTCCCACGTTTCCTATATACGTGTATTTTGCTCCAATTAGACTTAACTACTTGCAGTTACCTGAAATTGAAAGTGGTCTGTCCCCATCACCACACCTCTGCTTTTAAAGATTCTATTTTAAGGCCAGGCACGGTGGCTCATGCCTGTAATCCTAGAACTTCGGGAGGCTGAAAAGGGGAGAATCGTTTGAGCCCAGGAGTTTGAAACCAACATCTAAAAAAGTGAGACCCCATCTAAAAAAACCTGAAGATTCTATTTCAGAATTTTTTTTCCATCTTCTTGTTGAACTCCTGCTCATACAAAGAACCCCGTTTGAATGTCTTCTTATGCATGACACCTTCTCTCTTGGCATTCCTTGCGCCAGAACACATTTGTATTAGTTCATTCTTGGGCTGTTATAAATAAATACCTGAGACTGGCTAATTTATAAAGAAAAGAGGTTTGTCTCATAGTTCTGCAGGCTGTACAGGAAGCATGACGCTGGCATCTGCTTGGCTCCTGGGAGGCCTTAGGAAAATTTACAATCATGGCAGAAGAAAAAGGGGGAGCAGCACTTCACACGGCTGAAGTAGGAAGACAGTTGGGGAAGAGTGTTTAAAAGCCACACACTTTTAAACGACCAGATCTCCTGAGAACTCACTCACTATAGTAACCAAGGGTGAAGGTGTTAAACCATTCATAAAAAATCGCCCCCATGATCCAGACACTTCCCACCAGACCCCACCACTAGCACTGGGGATTACATTTTAACATGGGTCTTGGGTGGGGACACAGATCCAAACCATATCAACATCTCTTCGCTCTATTGCTTTCTAATTATTTTCATGTGTTTCTCCTTTTAGGCTAGTAAAATACTTAGAAGATACTAAGACCTCAGTACATGTTAAAATAAGGGCTGAATGGATTTCATAACTGTTTAAGATTTCAGGTTTTGTTAGACAAGTGGAGCTGTAACTCTCAAAGTTTTGGTCTCAGGACCCTTGTATCCTCTTAAAAATTATTGTGGGTTCTATAGAGCTTTTGTTTCTGTGAATTATATCTGTCAAAATCTAACATAGAAGAAATTAAAGGTATCATATACTAAAAATGCATCATAAAACATTACATGTTAGCACAAATAACTTTTTAATAAAAATAGCTGTATTTAGTGACAATTTTGGCATTGTTCTATATTCTTGGCAAATGTCTTTAATGTCTGGCTTAATAGGAGTCAGCTGGATTCTCACATCTGCTTCCACATCTATCTGTTGTGATATGCTGTTGTGGTTGAAAGTCCACCCTTACATAGATGTGTAATTAGAAAAGAAAGATGTATTTTAATACCTTTTTTAGAAAATTTGAATATTCTTCTTTGAAACCATGCCAAAATTCATTGTAAAGTAGTTTCTCAAAGGTTGGTCCCAATGGCAAATCTGAAACCATTTTCATCATTACGCTTCGGTCATTTGGAAAGTATTGGTTCACTGAGTTATGCAAATTTTACAAATGTTCCAAGATTTAATTATACAACATCAAAAAGTCATATTTATTAGTATCACCATCTATCTCATCAGAAGAGTCTTCAAGTGGTGGGAAGCTGTCATGCTCACAGTGGTAGATGCTAGTTTTCAAAATTTTAAATTTTCATTGGAAAGTTCAAATTGTAGCAGTGGAAACAAATACTGTGAGTTGTTTTCCTTATAGCAAGAGGTTTATTTTGTTCAGCTTTTAAAAAATTGTCTGCCAAATGTCCAAGTCTGAATATCCATAGTCAGTCTGTTTTTCGTTCAAGTAAAACTGCTGTCCCATGTCCTCAAAGGTCTAGATTTAATAAAACTAACACTTTTTACATCTTCGTTAAGGGCATCTTTCAGTAAAACTGACATTTTCTTTTTCACTGCCAGTGTGTGATATTGAAGAACAAAATGGCAAAAAAGATACTACTCTCTTGATTCATGTACTTTTACCCACTACTGCTTTTGCACCATTAGTGCAAATGTTGACCCAGTGAAATAGACCCCATAACATCTTGGTATTATTAGGACAATTGTTTTGGCCTCAGGGAACCTCAGAGTCTTAAGAACCCCCACAAATCCACCAACCATGCTTTTGGAACTGCTCAAGTAGAAGACTGATGTCCCATGAATTTTTGCACTTTGAAAAGAATTTCAAGAGTTTATTAAGTTGTATCCAAATAGGATGTAAAAAATTATGAGCAGACACAACTTAATTCCTTATCTCATCCTAGCAATGCTTCCTTATCAACCCTGGCCCACTTTGCTGCACCCTAGATCCTTAAGCTAGGAGCTCTGCTTTTTATCTGACATTTATAGCGTTAGACAAGTGGATCCAAAAACAACAAATGAAAACAATCAAGAACGAAAATCAGAGGAATTTTTGACATTCTGAAGTAAAGAAACTTCATTGTAATGGGTTCAAGAGTCATTGGATTGCAGTCAGGTTCTCCTTGAACAATAGTTCAGCCTCTTTTGGGTGTTCAAAGGGAAACTAAGGAAAGCGGACTTTGGCCACATTTAGATTTGAATTCTAACCCATTCCTATGGGCCAGATTGAGACGCAGGCAGCAGTAATGGGAAAGACTCTAGAGAAAGGGAAAGGTCAAAAGCCAGAGTGGAACTTTCTCTTTCCTGTGCTTTCCTTGGCGCGGTCTATGTTTTAAGGAAGAAAGAACAGACCTTTAACCAAGGACAGTATGAGAGGAAAATACTGGCTGGCAGTTTGAGGGGAAAATACCCAAGGATTTTAGTTAACCAGGGCCTGGGTTTATTTTCACGTGTGAATAGGTCATATGCTTGGGAAAGCCATCTGCTATGTGCCCTAATTTTCCTTCTGACTCATCTCTTACTGGACCATGACTTAACTGAGAGCTCCATCTCTAAGGCAAATGCTAATAATGTTCAGATTTTACATTTGAGTAGAGCCTCATAGTTTACAAATATTAACCTAACATTTGTTAATCACCTAAGCAATACTAGGCACATGTATACTTATTAGTTCATTGAGCGATAGTAATAATTTATTGAACATTTACTAGGCATTAGTTCCATGCTAAAAACTTTATATATACATATAATCTTTCTAAAATACTTCCAACAACCTTACAGGTAGGGCTATTAGTGTTTGCATTTAATGATGAGAAAACTGGCCTCAGGGAAGTTAAGTTATTTGCTCAATGTCATGCAATTAAAAAAAGATGCAACTCAGATCCATCCAATTGAATCTGAGGCTCTTAACCACTATACTACTCTAGGTAGAAAGTACCCGGGAAGAGCTGGTTAAGTTGTTTGAAGTGTGCAAGCCTTTGGGAAAGAAAAAAAATTATTAAGTCACAAGCAAAAGTATTTTTCTTCTTTACTAAGGTCTCTTTTTTTGATGGTTATTGTCCTAAGAACTGGACAGAAGAAAAGCATGCCTCCTCTTATCAGGCTCTGTGACAAGTTAGATACCTAGAGGAGAGGCACTAACTCTTTGGGCCCCTCCCTGAGTTCATTACTGTCATGTGCATGCTGCTGATGAGAACGAAGTGGGGTCAGCTAATGGGTTTTAGGTTGTGGAGACTTTGTCATTGTAAAGTAATGCCTCTAGGTATGTCACCCACTCATTGCTGGCTCTAAATGAATGGTGACAATATTGCTTGCTGCTCTGTGAATACCATAGCTCTTAGATGACTACAGTAGCTCACAGATTTTCTCTGGCAGGTGAACAGGGTCCCTGAGGAGGTCACCGTCAGGTTTTTCAGACCAGGAGGGAATTGTTTCACTCACTGCAGCATGAATGCTGGAAGGCCGAGTTGGCTCAGTTACTCACAGACCTGTGCTAATGAACCTGGAGTCAGGTTTTAATACTTATAGGAACCAATTGTCTTTGCATGGAGAAAAGTCTGCACCACTGATTTTATGTTCCCATGATCAGAGGCACTGGCGCAGGATCGCACCGCAGCAGTCTTTCCTGCGTACCAGATGCTGCTCAAACTGAAGGCAGGAGTATGGCTGTAGAGGCAAAGCAAGTTTCAGCAGTGGCTGGTTCCAAAAATGACTTGAGGTCTTTATTTATTATTCAGGAATTTATTATGGCTTAATTTATGTTTATTAAATGAGCGAATGAATTTTCTGTTTTCTCCTAAAGATCTTTGTGACCAAGATCTCTGCTCTAGGTGAAATAAAAGAGGGAAATATCTCAAAATGAAAAAAGCACCATATTCTTCATAGATGCTCAGGCAAGACGGAGAGTAAAACAGGATCTATTTTAAAGGAGTTAGCAATAAAAGATTTCAAAAGCTGTACTTTACAAGAATCTGATTCTTAGATTTCTTATATTTCTTCTTCTGAGTTTCTTGTCTTTGTTTGGTTTTGCTATCAGTAGGTGATCAAATTCTTCTTAAAGACTTCACCCTGTTTTACACGCCATAAGAGAAACTTTGGCATGGGAAGTATGAATGAGAATGACTCCAAGGACAAGCCAGAAATCAGAGACAGAGAGGAAAGCCCTTCTTCCTACTCTCTACCACATGGGTGATCTGTGTCCTCTTTCAAGGAGAAAGAAACACGCGAGGCCAAAGGACACTAACGTGTTTGATTGCTGTTTTAGTGAAAGACAACTTAGAGTGTGGGTTTAACAAGTTCAATTCAGCTCACAATGTGATCTATCTACTAATATTCTCAGGCTGCATCCAAAGAAATGTAAGATCCCAATCACAAATTACAAAAAGAAGTAGTCTTGCTGCTCTCCCTGCTGGTCACCAAACACAGTGGGAGCTTAGCCTGGCTCTGCCTTTTATTAACTGCATGTCCTTGGGCAAGTTACTTTACTTCCTTCGACTTTACCTTTATTATCTGTAAAATGGGGTTTATGATAATAACTCAAAGGATAATTGTGATGTTTAAATAAATAGCACCTGATACACATTTAGCCGAGTTTGTGGCCTGTAGTTAAAGTGATAAATGGCAGAGTTCTTACAACCACTGTTTTGCCGTCAATCTTCTCAGGGTAGCTCAAGGCAGCCTTGTACACTCTGGCTCTTAACATACAAGTTTGGGCACTTAGGTTGCAAAAAAAAAAAAAAAAAAAAATCTGCCCCATATATATATAAAATAGAGATTTTATTTAAAATGTGTGGGAGTCCTTAAAAACCTAATGGGAAAACTGGAGTCAGGCTCAACAAATGAGAACTAACCAGTAACTCTGTTGGTGGAAGAAGCAGGAGCCATTTGGGCAGTCGTGTGCATAAAATTTTACCATTCTCAGTCTCATGGTCACTCTGTTTAGGATCAAAATTCCAACTTGGATTGCATTCTTAGTGTGCAGCCATTGGGAGAAAAGCAATTCCCCAAAAGGAAATCTGACAGCATTACTTAAAGAAGGCTGGCTAGTTAGAAATTCTAATGTTCTAATAAGATACTCTCCTTTTCACATTTAAATAAAATATCTTATAATTGGCATTTACTTCTGTGGGGAACTGGTTAAAAGCATTCTTTTTGTTTGTTTGTTTTTTAGACGGAGTCTCACTTTGTGGTCCAGGCTAGGGTGCAGTGGCGGGATCTCGGCTCACTGCAACCTCCTCTTCCCGGGTTCACGCCATTTTCCTGCCTCAGCCTCCTGAGTAGCTGGGACTACAGGCGCCGGCCACCACACCCGGGTGATTTTTTGTATTTTTAGTAGAGACGGGGTTTCACCGTGTTAGCCAGGATGGTCTGGACCTCCTGACCTCGTGATCCGCCCATCTCGGCCTTCCAAAGTGTTGGGATTATAGGCGTGAGACACCGCACCCTGCCAAACGCACGTTCTTAAACCCCATTTTTTCTATGTATTTGTGACGGCTTTAAGAAGCCCAAGTAAACGAATCAGAATCATGTAATTACTACAGTGGCCACTAGATGGCAATCCCAAAAGTGAGGCATCCTTTAAAAAAGTCAAGAGTAAAATTTCTTAAAAGTTTTCAGCACTTTAACATTTATTATCTGATTCAATTCACACAGGAGCAAGAACATAGGCAAAACAAATTACTAAACTCTGGGTATGGGGCAAGTCAGTGAATGTCTCTGAGAATCAATTTTCTCAGATGCAAACTTTTGGAATCATAATTTCAAGATCACAAAGCTATATTTTCTGCTAAACATGGGTTTACACTGCACAAAAGTTTTCATCCTAAGGATGACCATGAACCCCTTACCCCTCTCCAGGAATAATGAAAACCAGAGCCTGTCTATGTCAGAATATGTTTAACATTGCAGTTCACCTCTTCTGTCTGTAAGACAGCTGTTGTAATGAAGCGTGTGTTTGTGACCTGCCTATTAAATGTTATGCTCTCACATAGTGAATTAGGTAGTATGTTGTGTAAGATGACTTAAATAAATAAAAGAAACATCTATGCTGCCAAAAAGGAGGTAAGATCTACAGCATCCATGGAAGATCTATGGTCACCCCAGGAGCGACAGGCAATATTGTTACCATTCATTATGGAAATGGCCTTGAGATAATGGCTGACCCAGAGGATATTGTTCACATTGATAAAGGGCACCATCCCTGCTGTTCTCTTTACCCCCGCACCCCTGTCCAACACATACAAACCCTAAGAATTACAACCCACTCACCTTGTTTTTTTTCTTTTTTTCTTCAGTTCAATGTATAATGAAACTTTTCAATATTCCTAAGTGCCTTTCTTCTATGTGTACCGGTTCTACGTTAAAAGTATTCTTTATAAGCTTATAAGATTGTACCACAAAACCTTCAGCCAAAGAAAACATTCAGCAATCATCTGGAAATTTTTTGTTCTTATATTATAAAAGACAGCATGATGTTGTAGAAAGAGCTCATCAGGCACAAAAGATTGGTGTGTTACTAGCTTGAGCTTTTGTTTGATTTTGCCTGTTTTTTTTGTTTTGTTTTTTTTTTTGTAATGTCACCTAATTTTTCTGAGGCTCAATGCCCTTATGCAGAAAAATGATATAAATAACATCTGCCCTACATCATGTTGGTTGGGACTATTTGTTTACGAGTAACAGGAGCCACCTTGAAGCCTTCTTAAGCTATATTTAGCAAAAATTAAGAGTTTGTTAGGGAAACGGGGATGTATTAAAACCCAACAAAGGCTGGGTGCGGTGGCTCATGCTTGTAATCCCAGCACTTTGGGAGGCCAAGGTGGGCGGATCACAAAGTTGGGAGATTGAGACCATCCTGGCCAACATGGTGAAACCCTGTCTCTACTAAAATACAAAAAAAAAAAAAAAAAGGCCAGGCACCATGACTCATGCCTATAATTCCAGCACTTTGGGAGGCTGAGGTGAGCAGATCACCTGAAGTCAGGAGTTCGAGATCAGCCTGACCAACATGGTGAAACTTCATCTCCACTAAAAATACAAAATTAGCCAAGTGTGGTGTCACATGCCCATAATTCCAACTACTTTGGAGGCTGAGGCCAGAGAATTGCCTGAACCCAGGAGCTGGAGGTTGCAGTGAGCTGAGATCATGCCATTACACTCCAGCCTAGGTGACAAGAGCAGAACTCTGTCTCAATAAATAAATAAATAAATAAATAAGCCAGGCATGGTGGCACATGCCTGTAGTCCCAGCTACTCTGGAGGCTAGGGCAGGGGAATCGCTTGAACCTGGGAAGCAGAGTTTGCAGTGAGCCAAGACTGCACCCCTGCACTCCAGCCTGGCAACAGAACGAGACTCCATCTGAAAAACAAGCAAACAAACCCGACAAAGAAGAAAGACTTCAGGAAAGGCCTAGAACCAGAAATTAGAAATAAGAAACATTTCCTCATTCTCTGTCTCTTGTCTCTGCCTCTTGTTCAATCTTCTCTACCTTTGAGTGGACCAACCTTCTCTGACTCTTTGGCTATACACCAGGGGGCAGGGTGGGAGAGTGGCTAAGAGGTGACCCGCTATGTGGTCAGTGGCATATTACAAAAACTCTCTAGGGGTACTTTCACTGAGTCTATTAATAATTGCCTGTTTCCTCTCAAGATTAAATAAATTAATATATGTCATGGGTTTAGCACAACCCTAACACACAGTAAGCATTGAATAATATAGCTATTTTTACTACAGGCCCATAATCCCTGTAAAAATCCCTTTAAGTACCTTTAACTCCGAGAGTTCAGAAAATTCAAAGCTTTTGGTAAGTTTTTAGCAAAATTATTTGGTGTTAAAACTTGAACTGAATTGAATTTCTGCAATTAGTCTTATTTATTGTACTTGGTGTGAATATGCATGTTTTGCTACAGAAACAGGAGTATGTTTGATTATGGTGTGTAGCTCAGACCCCACTGAGGATCCTATGCAATATGTGGTGTATGCACTCAATTTTTCTAAAATCTCCAAACTCTAAATTCTCAAACAGATCTGATCCCAAAAGTTTTGGATAAACATTTGAGATTTGTATTCTCACTATTAAAAGTTTTAATTGGCACCTCTAGTCCCAGCTACTCGGGAGGCTGAAGCAGGAGAATGGCGTGAACCTGGGAGGTGAACTTGCAGTGAGCCAAGATCGCGCAACTGCACTCGAGCCTGGCCGACAGAAAATTATTTTATTTCTTTCACAACAGCAATAGCAACAAAAATGATACAACTATAGCCAGTTATTCAAATAGCTCAAAGAAAAGCTACTTGATAGTTATTTATTCATTCATCCATTCTGTTGCTTATTCAATGAACCTTTCCATCCAGCACCTACTATGTCCACACACTAGCTAGAGTCTACTTAGACAAGGTAAAAGGTGGCAGATACTGGTACCCTATTGCTGGTGATATCCAGTTTGCTAATTTTTTTTTTCTTAAAGTCACTACTAGCAAGCCCTCGGAGGAAAATAGTTGCAAATAGCCAGAGTCAGTGTGTGATTTCTTACACAGAGCTCTCTGGCCATTTGGTCAATGGATTCTAAAGTTTTTATGGCTCTACTTCAGCAATAACATCGAGCTACAGAACTAAACTATGTGACTGCATCTTACATGCCTGCTGTCTGGCTCACCCCTGAAAATCTGGTCTTCAAAGCCTGCTTGTTGGCAAAGGGAACCATGAAGAATGGATTTTTGGCCTAATTGTGTCTGTTTGTTGCAATGTAATGTCCTTAACCTCCCAAGGGCTATGCCCCAGACCCTTGCCTACAAAACCAACTCCATTTGGCAAGCAATGTCTCTGACAAAGCAGTAAGCTTGGCCCCATTAATGTACTTGCCTCATGTTCTATAGTGTTTCACACCACACGCCTCAAATTCTTTGGTTTTCCAGGGCTTAGAGTACTCGGGGTAGCAGATGGAGTTAAGAAACCTGAACACGCCTGTCATAAATGAACACACTGCTCCAAAGGACTTGCAGTAAACATGGACACTATTCTTTACCAGATATCATTTTCCCTATCTATAAAGTGGAGATTATCTACAACAGTGGCTTCAAAGTTTGTACTAGCAGCAGAATTATTTGTATCAAAGAAAGATTATATAACAGCCCAGTGTGATTTGTGGTCCAGTAAAAGTTACTACCTATAGTTCCCCAAACATTGTCATGTCTTTTGTGCGTGCTAGTTTTTGGCAAGAAATGCCCTCCCATAATACTCCACCTCCTCTTAGAAGACTTTCCTGAATGTCTCCTCTCCCTTTAAAGTGTTAATCACTTGTTTGCTTATTAATTCATTCAGAAATGTAGATTTAACTTCTATTGTGTTGTATCAGGTACTATGCTAGAAACTTGGAATTCACAGCTGAAGGTCTGAGTTGTAGCTTTGAAAGATTCACAATTCACTAGGGAGATGTATTAGTCGGGGTCCTGGTAAGAAACAGGTGGCCCACTCCAGTGGAAAAGTTGAAGATAGTCTGGTGATGGGGTTATTTAGAAAGGTGTGGGCAAAGAGTAAGGGAAACCAACAGGGAATGGGAAAGTGCCCAAGACGGGGAGGCTGTGGAAGGCAGCAGAATGGAATGGAACGCGGAGAGAACCACTGTAACACCCCCAGAAGGACTCCTGCAGAGCTGTGGCCTTGGAAAAGGAAGCCTGAAGCAAGCAGGGGACTGAATCTCCAGTCCTCGCTCTCCCTACATTTGCAAATGTCCAACAGAGCCTCGTACTTGACACATCCTAGAAAAGGCAAGGTAAGCCACTGGGCTTGCCCATGAAAGTCAGCCTCCTAAGACCCAGAAGAATTGTTTCACAGATACAGAAACTAAGGCACAAAGACATTAAGCAGCTGGCCAAGATCACCTAGCTGATCAGTGGCAGGGGAGGAGGAAACCCAGTTAGCCTCAGATCAAGGGCCAGTCTTATACTAGAAGCTATGCTCTTGCTATGATAGAGAATGTAAAAGTCTAGTGACAGTACAAAGAAGATGGTGATCAGTTCCACTTGAGTGGAGCCTTCAGGATAGACAGAACTCTGCCAGCCATGTTAAACATGGGGCTGAGGCAGACGAGGATTAATAACCTGAAGAACAGGATGTACAAAGACGTGTAGATTTACAAGGGCATTGCTGACGGTGAAAGGGATCATTTTGACCAAACGTAAGGAGGAATTTGAATGTGTGTGGGAAATGAAATGAAGTGGCTAATTGTGTCAGGTCATGGAACACCTTGAATGCTATTTAAGCTGGTTTGGACTTCATCTGGTAGACAAAAGGGAAAATCTTGAAGGTTTTTAAACAGTGAAGTAACATAGACAGATTTGCCTTTTAGAAATATCATTCTCATGGCTGTAGGTGACTGAATAGGAGGCAGGCAAGACAGAGGGTGAGAGATCAGAGGAGTCAGGACACTACTATAACAGCCTAGGAGAAAGATGGTCAGGATGTTACTTAAGGCAGTAGCAGTTAGGAAAGAGAGAAAGGCACAGATTCCAGAGAGATTTAGGAGAAAGAAACATCAGGACTTAGTGGTCAGGTGGATGTGAAAGTTGAAGGAAAGAAAGGAGGAGCACAGGACAACTCCCAGGTTTCTGACTCGCAGAATTTCTATACCATTTTGATGCATCTATTTCCATTATTTTACTTCTGGTACAATTATTTTCATAGGGCATCTATTGAATGCCTTCTCTGAGCCAAAATCTATGCTAGATGCTGTGGATAGAAAGATGAGTTAGACAGAATGTTTTCCCTAGTTAAGGAGACAGACACATATGTAGACAATTTCAACACAATATAATAAATGTTATCATAAAGATATGCACAGGAATCACTTTCTAGTGTAATTATCCATTTGCACTGCCTACAGCATTTCTTATTCATTGCTGGGTCTCAGTGCTATGGCCATTGCCTCTCATACAGCAGGGGTTAATCAAGCACTGAACTGGCTTGGATCTTTGGAACAGTTTTGTGAAGCTCAGAACTGGTTTCCCAGGAATCCTATAGGGCTCGTATTTATCAGAGAGCAGGTACTATATCCTAACCCCAAGACTGTATGTATTCCTGACCTGTTCATACCTATAAAAGTGCCCAGTGAAACACAGTATGCAGCACAGGAACACAACCTATCACCATCAGTGGTTTCAGAGTGCAAACCACCATCAGTGGTTTCAGAGTGCAGACTCTTGTCAGAGGAAATGCTCTATCCAGCCCAAGGCAAAGCCCTTCTTTCTTCTCTCATCCCCCACAAAATGCAAAAGCTTTCTCAACTTTATGGAAGCGTTAGTCAAACCTTCAAGCAATTTACTCAGCCTGCTCCAGACCCAGAACAATGGAGTGAAATTTTGTTCTGCACAATGCTGTGTTCCTCATTATAAGTTTCATAATGTGTATTTAGTTCTATTAATTTCTGCTGATTTTTATTTGAGACAAAATATGCAAGATATTTATCGTCTCCCCTCCCCTGAATCATCTAGTTTTAGTTATCGTAATTTTACTTGAGTTATCCTAAAACCAAATTGTCCAAAATTTGACAAAATATTCATGCACCAAATTCTGGTCTGTGCTGCATTTTATGGGAAGTATAAGGTGTTTCCTGCTTTCTTTAAGAGGAGACACTTAATCATTGGTTCATTCTCATTTTTGACTATTGGATTTAATAAAGAGTGTCTGATTCCTTAAGGGCTTGACTGAGACAGTTTAGAAAACATAGCAATATACAAAGACACGTGACGTCATTGTTGCAATTCAATAAAGCTGCATAACCTTGTTTAGGCATTTAGTTGCTTAAAACAGCTGTTTTCTTTTTTTTTTTTTTTTTTTTTTTTTTAAGCTCCCAGATTCTGTAGGTCAGGAATTAGGATTGGGAAGAGTGGAGATAGTTTGGATCTCACATGGAAAGGCCCAAAGGCTGGGTTGACCTGACGTCTGGGGGCTGGAGTCATCTGAAAGTTTGTTCACTCAGTGCCCGGCTCCTGGCCTGGGATGACTCCCACACTGAGACTGCTGACCAGAGTACCTGCACCTAGTGTCTGCATGTAATATGACTTTATGACAGCACAGCAGCCTCAGGAGAGTTGGATATCCTACATGGAGCTCAGGAAATATGAGTGATCCCACAGACAAGGCACAAGATGCATGCCCTCTTATGACCTTGCCTGGAAAGTCACTTTCCTTCAGCCTTACTTGATTGGTTGAAAAAATTGCAGCCCTGCCCGGATTCAAGGAAGGAATTAGACTTCACATCTTCATGGGGAGTGGCAAGGGCACATTAAAGAAGAATATGTATGCTAAAGAAGAATATATATGCTAAAGGATATCTTTGGAAATTGCAACTTGACACAGTTATGATTTAATATAACTGAAATAAAATTTTCTTTCCCAATCTCTGTGTTTTAAAAATATTTTCATATTAAATACTGCAAGTCACAATGTTCAAGCTCTCAGAGATCTTATGTAACTGAAAGCATTGGGATTCCAGAGATGACAGTGTGCTTTATAATTATCTTGAAAAAAGTTGTATAGTAATAGTAAATGGTTTCAGTTCCAACTATCTCCAAATGCTAGTTTGATGCAGAAATCAAGCATAAAAACATCACATTTTCAGCCTCAAAAAGTCCGACCTGTCATAGCACTGTTGTAGAGACCTTACTTTTTAAATACCTCCTGTTCTATTTTACCACTTTTTAAACTTAATGTTTTTGTTTGTGTGTATGTTTTGTAGCCGTCTCAACATGTTGCCTAATGGAAATGGAGTGCAAGCACCACCTGAGTAAGGACACATCAGAGAAGCAGTCACCATCCAGCAGGAAAGGTGAAAGCCTTTCCAGTGAGAGTGAGGGGCTAGAGAGAGGAAGTGGGGGCAACATTTGGTCAGGTGTGAGCAGTCCCTAGCCTTGGTGCTGAATCTGCGTCGTGTGTAGTGAGAAAGAACCAGAAGGTTTGGGAGAAATCCAGAACAGAGAGGGTTTTACCTATATTATAGAAGGTTAGGTAAGTGTTAAACCTTTTAGGAATTCATTTTAGGAGTTCCTATGTTCAGAGAAAGACAGTGCCATGTAGAAGGAGGTAGATCAGGATGATGAGGAAGACATCTACTGAGTAAAGCCTCAGGGCAGACTCACAACCCCTACAAGGCCTACTAAAACGCTAAGTGACCCAGGCCAGGGAAAGACTGGAACTGGGACATGAAAACCACAGATAAAAAGAATTACACACTTCTGCCATAGCTGTGCCTACAATGTTCAAAGGAGTGATCACTTGGTAACCTGCATGTATAACTTTGCAGAGACACCACAAGAAGCATAAATAGTCATCCACACATAGAACAAGATGATACTTGACTTACTACCCTTTCACAAACACCTGTCACTTCCCCACTCCAAAATAATTAATCTCCTGGAGAAGGCAAAAGAATGAGTGGGGTAGAGGCAGGGAATCCAGGACTAACTACACTTAATTTTCTTGAATTAGTATTTATGTAAGATAGGCCGAATTTGACTTAAAGAGACCAATATACCAAAAGATAGAGAAATATGTTGAGTGAACAAATTTAATTTCCTTATTCCACCACCAAGCAGAAACTTGGGTGGGGTAGGAGAAGGGAGGCAAAAACAGGACGAGATCCATTTAAAAATAGAGAACATTCCTTTCTTTGTACCTTGGAGTCATAGTGGATACTTGTGAGCATGCTACCCAATTACAACACTAAATTTTAATAATCTTTTCTGTAGGGGAGGGAAATCTTTTCCCCTCTCCCTTTTAGGTTCATTGGTTGAGGCCCTGCAAATTAGACTGACAAAAGGCAGACTAGGAGAAAAACAAACAGAAGTTTATTAACATGTCTATCACTCACACACATGGGAGCACTCAGTGATGAGTAACTCAAAGGGATGATTAGAACTGGGGGTTCACAACTTCGTAAGTGAAAGGGAGGGTGAAAAGGGGCACTCAGGAAAAACAAATGACTTGGAAAACTAAGTGGGCCCTTAGGAGAACAGATGGGAGATATGACCATCTTGTAACAATGTCTGTTAGGTGTCCTCTCCTGTATTAGAGCCAATCTTGGTTCTTTTGATAGGCTCTGCTTATAGGCAGTAAGGGGAGTTTAGAGAAAGCCTCTTTCTTATTTTGCTGAATCTCAAATGTCTTCAGCTCAAAATAATCCTTATGCTAGAGTAGCGTATTTTGGGGTGGCATTCTCTGAATATCTGCAGTTCATGTAACTCTTTGCCTCCTAGACTGTAAGCTCGATGAGGGTAGGGATTTTTCTCGTGCATCCTTGTAACTCCAGACCTGACACAGAGGAGATACTCTATGATTTCCTACTAAAAAAATAAACAGCCCTTATAGGTACCAGTCAACAGAGAGGGGCTCAGTTGCGGGTTATTCTTGGTTTGTGTAATTAGTGGACAAATAGGGAAGGTTTAAATAAACAGCAAAAGTTCCAAAGTTTGAAAACTCATTTCCCAGCACTCTTCTAGCCTTGCTGTGTGACTTCACCTTGAGTTACGAAAAAGTTATATAACTGAGATCCCCAGCAGAGCACTGCACTTGAAGTTGATTCTGTTTTGTTCAAAGGAAGCCCAGATTCTAGGTACATAATGATGGCACCCTAGAGCTATTATCAGTATATATTGTGGCTTTGGTGTTGATAATGAGCATGTTCAAGTACATTCCATTCCGCTCTCTGTTTTAATCTCAACAGCACGTTGGTTACAAAGCAGTGAGCATGGCCTTATCTCACGCTTTTGTCTACTTTGGTGCTTTTCAGCATATTCTTGGGTCAAGGGTGAGATTCCATTCCTGGTTCTCAGCTGTAACTCACCTGGAACAAACCCTTCTTTGCTTTTCCTGTCCCCAATTGTGCTTTTAAAAAAGGCAGGCTTTGGGACTACTCCATGTTCTGTCCTAGAAAATTTCTTTTCACTCAAGTCTGTAAAAGGAATGTTCAAAACGTGATAACTATATTCCTTTTGGTCACACCCCACCCAGCCATATGTTGTTGTTTTTTCAGCACACTTAGATTTTTTTGCAGGATGCCAATATGTTGTTTTTTTGGGTTGCCGCTTGTTTTGGAGTGCTTTTTTTTAGCCCTGTGGTCGTGAGAAATATGCCACATTTCTGGGATCAGCCTCCTTGACCAGACCCCACGTTTCATGGGAGTTGGCTGGTGTCTGACTAAAGAATTTCAAGACAGAAGAAGGAACTTCTTTTTTGTGTCCTGGAAGGTCTCCAGATATGGAACAAGAAGGCAGTTAGCAAAGCAATTGTCATTTTTATTCCTGAGAGTGAAAGTGGTCTCCAGCCCCGCCCAACCCCAAGACACGGATAAAATATGTCTCTGGTTTTGTTATGTGTCTGAGTTCATGTTCCCATACTCACATATGTATTTTTGTAAGGACAAACTTTCTTTCTTGTTTCAACTATTTTAATTTTTTTTCTATTTTATTTCTATTCTTGTGTATGTCCTTAACTAGGGCACATATTTTTCTTCTCTGTGCCTATCACTGTTTCCATGACCTAGAGAAACCATCACAGCCCCGTTTATTGAGACACTGGAGATGCATCATCTTTAACCTTCACAGCCTCTGAGACAGAAGGGCTAAGAGGCGGTTGACTTGACCATTCACCAAGCCACCAAGTGCAGAGCTGGGAAAGTGCAGGTGTCTCTGGCTTCTGGGGTGGCATTCTGTCTCCATCCCCTGCCCTTAGCTCCACCCAGTAAAATTAAAGGTCTCCACTAGGACCAGCTTACAGGTTTCCCTCTCAATAAAGCCTATTTCGATTTCCATACATATGTGGCCTTTTTCCTTTGATCCTTAGTGCAGGTACTTCCTCCATTTATAATTAGACTCCTGTTAATAGATTGGATACTTGCGTATTTATCTTAACGTCACCATTTAGATATGTATCAGCTTTCACAGCTACATTGATAAGCTCATTAAAGGCAGGGACTTTGTTCTTGCTCATGGCTTTATCCTGCTAAGTGGTTAGTTACACGTGTTCTAGAGTCAGGCCTGAATTTGAATCCAGAGCAATTGACTTTTATAGGCCAAGGTAGTGTCCTCACATGTAAATTGAACCAACAATGCCAACCTATAGAGTAATCGAATCAACCAAATAACTACCTATAGATTGGAAGCTATATGTTACTCTCTTTAAAGCCCCTATTCTTTAGGAAATTTATATGGTTCTCTAGGACTTTCATTTCTAGAAGTGCCAAACTTTATCAGTGCCATGCCTCTCCTATACATTTACCACTCAACATGATTCCTGGAGCAGCACAGTGCATCTGACCTGTCACTGTCTAGATAGTATCTTGATGTGGGTAGAGACTTCATTAAGAAGTTTTTTTGGCCTGGAAATCATTAGCTGTAAAATCACTCACTATTACTTCCCGAGCACCCTCTGCATTCCAAGTCTCATTCTAAATAATTATAACAATTATTTAATTACCAAATATATATAGGTATTGCTATAGCAATGATAACATGTGTTGGTTTTATTCACTCACATTCTAAGGTGCTCTTTGCAGATTTAAAAAAATCCTTATGACAACCCTTTGAAAGTGGCACTATTATTATTCTCACTTCTTAGATGAGATCATTGAGTTGTATGGACTTTTAAAAACTTCCAGAAGTTTGCACGTTTAGCATGAGGTGGAACAGGAATTTGAACACAGGTAGTCTGACATACATGTTATAAAATACTGAGTCTTTGTCATATGTATGATAAAATTAGATTCTTACTGTAAGTTTTTGAGAAAGGTGAGGTTGGTAGTATTTTGAGATGAAACAGAGGCTGGAAGAAGCTAAGGTCTTGTCCAAAGTCACCTGTCCTGCAGGTGCCAGTGCAGGATGTTGAGCCAGGCATTTGATTTGCTGGACTCCTGCCTGGTGCCTTTACACTCCTTCTGCTGGACCAGACTGAGTACTCTTCCTTATGGGTGACGTGGAGCAACGAGGCAGAAAGAAGGCTCAATTCGTTATTCTCCAATCACATGATAAAGAAGCAGCTAGTGCTGTCTTTCCAGATCCTTACTAGAGATGGCAGAAACTCATTGATTTTTACTTCGATTTAACTTTCAGCCTTAAACTTTTTTATTATTATTATTATGCTTTAAGTTCTAGGGTACATGTGCATAACGTGCAGGTTTGTTACATATGTATACTTGTGCCATGTTGGCGTGCTGCACCCATCAACTCGTCAGCACCCATCACCTCGTCATAACTCCCAATGCAATCCCTCCCCCTCCCCCCTCCCCATGATAGGCCCCAGTGTATGATGTTCCCCTTCCCGAGTCCAAGTGATCTCATTGTTCAGTTCCCACCTATGAGTGAGAACATGCGGTGTTTGGTTTTCTGTTCTTGTGATAGTTTGCTGAGAATGATGGTTTCCAGCTGCATCCATGTCCCTACAAAGGACACAAACTCATCCTTTTTTATGGCTGCATAGTATTCCATGGTGTATATGTGCCACATTTTCTTAATCCAGTCTGTCACTGATGGACATTTGGGTTGATTCCAAGTCTTTGCTATTGTGAATAGTGCCGCAATAAACATACGTGTGCATGTGTCTTTATAGCAGCATGATTTATAATCCTTTGGGTATATACCCAGTAATGGGATGGCTGGGTCATAAGGTACTTCTAGTTCTAGATCCCTGAGGAATCGCCATACTGTTTTCCATAAAGGTTGAACTAGTTTACAATCCCACCAACAGTGTAAAAGTGTTCCTATTTCACCACATCCTCTCCAGCACCTGTTGTTTCCTGACTTTTTAATGATTGCCATTCTAACTGGTGTGAGATGGTATCTCACTGTGGTTTTGATTTGCATTTCTCTGATGGCCAGTGATGATGAGCATTTTTTCATGTGTCTGTTGTCAGCCTTAAACTTTTGTGTCAAAGTCCTGAAAACAAAATTTAGAATTTCTGAAACATATAATATATACCACTCCCCCATATATATGTATACTTATGTTACAGTCGAATGTGCTAAAAAAGAAATAACTACTTTGACTATGACTTGACTTCGATTTACAATATCTATACTTTATGCCTTAACATTTTTTTCCATTTTCCTCCCTCGGGGTAAGCTGCGAGTCTTGCGGAGTGGGTAAGCTGCGAGTCTTGTGGAGTGGGTAAGCTGCGAGTCTTTTGGGGTGGGTAAGCTGCGAGTCTTGTGGGGTGGGTAAGCTGCGAGTCTTTCGGGGTGGGTAAGCTGCGAGTCTTGTGGGATGGGTAATCTGCGAGTCTTGTGGAGTGGATAAGGCACCACACCAGTTCCTGGGTTGCACCGAGTTGTCACAGGTGGGTGTAAGAATTGTCCCTGTCATATCAATAATTTCAGAGACCAAGTTCCTATTGATAAAAGCAGACATGAGGAAGAAAAGATTGACATTTAAAATATGTGATTGTCTACTCTGCTGGCAACATTTTTTTCCTCCCTTGTACATAAAAAAGAAATTAATCCTTCTCAAGTCATTATTTTGTTGCATCTAGAAATGCTATTAGGATATTTCTAGGCTGCCACTGAGGCTGTGGTTTGTAGATTACCAGAGCAGAGCACAGGGGCCTCCACCCGCCTGACCCTCTCATATGCAGGAAGCAAAGCCCAGACCCTGGACAGCGCATGTCCTGGGACTTAGCAACTTGAAAGTGCAGAGCCGGTCTTTTATGTTGGCTCCAGGACAACCCTGGACTTTTATTTCCCCATTCCTTTGTTCATAATGTTTTCTTAGATAAAATTGCCCTTTCCTGCCAGTTTTCAATTTTGTCTTTTGTGGTCTCATCATCCTTCAGGGACTAGTAGAATAACAAAATAGTATGGAGAAAAAGCAAGAAAGCAAAACAGAATAAGGCGTGGGAGATAGGATTCCATTTTAATTAGAGTGGTTTGGGTGACCTTCACTGGGAAGGTGTTATGTGAGCAAAAGACAAAAGGAAGTGGGGCAGAGGCAACAAAGATAACTGGAAAACAAATATCGCAGGAAGGGGATGGGCAGGTGTCAGCAGAAGCAGCAGCATATGGGGTCAAGTGCGGGGGAAGGGGCAGGCGTAGTGTGAGGGAGAGAGTGGGGGAGGCATCAGTGGAGGTGAGAGTGGAGAGAGTGTGGTAAGAGGTGGGGCCAGATCTCATAGGCCATCATAAAGAATGTGGCTTTCCCTCTAAATTGGATGGGAGTTACCTTCATAATATTGGTAGGGGGTTAGTTATTTAGGAATTAGTAGCTTTACACATGACCAGAATAGATAGTTACCTTTTAGTTGTGATTTAGGAAGTGCCCTTATGTTATTGTGTTCAAGGTACCTCTCCATCGATCCTGTGACGAAGAGAAGATTAGTATCCTCTGAGGCAACAATGCGGCGCTGTGGTCTGAATGTTTGTGTCTCCCCCAAATTCATTTGTTGAAATCCTAACCCCCAAGGTGATATTAGGAGGTGGCCCTTTGGAGAGAGTTAGGTCAGGAGGGTGAGTAGTGCCCTTATTAAGGGAGCCTGAGCGAGACCCATGACTCTTCCACGCTGTGAGATTAGAGTGGGGGAAATAGCTGTTGAGGAGGAAGTGAGTCCTCACCAGAAACCGAATCTTCTGGTGCCTTAATATTGGACTTCCAACCCTCCAGTACTGTGGGGAAAATAATATCTGTTGTTTATAGCCCGCTCAATCAATAGTATTTTGTTATAGCAGCTGGAACAGACTAAGGCACTTAGGTTTCAGTCTTCTCTGGACCATTTATGTTTGGGTGTCCTGAGGTACGTCGCTTATTCTATTTTTGCTCAATTTCCTCATTTGCAGAATGCAGATGATAATATTCCTAACTTATCAAATGGGGCATGTTGGAGGAATATGATAATCTTCCTAAAAATGCTTTTGAAATTCAGAGTATTATAACAATATTATATTATTTTTCTTCAGGCAAGAAGGTCCCTAGAGAAATGCAGACTTGATCCACAGTTATCACGACGTGCAGATGAACCTTGGTTTATCAGATGGCATAGCTGAGTCCTTAAGGAGTATCACCCAGAGAGCTGAGCTTCGATGAGGCAAAGTGAAACATGAGTTAGAATGCAAGTTCTGACCAGAAGCATATCACAGAGAATACACAAATTACCTAGCGCTGCTGTCGCAAAGTTCTACACTGGAGGCTTTAATCAGAGAAATTGAATCTTTCATAGTTTTGGAGGCCAAAAGTCCAAAATCAAGGTGTTGGCAGAGCCGTGCTATATCCAAAGGCTCTGGGGGAGCATCCTTCCTTGCTTCTTCCAGCTTCTGGTGGCTCCAGGCATCACTTGGCTTGTGGTTTCATAACCTCTGCATCTGTCTTCATGTGGCCTCCTCTTCCCCATGTACCTCCTCTTACGAGGATACTTATCATTGACTTTAGGGTCCCCCTGGATAATCCAGGATGATCTCATCTTCAGTTCCTTAACTATACCTGCAAAGACTCTTTTTATAAATAATGTTATATTTACAATTTCTGGGGGTTGGGATATGGATATATCATTTTGGGACCATCATTCAATCCACTACAGGGAAGTTCCTAGCAGTTAAAAAAAAAAAACAGGTTGAGGACGAGACACTCATGTTAGAAAATCCACACAGAGTAATCGGAATAGAGATTTGCTAAGGGGAATGAAAGGTATACATTTGTATATGGCAATCGTAAATCCAGAATTGAAGAATCAGTTCTCAAAGCTTCTCTCTATTTAAGGAAGCTCAAGTCCCTCTCTCGCTCTCTACCAAATTACAATAGCTCAATGATCTACTCTTTCATCTAATCCTCTGGTTTAGGGTAACCAAGGACATAAATTTCTCCTCCTTTTCTAAACTATAGAATTGTGGATGTTAGAGCTTGAAAAGACCATTAAAATGATCTAAGTCAACTTTTATCTTTTAAACCCTAGTGACCTTTTCAAAGTTACCCAGCAAGTAGTAAGATGAGAGCTGGAATCCAAATTCTAGAATCTACACACATGCCTTCTTCATTGCAGGCTATTCTGTTAAATTCTTCCTTCCATCCTCCTCCTTTTCTCCTTCTTCCTCCCATCCTCCTCCCTTTCTCCTTTAGGTGGAGAAGGTTGCATTTACAGTATAGCCCTCTACAAACCCCAATTCTTCTCTCATCTCTTAATCTTAACTCTCATATCATTGATATAGGTGAGAGAGTTGAAAAGTTAGGTAACCATTTTTCAACTACCTCTTTGTAAATTTTGTTTCTGTTCTAGATCTCCTTTAAGATACTATTTCTGTTTTCTTTGGTCTCCGCTAAGATTTTGATTTTTCACATCCTGTTATAAGTTCTGTCACAGATGTATACAAAGGATGTTATGGAAACACACCAGAGGCAAACTTAACTTGGCCTTTCTAGGTTCAGGGAAAGCTGGGTGTGGCCAGGAACTTGCTAAGAGGGGTCCTAAATTCTAAATAGAAGTTATTCATTTGAAGGAGGACACTGATGTATGTGTGGAAGGTGGGGAATGAAGAAAGAGGGAGGAAAGGCATTTAAGGCAAATGAAAAAACATTGCAAAGACCTAGACTGAGAGAAGACACTGTGCCTTTTTGGAACTGGCATTGAAGTGTGGTATATGGCTAGAGTTTGGAGAGGTGCGGGTGAGTGTGTGTGTGTGCATGGAATGGGGATAGGTGGGAGGAACTCAGACAAAAAGTGAGGTGAAAGAGGTAGACAAGGGGCAGATCATGATAGTCCATGTAAGTCAGGCTAAGAAGTTTGAGTTATCCTGAAGATAATAGGAAGTTTTTGAAGTGACAGGATCAAGCCAAGTGTGCCAGCTCATGCCTGCAATCCCAGCTACTTGGGAGACTGAGGTGGGAGGATCCCTTTGAGCCCAGGAGTTTGAGACCAGCCTAGGCAACATTGGGAAACCCTGTGTCTATGGAAAGGTTTCAATAAATAATTTTTTTAAAACCCTGAAATGACAGTATCAGATGTCAATTCTAGAATAGTTTTTCTGTGTTTTTGTAATGGGGGATTAGATATAGCAAGATGAAAAGGACAAGGCTGTTTAAGGGTTTATTTATGGTAACAGGAACAACCAAAAGTATTAATTTCAGGCACTGTTCTAAGTGCTTTTCTATTGTCATCCTGGGTAATCTTTTCAAGAAAGTGTCAAGATAGACACTATTAGTATTCCCATTTTACAGATGAGGAAACTGAGGCACAGATTATTATGATCACTCTAACTGTTGTGTGGAAAATGAATTAGATGGTGGGTACAAGTTAATGCAAGGAGATCAGAGAGGAGAATTTTTCTAAAGTTCAGGCAAAAGATAATGATAGTGTAGAGAAAAGATAGGAGAAATAAAATAGAGAGCAATGAACATATTTGAAAAATGGTGAGATTTATTGATGGACTAAATGTTGAAAAGTGAAAAAAATCAAGGATTATTCCAAGGACATTGGCTTAAATGAACATTTTGAGGTCATAAATAGTTGCATAGAACAAACAAAACAAAAGTTGTATAGAGGGAGTTTTTTAAGGCGTACCATTGATTTAGCAGGTGTTTCCTGAGTTCTTGAGATGTGTCAGACGCTGAGTTGGTTGACCCACTCTCAGGCAGCAATTCCATCATCAGCCAAACCTAGTGCGCTGGTAGAAGGAAGAGTCAGGACATTATAATTAAAGGCATGCAGCCAGGCGTGGCTATGTCCTCATATTCACTTCCATCTCAAGTCATCCCTCAGCTTGCTACTGTCACTTAGAGGCCTCTTTATCATGGAAAACAGAAATAAGTGGAGGTGATACAGTAAAGTGACCCTTTCCTTCTCCCTCCCTAAACAAGTAACAGAGAACCTTAGCTAAGAATGTAATTGAGTTATTATGAGGGGTAATTGTTAAGCCATATTTGGGTGAATGTGAGCAAAGAAATGGATATTAAGAAGTTCAGTTTTCAGACCCTTGTACTCATCAACTTCTGTGTGTTTTGAGTTCCAGGTACTTATATCCAACTGCCTGTTTTATATCTTTAAGAACTTAGGATAGGTACCTCAAATTTTATAACATAAACAGAAAACTCTTGAATTTTCCATACCTCATCCCATCCCACCCATACAATCTGTCAGCCCACCAGCTGGATCAAGAGCACCAGCAGTCACTCAGGTACAACACTAGAGATTATCCTTGATTCTTCTCATTCCCTCCCATATCACCTCGACCCCGTCAACAAGTTCTGTTGGATCTACTTCCAAAGCACACTGGATTCCCAAATCTGATCACCTTTAATCATTTCCACAGCTACAATCATGATCCCAGTTCCCACCATATCTCTCCAGTTTCCTGGCTGGTCATTGCACCTCCTTTTCAGCCCTCCCTACCTCATGGTCTATCCTCCACAGAGTTGCCAGAGCAGTTGTGTTTAAAAAATCATGCCAACTACTTACATTAAACTTCTGATGATTTCCCATTGAGTGTGCAATATCAACCCAACTTTTCCCCACAATGCGCCAGGACCTATCTGTGGCTCCTACATGCCTTGCTGACCTCCTCAGCTTCCCCTCGACTCCTCATTTCATTGACCGAGATCCCTTTACACATGCCTTTTTGTCTTTCATCCTTGCCTAGCATATTCCTAGCTCAGGGCCTTTGCACTTGCAATTCCTTCTACTTAGAATGTTTTTACTCCTTCCTGTCACGTGGTGCATCCTTTTTGGGCTTCAGGTCTCAATTCAAATGCCAATTTCTCTGAGTGGCCATTGTAAATCTCCTGAGCTAAAGCCACAACCCAATCACTTGCTACAGCATTATCATATTTTATAATCTCTGAAACATTTAAATGTACCTGACATTTTATTTCATATTTATCTGTAAATATGTTTATTACCTCTTCCCAGCACAGAAGTTTAAGTTGCTAGAGGGCACGACTCTGTCTGATTTGTTCATACTTTTATCCCCAATAGCTATAGAAACAAATAAATATTTGTTTGTGGGCGAACCAAGTAACAGAAGGACTGAGTCTTTTTTATTCCTGGTAGGCCTGAAAGAGAATGGTTTGAATGGTTAAAAGAGGAAACATTTGAATGGATGAAAGAAAGCAACCATGTACTACACAATAATGCAAAAGAAACAATGACTTCATTTTAAAAGAAGCACCTTACAAATTATGGAGCAGTGGTCAGAATATTTAACTCTTAGGAATTTAGAGGCCGGGTGTGGTGGCTCACACCTGTAATCCTTGCACTTTGGGAGGCCGAGGCAGGCAGATCACCTGAGGTCAGGAATTCGAGACCAGCCTAACCAACATGGAGAAACCCCGTCTCTACTAAAAAAAAAAAAAAAAAAAGTACAAAATTAGCTAGGCATTTTGGCACATGCCTGTAATCCCAGCTACTTGGGAGGCTGAGGCAGCAGAATTGTTTCAAACTGGGAGGTGGAGGTTGTGGTGAGCCGAGATCCCGCCACTGCACTCCAGCCTGGGCAACAAGAGCAAAACTCTGTCTCAAAAAAAAAAAGAAGAAGAAGAAGAAGTTTAGAATATACTGTCTTGAGAACTAGTGTTTGCCCTTGGTGTATAGGTGCATACATTGGGTTAAACAACTACTCACTGGGCTATTGGAAGAATACAGTGGCCAGAAATTAAAATCATCGAGCAGGTCTTAAGCAGACTGACTTTGGAGGGCCCCAGATCACCACGGACTTTCAAATTTACTTTCACTTGAGGCAAAATCCGTGATGATCCGGCTGAAATCCGACAGATAGTTTCTTTAGACTAAATGTCTCAGACTTAAATAATGCACTAATAGGAATGAGGCACAAATCCTGAATGAGAACAATACTTACAAGGGCGGATAGAGTTTTCCATGACTGAGAGGAGATTCTGATGACAAATTTAAGGAAGTAGAGATTGGGAACCTAACAGTGGGAGAAACAAGTTATGAGCAGGAGTGTGACAAGAGGTATCCCTTGGAGACATGGAAAAATGGGATCTTCTACACATGGGGTTCCCTGCTAGAGCTCCTGTCAGAAGGCAACATTTAACAGAAGGGATTGTGTTGAGGAGCTCCAGGCAATCACCAGCAGCTAAATAGGCAATGGTCAGTGGCCCAGCTGGGAGCAACTAGAAGGAGTTTGTAATTGTGAGGACAGGCCCCAAGAAGCCCACATAGGAAAGTCATGGCTTCAACCTCCGGGTTCCCACTATGTATTGGAGAAGGCAGAGTATTGCTGAGGGAGCCAGGGGGAAGCAGACCCTTGTTTACACCTGGTCCTCCTCTCTGTTCTTCAGGTTTGACCTTTCAGTCTTAACTCTCCTCAAGCTCTACTTGAGTTTGTAAGTATTTTCTTGTATTTGTCATTAATAAGACCAGCTACATTATTTTCGGGGCCCAATGCAAAACAAAAATGCTGGGCACCCTATTTAAAATCTATTGATAACTTTTAAAGATGACAGTAGAGCATTAAGTCAAATTCAGGACCATTCTGAGTTTGGGCACTGTGTGACTGCACAGGTCGCACACCCATGATGCCTGCCCCGGTCTATGCTTAGAACTCTGAGTTTAGGGCACCAGCTCTGAGCAGCCAGAATGCTACTAACCCTACCCCATCATTTGAGCTCCTTCTTTGAGACCCCATTCATCATCTGTTTCTTAAGGTCCTGATTGTTATAGACATATAAAAATTTCATTTATATTCAGCTTTATATTGTGTTATTTTCTTGAAAACAGAGACTAGATTTAGATAAATTTAGAATTGCAGGCAGCTTCTCTAACCCCGTCACCTCTCCAAGGCTTTCTTCAAGAGCAGTTTCTTTCCCTATTTACTTCTGGTGAGTTTGGTCTGATATGTATGTTAAGAAGGTAGAACATGGAGATAAATAGGACCCTAGGTATCTTCTTAAAGATCCAGAGAGTAACCCCTCAGAAATAATTCCTGGCCTGGCACCATACTGATGTCCTTTAAAATGTTCTCCTTTTGAACTCAGAGCATATTTGAGGCCATTGACAGAATGTTCCAGAAGATAAGAACGACCCACAGTTAAGGACGTACTCTCTCTCTACCATTCAAAGCTTCTAGAGATAGGAACTCTTACAATCTCATTCATAGATTAAAAATTGATCTGAAAGACATTCGATTTTACTGTAGGCAACACTTTTGGAGAGAAAAATTCCCTTCCACCTTTTGACAAATAACATGCATCTCAGACCTTCCTTTTGTCATAACAAGTCCATCCCATCACTGGGTGTGAAGTTATTTCCTCCCTGTCTCTCTCTTCCTTGTGTATGTTCCAATCTACCCCTGGGCATTAAGGCAACATGACATAAGAATATATTTTCTAAATTTGCATAAAATGAGAACTTCACAGATGGGCAGCACATGCTTCCCATAAGTCCAGTGTGAAAATGGCTCGATAGCACTTGTCGCTACACACATTCTTTCCACATTTCTGGCACACGTACATCTTAAACAAACAGGAATTGCGACAAGCAAAACAGATGGGCAACAAAAAAAAAAAGTTTTCAAGGCATGCATCCCAAAATTCTTCCTTGAACATGGTACTGTATCACTTGTCACAATAAATCTGAAAGTAGTTTGGGTATTAACAGACAGTTTTTGCTGGAGGGGAAAGCTCAAGATATTCACTTTTATAACTAAAAAAAAAAAAAAAAGAGAGAGAGAGAAAAGGTTGGAAACACCTTTGCCTCCCCTAATTATAGAGAGACAGGCTCCAAACTGTCCTTCTGTATATCAGGTGACTGGCTTATTGTGTACAAAATTTCTCTGGTGTCCTCAGCTTTGTCAATATGCAGAAATAGAAGTGGTATCACTAGAGAACAGGAGTGGACAAAAGCATATTTCATATTCCACACATCGTCAAGCATGGTTCTTGATTTATTTATCTGAAGCTACTCTCTACCAGGTAGCTTTTACCCAGAGGCATGTACATCAGCAGTGAAGAATGAGACGTAGTAACAGAAAAGGTTTGCAACATCAGCATCTAACTAAATTATTCTCAGGAGTTATAAGCAACATTAGAGCTCTCTCTGCATTTCTAAATTTCTGAAATTACTTGGAAGGACATCGAAAGAGCATTTGATGGGAAGCCATCAATCCAGGGCTTTGATCCTACCTTTATCACAGGTTACCTGGAGGAACTTAGCAAGCCACTGAATCTCTCTGGACTTCTGCTGTCACCTGTTCAGTTGGCCACCAAAGGATCTCATTCTCCACTGCTATCGCTGCCAGTTGTTACCTTAAAGCCGAACACTCAGAGAAATCTGGAACAAATGTGCATGCAGTCACGACAACTGTTCTGGGCACTGATTTCACCTGGTGTTAGGTCAAGAGAGACTTTAGCACCTACCTCAGGGCCAGACCTCCCCCAGTTATTTGCTCCAAAACTTGACACAGTCCTCTCCTTAGCCATCTCTCCTTCCCACCCACCAGCTGCAGGCTGCCTGCAGAGCTTAACGAAGGCAAAAATAATTGTCCCAAATACATTTTCCAGACCTAGGATTTTTAGCTCATGTAGGGCACCAGAATTTCAATCTAAATCTTAAAAATTTTTAGGGCTATCATTTTTCTTCCTCCTTGAAAACCACAGAAAATAATGTGCACTATTTACCCCTGTAAGAAGAACACGCGTTAACAAGGGCACAGCTTCTCAGTGTCTCCAAAAAGCCTCATTTGTTTAAGAGATTCATCTTTGACAGTTTAACAAATAATAATAATATTAGTCAATATTATTAGTAGATATAGTACTTTCATCTCTAGAAAGAGAAATTGCCCGCAACCTTCCAAACAGTAGCTCTTCTAAAAAAGGTTTTTTAAATTAAAGTTACTTTACATTGGGCAGCTTGCTACACATACATGTTTAGAACTTCAGTAAATAAGTAAATTAAATTACTGAAATATCTGTAATAACAGCTGACATTTACTGATGTTAGCACACACTACACGAAGCACTTTATTTAATCATCATAGCAAATCTATGAGATCGATACAATTATCATCACCCCCATTTTACAGATGAGGATATTGAGGCATAAAAGGTGTAATTGTCCTTGGTCACATGGTAAGGACGTAGAACATGCTCAAGCTAAATAATTAACATTCTAGCTGATTTTTGTTGTTTTGTTTTTGTCATTATTCTTGTTATCTTCTTTTTGCCTGTTTTAAGTAATAAAAACTTTCATATTTGGTCTAATCATTTATCTTCTAACAGAAATTTGGTAAGCTATGTCGAAAACTGATGTTTAGATTGAAGTCTCTGGAATTTAACCAGATTCTTGGTCACAGAGGACAGTGTTCATCACTATACTTTAATTATTAGCAACATAAATGGAATGTTTTAAAAAATAGTGTGCAACAATAATTTTAAATAAATGGAATTTTAAGTCAACTTTTGTATAATGTTTATTTGTGGTCATTGTAATCCATATTTTGGCTAAAAATTTCCCTTTTGTGCTTCAATTTTGTTGCACTAATGTGAAATTACTTTGTATTACTGACAAGGGTGGGCCCTCACATAATGAGGCATCAGAAGTTCAGTGGGTTGCAAATGAAGCTAGTTTAGACAAATAATTTGTCATTGGCAATCCACCTGGTCAAAAGTCTACCAATGGAATGTCAATAGTTCACCAGGAAGATTATAAATACCTTAAAAATAACATTTACCAAAGCATGCATTCCTAAAGTCGGCTTCACAATTAAACCATTCAGATGTATGGTTCTTCAATGCTAAACCATTTTTTTAATCCACCAGATTAATTCTCTAAACTCCAAATTTAGTTTGACAGTTACTTGTGAGAAAATGTCAGTGTGACATCATGGTAGGCCTTAGGGGACACATTCCAATAATTCAGAACACTATGGTGGAATCTTTTCTTCCTGTTTGCTGGAAAAGGCAAGCTCAAGGAGCCAAATCCCTCATCCAGATAATTAGCAACTATCTAATCTGTTAATTGAGGACAAGTATGCCAAACCTTCTTGGCAACCTCAGTCAGACAGTTGTAGGGTGGTCAGTCAGGCAGGCACAGGTAGCGAGTGCCACGGCGTGCTCGGCCCTACATTAAAAACTTTACTTTAAAGCTAGATCAGTTAGGCTCTTCTACTTGAAAGAATAAATATGCTAAATCATTAGAAAATTGACTGTTCTTAGTCCTAAATTTAGTGATGCTAAGAGTAAAAGGATTTAATTAACCCCTCCCCCTTTTTATGATTTTCAGTGAAAAAATTACTCCCATCTCTAGTTTTCTAACTTGGGAGAAAATTTCAAGAATCAGGTGTTGCTAGGTCCAAATGCAGGTGCATAAAACATGATGGAGGCTTGAATGCCAATGGGAATAGGACAGATCCTGGAAAGGGATGATGGTATCACTCACAACTGGAATTTTCCAGAAAACTCGCCCAGTTTTCTGGCATATTTGTACAGATTTAAATGTAATTACTTGGGTCTCTTCCCACTGACTATACAAAATCATCACATTGCTAATGCAGAGATCCCCAGCTGGAAAGCTACCCTGGAGAGGGGAAAGACAGTAGACCAAGGGAAAGAAATCACACTGGACAGGGTCAAGTAAATGCCCCCAAGAGGGTCTGGAAGACAAACTGTGTACCAGAGCCAGTTTCAAGGTCAACAATAACTCAATGTTTGGTATTCCAATAAAAATGTAGATATGTCTTGGTTGGAACCAAAACCTTTTTTTGAGAATGACACTGTTCCCATGAATAAAGTGAGCAGCATTTGACTTGAAATGCTTTCTTTTTTAACTTTTTTTTTTTTGACAGGGTCTCATTCTGTCACCCAGGCCGGAGTACAGTGGCATGATCTTGGCTCATTGCAACCTCTGCCTCCTGGGCTCAAGCAATTTTCTCACCTCAGCCTCCCGAGTAGCTGGGACTACAAGCATGTGCCATCACACTGGGCTAATTTTGGTATTTGTTGTAGAGTTGGTGTTTTGCCATGTTGCTCAGGATGGTCTGAAACTCCTGGGCTCAAGCAATCCACCCACCTCAGCCTCCCAAAATGCTGGGATTACAGGCATGAGCCACCACCCCTGGCCATGGTTTGAAATGCTTTTTAAGAGTTGAAGATCCACCTGTTGAGTTTGGTTTGAACTCGTAATGGAAAAGAAGGAAACAGCATTGAAAAAAAGGAAGGCAAGTTCAGGGTTAAAAATGGCCTAAATGAGAGCAGAATTATTGCCTGCCAATTGTGAAAAAAGCAATTATATAACTCTGTGTACATTGGACAAAGACCCATTGTGAAGAAATGTGCATGTGAGCCTTTCAAAATTAAGGTCAGTTTTAGTGAGCTATAACTTGCTAGTAAAACCATGTTTGTCAAACATGTGAAAAGTGAGTAAGATGCTGCCACAACTTATGTGCATGTGAATACCTCAACTGTAACACATTTGAAGGATTTTTAGTGTGTTGTTAACTACTTTACAGTTTAAAAAAAATAGTACTTGACATTTGGAAGTGAAATGATATGTGCAAAACATTAGTCAGATGGTGCTTCTTGCTTTGTGAATGAACTGTATGTAGTCTGAAAAAATTAGATCCAAGGTTTAGTGCCATCAACTCCTCAGTCAGAGGCCCACAAACAATTATGCTCCCAAAGCACCTGATATTTTAATTGCATAAACCACCAAATTTTTAAAGTTGCTGATGATGCTTTGGTAACAAGAGACAGCTTACTAAGTGAAAGAAAGAAAAAAATCTCAAGAGAAGGAAATAATCTATACTTCAATGGTAAGACTTGCTAGAATATAAGCTTCAATCCCCCACACATCCTGTCTTGCTCATGGTAGTTCTTTAGCACACACTAGGTACACAAAAATGCTGATGGTTCTAGAGTTAAAATGCCTGCTCAAATCCATGCTGTAGCATGCACCAGCTGTCAGACCTTGGCGAGTTACTAGGCTCTCAGGGTTTGCTGTTCACATTATGACCGCCTTGGAAGGCTGTGGTGAAAATAAAATGGTATCATGCACATTTGTGCATTCGTAACACATTGTGAATCCTCCATAAATGGTTGCTTTTGTGATGAAGATAATAATTTGGATTTATCTGGGTCCTTTGTTTGAAAAAAAGTTCAGATCTTTCACATCTACAACCTTCCCACTAGGGGAAAAATTAGTAGTTTAATTTTATCTTTACTACATAGAGTTGAAGATATACTCACTTTTTTTGGCTAAGATTTTACAATGTAAAGTTCAGGAATTGGAGTTTGATTGAAATTCTTTTTGAACACTGACACTTTGGAAATGCATAGACTACAATGACATTATGAAATGATATAATAATATCTGTAACTTCTATTCTCCTAAAATAATGGTGAAATCCCACTGTTAAATTATACATCACAACTAATTCTAGACAGCATATTATCAAGTATTTATTGAGCAAACGTGACCTTTCCTGACACAGGTGTTGAGTTATGAAGGGTAGCTATTCAAGTACAATACCTCCCCTCTCTCCAATTTTTTTGTTCTAAAATGGTGTCATGCGCTTTTTTTTACCAAAAAATTATAATACTCAATAAATATTTAGTGAATAAATTAATAAAAATGTTTTACCTCCATGAAATATTTTCTAATTAACATGTTTTTAATTGTATTCAACAGGTATTTAGGGGGTATTTTCTAAGTCCGAGTCTCCATTGGATCATGCATGTGACATGATCCTGGAACTGCATTTACTCTAGGCTCCTCTTCTCACATATGTCAGTCCTCAGAGCCTCACAAGAACTTCTGAAGGCTTTGGCTGTCTTCAGAGATTTGCTAGCATGTAGACAGGCAAAGCTAAACATGCACCAAATAGATGCCACCCCATCTGGGGCACTCTCCAGGGCTGTTGGTTCCCACCACCATACAATGGCAATCTGTGGGAGAACAAAGTTGTCATTACAAAACAAATTAAGAATGTCATTTAGTGCTATTTGTGAAATACAGAATATATGTTTATTTGTATTAATTATACATGGTAAATCATTAATCCCAGCAAGCTCTTGAACTAGTTTCCTAACTCACAAATGAGTATATTTTAAAGCAGATTTAATGAATTTGCATAGTGCTGAAGAAACTTTTATTGATTTCCTAGAGCTGCCATAACAAAGTATCATACATTAAGTGGCTTAGAACAATAGAGATTTATTGTCTTACAGGTCTAGGGGCTGGAATTCTGGAATCAAAGTGTGGGCAGAGCCATGCTTCCTTTGGAACCTGTAGGGGAAACCCCTCGTTGCCTCTTCCTAGCTTCTGGTGGTTTGTTGGCAATGGGTGGTGTTTCTTAGCTTGCAGCTGCATAAGTTCAATCTCTGCCTTCATCCTCACATGGTATTCTCCTTGTGTGCATCTGTCTTCACTCAGCTATCTTCTTATAAGGACACAGTCATACCAGATTACGGGGTCACCCTAATCCAGTATGACCTCATCTTAATTCATTATACCCACAATAACTCTATTTCCAAATAAGTTCACATACTGAAATACTGAGGGTTAGGACTTCAATGTATCTGCTTTGGGTAAATACAATTCAACCAATAACAAAATTAAACCTTACAATAGATCTGTGTATGTTGCAAAGTCAAATAGTAATCGCAGAATGCATTTAACTCTACCGGGCTGGTTGGCTCTTTGGTCGAAATGTTTTAATTTCTCTGAATGTCTCTGAAAGAATAAATTTTCCACAATTTCCATAATCGTGAACCTCTCCAAACTGAAATTAGAAGTTGATCTAGGTAGAAAATATTTCTAAGCAGCAGGAAATAACTTTGGGGTTCTCATGTGTCCCAGAAAATGTTATTTATGAAATTGTTGACTACAATGCTATGTTGAGCCATAATTGTTTAAATTTAAATGTGTGTTTTATCTGCTTGACAAGGCTATATTTTTGACATGATCTAATGGGAAATCCTTGAGTGTGTCGGAGGGGCAGATTTTGTTTCGTCCTTTTGATCTACAGTTGGAGTTGAATTAGCATTTTATTTTCACAAAATTTACTAATTTGGAGTATTTGGGCTTTGATTGGCATTCAACCAGAGATCTTTTGTACTATCTTTCTTGTAAATATAAATACTACAATGAAGACATCATTGAAAAGTAGTTAAAATATCAAGTAACCTAACAAGAAGAAATGAGACTTAGACTTCTTTGTAAATAGGCAAGTTATTTTTTTTATTTTGAGAGAAAAGCATTAGATTACTGTTTTCTTCTCAAGAACTAAAGAGGAATATAATAGAAAGTTCATCGTGTGCTAATTTAATGTGCTATCTTACTGAACATTTCCATGTAAAAGAGGCTACAAGTCTGGAAAAAAAATCAAAACTTGTGCAATAGACTATTCCCTGCCTGACACTTAGTGGTAACTGCAGAGAACTGCAGCTCTTGACCTGTGGGAGTTCTGTGGAAAAACCACAGGAAGGAAAAGCACATCTTTGGAGTTTATTTTTCTTCATATTCATATGAGCCTTCACATTAAAAAAAAAAAAAACAAAAAACCTGAATGAATCGTCAAGAACTGACCTTAGAAGGTTGAAAGGTGGCTTATGGTGGCTTATGGTATCAAGCCAGGAGAGTGCCTCACAGAGACAAGCAAAAGCAGGCAACCGAAAAATAAGTTTTCCTATTTGCTCTTTTAATGTCATTTTGCTTTTCTCATCTGATTGTCTTATGGAGAAAATAATAAGAATCACTGTAGAGCTTTTCGATGAGAAAAAAAATCAGAGCAAGAACTTAACAAATAAACCAGATAAGATTATTAATTGGTACTACCTTTCTGGAGACTTATTTGCCACTTGCATGAAATTTTTTTTTTTTTAAATTGCTTCCCTCTTCAGAAAGTTACTTGTACAAATGTATCCTGATGAAATAATTATTCATCTAGTTAAGAATTTAAGGATCTGTATAGAAAGATGTTCACTACTTGATCATTTATTAGCAAAAATTGGGGGAAAAGAATCCAACAATAGATAAGATGATATATTTTCTATATTATAAACACTTAAATAATATTGAATAAGAATATTTAATTACATAGAAAAGTGTTCGTATATTTTTAACAAAAATTTGGTTACAAAAATGATCAAAATTTTGTAAGAAATATATATGTAAAATATAATGTAATATAGGCAGAAAAAAGACTTAAGTTATATACATTAAAATATTAACAATGGTTATATCTAGGGAGTGAGAATATGAGTTGAATTGCCATAATGAACAGCAATTGTTTTTAAAGAGGAAAAATACCCAATAAAACTATATTTTCTTAAAGCAGCAGAACTTTAAAATTGAAAAGTCACATTGAAAGACATGACAGTGGCTGGACAGGAGAAAGTGATCACCAGAACATGAAACTACAAACGCATAGGGGTCCTGAACTCAAATATGAAAACAGGCAATACACCTGAATCCCAATAAATATGGGTTTGGAGGACCAGTGAGGAAACAGAAATCATGGGACTTTTGTGATGAAGCCACATTATATTCAGCCAGATTGGTCTTTAATTGGGACTCCCAACAGGTGTCAGGCGAGCTTGGGAGTCCTGTCTCTGTGTGACCTGGCACATGTTTCTTAAGTATTCTGAAATATGCTAACCAAATCTGAAACATAGGAAACAATCATAATTTCTCTTTCTACCTCATAAGGTTATGATGAGGATCAGAAAGGCTAGTACATATGAACAATGCATTAGAAGGTTTAAAATACTTTGCAAATGGAGAACGATAATGCAGCCTTCTAATTTTCACTCTTAGAGCAGATGATCAAATTAGGAAAATCCAGGGGCATGCTTGTATTATTGGCACACTGCACAGACATATCTGAATGAGAGAGAACTAAATAACAACACCTCACTGGAGCAGAATGTGTGTGTGTGTGTATGTGTGTGTATTTTTTTGTTTTTTTCAGACGGAGTCTCGCTCTGTTGCCCAGGGTGCAATCTTGGCTCGCTGCAACCTTCGACTCCCGGGTTCAAGTGATTCTCCTTCCTCAGTCTCCTGAGTAGCTGCAATTACAGGTGTGCACCACCATGCCAGGCTAATTTTTTTTTTTTTTTTTTTTTTTTTTTTTTTTTTGTATTTTTAGTAGAGATTGGGTTTCACCATATTGGCCAGGCTGCTGTTGAACTCCTGACCTCAAGTGATCCGCCTGCCTCGGCCTCCCAAAGTGCTGGCGTTACTGGCGTGAACCACCGCGCCCAGCCCTGGAGCAGAATATTACATGAGATTTCCCTCTCTCTTTTTTTTTCAGTTGAGGTTGAGAAGTCCAAAAGTAGGTGATCTTGCTCCTCAATCTAGACACAGGTCCGAAGCCATCTGTGCAGAGCTTGTCAATTAAGCAACCTTTAGCCCCGCCACCGACCTCCAGGCTAGGAAAAGCCAAGATTTACTGACAGAAAGATGAAAGTCAACTTATTTGTAAAGGATAATAGGAGTGCAATGGTTTCTCACAACATTAAAACGAGTGTGTGTCCATGTGTACATTTGGGGGGTAGGGGGAGAAGGGAAACGTGACTTTCAAAAGAACATTCAGAGAGCATATTATAGATCCCCTGGAGGCAGGTGTCTGATTCTCACTTGGGAATGTCTGCATTTAGAGGCTGTCTGGAGAGATCCCTGATGGCTGAACAAGGAGAGAGGAGCTTCAGAGTTTAGAGGGGAAAAACACCAAGTATTTCCCATGAATCAGGGTAAGCATAAGGGAAGGTAGGTTTTACCTGAATTTCAGACTCACATCCCAATTGCTACTAGACTGTTCCCACCAGAGAGCACCCAGTTTCCTCAAATTAAGAGCCTCAGCATCTTTACTGTGGACTTTTGCAAGAAGCTTCCCACTGATCTTTTTTTCCATTTTGGGTGCATGCTATTTGTTCTATATGTTACTGAAAATTGCAGTTGTTCCCCAAAGAGCAGAACTTTGTGTGATAAAATATGTGACTTCTGAATCCAAATGTTAATAATTTTAGAATGAACCAATGATATAGACTCTCCACATCATAGCATGTCTTCCTCACTGAGCCTCATTGAGACTTGACACTGCCTCCACTTTAAGTAAATCTCGGCAGTGAGCTGGGTGTGCTTCCAACCAAACAGAAACTTTATTGGTTTATTAGTTGGACATTTATGTTATTATTCTAGGCATTACCTTAGAAACTACACTGTGAATTACTGACTTACAAGTTCTACCTTCAATTAATACTTTCACTAGTCCCTTCAAAAAATACAAGAACCTTAACACAGTTTAACTTTATCTTTCCACTTTTTGCATTATTTTTGTCATACATTATATCTCAATATCTATCTATCAAGCTAGCTAGCTAGCTAGCTATTAGGACCTCCACAAGATATTACTATTGTTTTAAACAATCAATATGCATTTATATTTATCTACACATTTACTTTCTTCATTCCTTTGTGCACATTAATTTTTCCTATATGTAATTATATTTCTCCCACTTGAAAAATTTGTTTAAATATTTCTTCTAGTATGAGTCTGCTGGCAACTAATTCTCTCTGTTTTTATTTGTCTAAAAACCTTTATTTCAGTTTTATTTATTAAAGATATTTTTCTTAGTGTAAATATTTCATTATCTCCTAAATTTTACCACTTATATAGAAAAGTCAACTGTAAGTTTATTGTTACTACTTTAAAAATAATGCATTTTCTCTCTTCTCTGGCTGCTTTTAAGACTTTCTTTCTCTGGGTTTTCAGCAATTTGACTGTGACGTAATTAGGTGTGATTTTCTTTGTATTTCTTTGACTATTACTTCTGGAAATCCAATAATGTATATTAGCTTTTTTACCATATCACATATGTATCTTATGCTTTTTCCTGCATTTTCCATCCTTGTTTCCTTTGTAATGACTCAACTTTCCATTTTTTAATGCTTGGTTCTTCTATATCTTATTGTCTAATTAGATTTATTATTGGGTTCTTCATTTCAGTTATTATATATTTTAATTCTAGAATTTCCATTTGACTTTTTAAAATAGGTTCCAAGTTTCTTCTGTCTTTCTAAAATAGATTTTAATTCTCCATCTTCTCTTCTATTTTCTTGGCCGTATTAATTACAATTATTTTAGTTTCTATGTGGTAACTCTAATATCTGAATCACCCACAGGATTGTTGTATTATTTGTCTTTTCTTTTTGTACACAGTCAGTTGGTCTTGTTTGTTTATTAACACGACAGAGAGTTTTTTAATTAAATGCCTTCATTTTATTTGGAAGATTATAGGGGCATGGAATGATGCCCTATTCCTCCAAAGAGGGTTGAGTTTTCTTTGGCAGGTGTATCGAGTATCAACAAATCACCTTGATCCTGTCAAAGGTTGTTTTAGGCTTTATTTGGGTCTAGTCTATTTCAATTTTGCCCTTATTTCTATGGCGTGGCCCCTTTGGGATCTCTACTGAAAGCCTGGTATGTTTACCAGATCCAATCCGCCATGGCAGGAATTGGACTTCAACCTCTGTCTCTCTAGCATTACATGGCTACTAAAATATCTACTAAGGAATTTAGGTTTCCAGTTGCTGTTTTGCTGGGTTGCTTGGAATTTCTCCTTCCTTGGTGTAAGGGGGAAATTGTGAGCGTGACTTTTTTTTTTAGCTCAATTCTCTACGGCTTTCTTCCCTCAAAGATTTTGCCCCTTCAGTCTTATTTGCTTTAGAAACTCTAAATGTGGACCTCTGTTGCTCAGCCCAGTGGAACTGCTGTTTTCTGCTGAAACTGGAAAATGCTTTCAGGAAAAAATAAACCTTGGAGTGAATGCAGCACTTACCTCAGTTGCTTCCCTCCTCTCAGGAATCATAGCCCCACGTCCTTTTCTGTGTTGGTTACTCCCAGATGCCTTCAAATACTTGCTTTATTTATCTTCTCAGGCCTTTATAATTATTTTCAGTGGGAAGATTAGACCAATATAGCCACTCAGTTATGGCTAGAAGCAAATGTCCCAAAGCAGAGTCACATTAAAACAGAAAAAGGAAGTCTGCCAGGAGGCTTGAAAAGGTAGAGGGAAGAAGCAAATTACGAGCTGGCAAGGAGGTTTCTTAGGTGGCAGCCACAGCCACCAGTGTCAGAGCCTCCTGATATTATCTCAGCATAAGAGGTGAAGCCAAAACACTGGAAAATGATTGTTAATATACACATTGAAGATGTCCTTAAAGAGAACAAGCCAGATCAAAAAGAGAAAAGGACTTGCAAGAGGTAAGGTATGGGGAAGGAGATGAGTGGAAAGTGCACCACATCCTTCTGCAGAAGGATCAAGGTTGACAAAGGGTTGCCAGGAAGAAGAGAGGGTATCATCAAAAAGAGCAAGAAATGTGTTCTCAATGTTAGCACTGCAGAGTGTACCTTAGTCAGATCTTATGTAGTTGCAAGTAACAAAAACAAAGCTCTCTTTTAAACCAAAACCTGGAACTATTTAAAGGATATGAGAGAGTCGGACCAAAAACTTGAATGCTGAAGAAGCCTAAGCAGGAAAAAAAATAAAATATGTCAAGTTTGGGGATTCCAAATGAATGCACCCTCTTCACCATAAAAGATGACTTATAATAAGAGAGGATATATCCATATATGTAAAGAGATTTTCGGGATGTACCAGAATCCATGCCAAATCAATAACAAACAAACAAAGATTATTCTGAGCAATTCAGTGTGGCATCTAATCCAAAAAAGATTGAGTTATCTTATTTCTGAGAAAATAAATTAAAAATTTATTCATAAAGTAAGATTCAGCCAAGTGTGGTGGCTCATGACTGTAATCCCAGCAATTTGGGAGGCTGAGGCAGGAGAATGCTTGAGCCCAGTAGTTTGAGAACAGCTGAAGCAACATAGCAAGACCCCATCTCTAAAAAAGAAAAATTTTTAAAATTAGGCAGGCATAATGGCACTTTGCTGTAGTTTAAGCTGCATGGGGGGCTGAGGTGGCAGGATCACTTGAGCCTGGGAGGTGGAGGTTGCAGTGAACCATGATTTACCACTGCACTCCAGCCTGGGTGACAGAGTGAGAGCCTGTCTCAAATGAATGAATGAATGAATGAATGAATGAATGAATAAATAAATAAATAAATAAATAAATAAATAAATAAAGCTTCACAACAGAGATTCCTGAAATCCAAAAGAGAGTGATATGTAAGAAAGTCAGGAAGGAGGGAACTTTTGCTTTTACTACCTTCCACAAGTCCTGTCACCTGGAGGTAGTGATGCCTTTAACCTTAAGGTAGCATCAGCAATCTTAAGAGACTGAGGTAGACATACTAGGAGTGAGGTTTGGAAGTATTTTTCCACGTTACTGTAGGAGCCATTGTGCCTGGAGGAAACACTTGGAACCTGTATGACATGGTTTGGCTGTGTCCTCACACAAATCTCATCTTGAATTGTAATCCCCATAATCTCCACATGTTGTGGGATGTACCTGGTGGGGAGTGATTGGATCATGGGGGCAGTTTCCCCCATTCTGATTTCATGATAGTGAGTGAGTTCTCACTAGATCTGATGGTTTTACAAGTGTCTGGCATTTCCCCTGCTGGCACTCACTGTCTCTCCTGTCGCCTTGTGAAGAAAGCGATTGTTTCTGCTTTACCTTCTGCCATGATTGTAAGTTCCCTGAGGCCTCCCCAGACATGTTGAACTGTTGGTCAATTAAATCTCTTTTCTTTATAAATCACCCAGTCTTGGGTATTTCTTTATAGCAGTGTAAGAATGGACTAATAAGGTATATGTTCATTTCATTCAGTCATTTAGTCAACAAACAGTTACTGAGAATCCACTATGTGCCAGACTCTTCAGCAGGTGCTAAGGATAAAGTATGAAGACATAGTTCCTGTCCTCACAAAATTTTCCATATAGCTGGGAAGCCATAGGGTCGCTGTGTTACAGATTTTCTTCCCAACCCTGGTGTATTAGTCTGTTCTCATTCTGCTAGTAAAGACATACCTGAGACTGGGTGATTTAAAAAGGAAAGAGATTTGATTTGCTCACAGTTCTATGTGGCTGGGGAGGCCTCACAATCATGGCAGAAAGCGAATGAGGAGCGAAGTCACATCTTACATGGCCATGGTGGCAGGCAAGACAACATGTACAGGGAAACTCCCTTTTATAAAACCATGAGATTTTGTGAGACTTATTCACTATCACAAGAGCAGCACGGGAAAGACCCACCCCCATGATTCAATTACCTTCCACTAGGTCCCTCCCATGACACGTGGGAATTATGGGAGCTACAATTCAAGATGAGATCTGGGTGTGGACACAGCCAAACCATATCATCTGGCCACTTTGTCTAGTGGATCCCCTAGGATTTCTGCCTGTGTTCCTGATAAATGTATCAGTCCCTGCATTAGGACTAGAATCTGACTCTTAGAAACTTCCAGTCTTTCCCCACACCCCTCTCCTAGCAAACTGGATGATAATAACAGTAACTAGCCAAAACTTATATTGTACATACTGTGTGCCAGGCATTGTTATATCTGTTTTGCATATATAAATGCGTTTAATTTTTACAACCACCTTATTAGACGAATACTATTATTAACTCCAATTTAAAACATGAAGAATATTATTGTTTACTGGAGAAAAGAAATGGCATGTAGCGCCTAGAGCCATGTGAATATTTTCCCTAGGAATGTTCCTGCTTTCAACAAATGCTTGTAACTGCGCTGGGCGTGGTGGCTCAAAACTGTAATCCCAGCACTTTGGGAGGCCAAGGCGGGCGGATCACGAGGTCAAGAGATTGAGACCATCCTGGCCAACATGGTAAAACCCCATTTCTACTAAAAATACAAAAACTAGCTGAGTATGGTGGTGAACACCTGTAATCCCAGCTACTCAGGAGGCTGAGGCAGAATAGCTTGAACCCGAGAGGTGGATGTTGCAGTGAGCTGAGATCGCACCACTGCACTCCATCCTGGCCGACAGAGCAAGACTCTATCTCAAAAAAAAAAAAAAAAAAAATGCTTATAACTTTGCCCCACCCATGAAGCACCATACTTTGTTGGACACTCATTCTGATCATGAGCCACCTTCTACAGTTGAATCAATATCCCTAAAAATGCTTGTGCTGTCAATAAATACTATTATTATGTTTATACTGTTATTATACCATATTATTATACTATTATAATGGTATCCACCAAATATTATTCTATATTACAAATATTATACTATATTACTTATTATACTATTTTAATACTATCCACCAAAATCCAAAGGAAAGTAATCCTAACTATGTTTTATGTAACTGCATGAAATTCAGACTCCTCCGTGAACTGCTTCCAAGAATTCCTAAGGATTGCTCTTTTCAAATACTAATTGTCAATTATCAGCCTGTGCTCTGGACTGTTGCTATATTTTCTTTCCTGATGTCTTCTTCTCTCTTTCTCACTTAACCACACATTCGGATCCTAAATATTTAATACAACTTTACTTAGTATTTTAACGCAACGAAAGAGAAATGGACACATAAGAAAGGAAAGCCGAAAGCTTATGTCAGATATCATTTATCCATTGTCTATTGTTCACGCCCTTTCAGATAAGGCCCTTTCCTGCCCTTAAACTCAGCCTGTTGCTATATAGTTGAGACCCCTCTTCTCATATCGTAAGACCTATTCTCATGACCTCTCTTCTCTGAATCCCAGGACATGACCGACCATGTCTAGGATTTGCCAGAAGAAATCAGCTCAAGTAAATAATCTCTTATGAAAGTTCTCCTCACCACAATTAAGATCCTATTTATGTAGAGGATCTTATCTGCCAACTGTCCCAAATTTCAAAATAAAATTTTGTTTTACTTTGTAACAGCCAAATGGCTCATGGCTGTACTTTTCCCAAAGCAAAGCACTGTCTATATCCAACAAGGATTAAGAATACTACCTTTTGCAACAATGAGAAATGGCATGCGTGTTGAAACTATAGTTTTTATTAAAGCCTTCCATGAGCCCATGCTAATTTATTCAGGGATGAGGATTCCAGAACACATTATTTCACTGTTTTTCACCTCTTCCTCCCCCAGGATCTCTGCAAGAGGAAAAATTTTTCCACCTACAACTACCTCTTACAGGAGGTAGGGGACCTGGTAAAGGATATATTTCTTTCTTCCAAAGCATATGCCAGGCTAAGGATTTTTTTTTCTTTGTTAATTTTGTGGGGTTTTTTGTTTTTCTGTTTTTAGAGACAAGGTCTCACTCTGTCGCCCAGGCTGGAGTGCAGCAGTGCAATCACAGATCACTGCAGCCTAAAATTCTTGGGCTCAAGGGATCCAACTCAGCCTCCTAACGGCCTGGGACCACAGGCATGTGCCACTACACTGGCTAATTTATTTTACTTCCTGTGGAGTCGGAGTCTCGCTATCTTGTCCAGGCTGTTTGAAACTCCTGACTTCAAGCAATCTTCCTGCCTTGGCCTCCCAAAGTTCTGGGATTTCAGGCATGAGTCACCAAGGTTAGCCTAATTTTGTAATTTTTAAGAGACACTTATGTTTCGTTTTGGGCATTATGAAGGGCTAGGTAGGAAGAGTTATATGTGTGTACAGCACATCTGGAAATGCTGGATAACATTGTGCATATACAAAACAATTAGGGATTTGCTTCGACATCAGAAAAGATGATAAAATCAGAATCCATAGGAATAAGTAAAGGTTGAAACTGATGCTTGCTCTGGAGATGTTTGCTGATTTCTGGCAGCTGAAGGTTGACTTTTCATTAACCAAGTGTGTGGGAAATGGAAGATAGAGTCTAATTATATGGTTTGGCAGTGTCCCCACCCAAATCTCATCTTGAATAGTAGCTCCCATAATCCCTACGTGTCATGGTAGGGATCTAGTGGGAGGTAACTGAATTATAGGGGAAGGCCTTTCTCATGCTGTTCTTGTGATAGTGAATAAGTCTCACAAGATCTGATGGTTTTATAAAGGGGAGTTACCCTGCACAGGCCATCTTGCCTGCCACCATGTAAGATGTGACTTTGCTCCTCATTCACCTTCCACCAATGATTGTGAGGCCTTGCCAGCCATGTGGAACTGTGAGTTCATTACACCTCTTTTTCTTTATAAATTGCCCAGTTTCGAGTATGTCTTTATTAGCAGTGTGAGAATAGACTAATACACCTAACAACTAAATGGTTATATTAAAGACCCTCCCATGAGCTAGGGAAATAAACCTATTCAGAAAGAGAGCAGAAATGCATATTTGTGTCCACATTTCCTGTTTAATATTTAACAGGCGGCAGACATGGTGGCTCATGCCTATAATCCCAGCATTTTGGGAGGCCAAGGTGGGCAGATCACTTGAGGTCAGGAGTTCAAGACAAGCCTGACCAACATGGTGAAACCTCGTCTCTACTAAAAATACAAAAATTAACCTGGCATGGCGGTGCTTACTTGTAGTCCCAGCTAGTCAGGAAGCTGAGGCATGAGAATCGCTTGAACCCAGGAGGTGGTGGTTGCAGTTAGCTGCGATCACACCACTTCACTCCATCCTGGGCAACAGAGTGAGACACTCTCTCAAAAAAAAAAAAAAAAGACATGACATGAAAAAATTTTACCTGAAAATTTCTAACTGCCAGATCTTACACACTAAGGTTTAAGCAAGAATTAAATACTTTTTAATCACCAAAATACCAAGTTAAAAAGTTAATGTAAAGTGTTCCACTTTAAGATTTCCTCCAGGAGCTTGATGAAAGCAAATTTTAAAAATCTCTTTTAAAGAATATATTATAAATTCAGGCTTCAGGCTTCAAAAAAAATCCCAAAGACAAATTTTCAAGGAACAATATCATAGAGAGAAATCAATAAGCATATGAATGAAGAAAGTACCCATGAATTAAAATTAGTACAAACAGCAAATTATAGGGTCAAACTGGCAAAAATTGCAAATATTGAAATTATCATACAGCATTTTAATGTTCATAATATATAATTATTTAATATTTTCCCTTACATGTAGCAACAAGAGACAGATATAGAAAATATGAAATAATGGGACAGAAACAGGTAGGGTAGAGTGAAAAAGTAAAATTTATGATTAATCATAATAATATGGCAAAAGAGACACATTGGTTAAATTTTTTTCCAGAATTAAAAAAGGGCACCACTTCTCTGATGCAGAAAGCAAACAAACCTCAAGCAGAGTAAATAGCATGAAATTCGCACAAAAGCACAAGGTAGCCATACTGCAAAACACCCATGAGAAAGAAAGAAGATCTTAAAAATAGCCTAAGAGAAAAAGATAGAATACCTATCAATTATCAATAATCAGACTTCCTGATGACTTTTCAGTATTAACAGAATTAAGGTCAGAAGATAGTGGAATAATTTCTTTAAGGCACCAAGAAACAAAAAAAATGAAACTAGCAACGTAGAATTCTATACCCAGTGAAACTATCCACAGAAATATGAGAAGGGGGTTGTTCTCAGAGAATAAAAACTGACCATGTTACTTCACCAAAATAACATCTTCAGTAGATATTTCAAGAAGTAAACTTGTCCTAAAGGAATATTTGAGATGCAAAAAGTAAAGTGAGAGCATAAAAGGGAAAATATGTGGTAAATCTAAACAAATATGAACTGTTTAAAATAACAACACCTAAATTATGAGGATAATATCAAATCAACTTGTGTCTAAAATCCTTCACATAAATATCATTTGGAGGAGTGGTAATTGGAATTAAAGTATTCAAAATTCTTTACAGTTCTAGAAGTAACATAAATATGTCTGTTAATCTGAAGTTAAATAAGGTTGCTTAGAATTATAGGTAATACTAACATAATATTTATTGGGCCTCTGCTATGACTCAGAACTTGAAAATAAAAGATCACTTGGGAAGAACACACACAAACCCAGTCTTTTAATAATTCAGAATAGTGCCTGTTTCTTGAAGCTTTTAAAAGTATAATGAGCAATAAAACTCTAAAAACATCATTAGCCTCCTCTACCTTTCTCCTTCCTCTGCTTTCCTAATTACTCACAGCACAAGTTGCCCACCCACGCACCACCACCAAAAACTGCAGGCTAAGCTAAGCTATTTTGACTGAGACAAAAAGAGCTTCAGCAGCTTGTGCCTCCTGTCTGGTAGAAGCTTGATCCTATGCTGCTGGCCTCCTGCATTGCCCTGACACACTCTTCCTGTAAATTCAACACAATGCTTGAGGCGCCTCTGTTGCTCCCTGAGCACAGTTCTTCCTCTCTAGTCCAGACCCCCACTCCTGCATTCTTAATATGTTACTTTTCCTAAAAATTCAACTGCTCTTCTTGTACTACTTATAATAGTTGTGGATTAAAGGAGATGAACTGTAACAAGTATTTGTGCTGAGATAAATTAATATGTTATTTGGGTTTCTTTATATTGCAAGAGACAGGAACACAGTTTGAAGTATCATTGGAATGGGAGAATTTACTGGAAAAAATAAATCTGACAGAGAGAGTAGACAGCTCTAATGAACCTCAGGTATCAGGAAACATGAACTCCAGTGCCAAGAAGATTCTCCTTCTCTACTACATACAAGCACGTGCACACACATGCACACCTCTGCTTTTCTGTGTATCACCTCTGCCCCCTCTCCTCCTATAAAAGAGCTGCTTTCTTTTACACAACAGTGACCACAGTCACTATTAGCTTCCAGGCTTATTTTTTTTCCAGATTCATCCACCTTCACTATCCAAGAGGTACTACCATTGTTTCCCTAGTTTCAAATGGAAAAAAAATGCAGGAAAATATTCTTGCCTATTCAGAGAGTAAGAATCTGTAAGAGACTTGAGTTCCTGCCCAAATTGCCTAGTTGAAAAGGAGCATTTCCCTGAAGAAAAAGGCGGAGGCAAGGAAGGGATGGGTTCAAGGCAAATAAAACAGTAGTGATACAGTTTGACTCTGTGTCCCCACCTAAATCTCATCTTGTAGCTCCTGTAATTCCCATGTGTTATAAGAGAGACCAAGTGGGAGATAATTGAATCATGAGGGTGGATCTTTCCTATGCTATTCCCATGATAAGTGAATAAATCTCATGAGATCTGATGGTTTTAAAAATGGGAGTTTCCCAGCACAAGCTCTCTCTCTTGGCTTGCTGCCATCCATGAAAGACATGACTTGCTCCTCCTTGTTTTCCACCATGATTATAAGGCCTCCCCAGCCATGTAAAACTAAGTCCATTAAACCTCTTTTCTTTCTAAATTGCCCAGTTTCAGTATGTCTTTATCAGCAGCGTGAAAACAGACTAATATAAGTAGATATTCATTTTGATATTCTGCCAATATATGGAAGGAAGTAGCAGTCATTATCCTTAAACAGAGAGTCTTTCCCATACTGCAGCCTGGCAGCCTTGAATCTGGTTCTGTTGTTTATGGACAAATTTTCTGCCTAGTGGCCACCCACTTATCTAATTCCTGAGTACAAACTGCCTGCTGGATTTCTCACCACCATATTCACCCCCTCCCATGGAGAGTGCAGGTCCTGACTATGATCTGGCTTAAAAATAGACATGCAATATTTTTAGCCTCCACCTAACCCCTTGGCTACTTCTTCAGAGCCAGTGCATTTGCTTGTTCTTTTGGTACGTGTTCTTTTCAGGGGTGTGTGTGTGTGTGTGTGTGTGTGTGTATCTCCTGCCAGATCCTGCTTCAGCTCTATCTTCACTCTTGTGGTGTTACTGGAAATGCAGTGTTATTTCTTACAGCTGAGTCACCAGATTATCAAATTAAAGGTTTGTGTGTTTTTCTTCAGTGACACTACTCATAGCTTCCCCTTACTGAGTTACTGCTATATGGCACATGTATTAGTATGTTTTGTGTTGCTGCTAAGGAATACCTGAGACTGAGAAAAAGTCTCAGGTGTTTATACCTGAGATTTATAAAGAAAAGAGTTTTATTGGCTCACAGTTCTTCAACCTGCACAAGCATGGCACCAGCATCTGCTCAGCTTCTAGTGAGGCCTTAAGAAACTTAAACTCATGGTGGATGGCAAGGAGGGAGCAAGCATGTCACAGGATGAGAGGGGAAGCAAGAGAGAGATGTTAGGGACTTTAAAACAACCAGCTCTTGTGTGAAGTGATAGAGTGAAAACTCACTCATTACCATGGGGATGGCACTAAGCCATTCATGAGGAGTCTGCCCCACAACCCCATGACCCAAACACCTACTTCCAGGCCTGCCTTCTACATGGGGGGATCATATTTCAACGTGGTATTTGGATGGGACAAATATTTAAACTATATCAGCAGGTGTCTTAGGTGAGTTCCCCAGAAGCAGACCCAAGATGAGGATTTGGGCACAAATGACTGGTTTGGGAGGCGATCTCAGGTGAACAGGAAGTAAGTAGGAAGTGAGACAGAGAAAGAAAGGGAACCAATACAGGATGTGTTAATGGGGAGGCTACTGCTGTGAAACTGGACTTTGATCCCACTGGGACCTCTGTGAGATGGTATGGAGCACATTTCAGTGTTTGCCCATCCCCACCCATAGCCAAGGAAGTCAGATGTTTATTCTCCAAATCCTATTCACTACCGGCTGAATGCTGCCCCAAGGGTATTAACCTCACAACCCATGGCACTTCTGGCCTGCTCTGTGTGTCCAGAAAAGGAACAGTCACAAATACTTGCAGTAGGAAACTGTTGGCCTGTGTCATGTGCAGGAACATGAGTATAAATGGGATACAAGTAGGCTGAAGGAAGCATCCATTACATCAGTCATTAAGCATGGATTGCCTCTATTTCATCATGAGAGTCTGAGAGGATAAGACATGAACCCAAGAGTCAGTTAGCAAGTAACTTTTAGAGCCAAAGTTGAATTCAGAACTACCTCTGAAGTTCATTATGTTTTTTATTTTGCCATGCCTCCTTCCCCACTCAAAAGGAATGTGCTGGGAGAATAACTTCCATGTTGTTGTTGGCTTAGACTAAAGGAAATCTAGGAGAGAAAATGGCGACAGCAGCACAGAGGGAAGAATATTACCATACCCTGGAGTCTAAAGGGGGAAAAGAAAGTGCTTCCTATTCCTAAGTGGAGTTGGCACTAAGTCTGTGGGTTGTTTGAATAAATTAACGAATGAATAATGGTTACTTGAAGTTTGGATAAATACTGGTAGCACTAAAGGGAATCAAAATAACATTTCTATATTATTTAATTAATTTAGCAGGAACGACCAAAGAGATCAAGTTTTTTAAAAATTATTTTTTTTAAATTAATTGCAAAACTGAAGTAAAAATATAGAGAATATGATATGGTTTGGCTGTGTCCTGCCAAAATCTCATCTTGAATTGTAGCTCCCACAATCCCCATGCATCATGGGAGGAACTTGGCAGGAGGTAACTGAATTATGGGGGCGGGTTTTCCCATGCTGTTCTCCTGGAGAGAGGGACACATTCTCTACTGGTCAGCAAGCCATCCCCAGTATATGGATCCCCACTGGGACCTTGACTCAGATCATGCAGACTGGAGTCATAAACATCTGTTGACCTGTGTTCTAGAAGGACTAAGGAGAATTAGGAAAAAGCCCATGAATTATTCAATGGTGTCCACCATAACTCAGGAAAACGAAGAAAATCCTTCTGCCTTCCTTGAGTGGCTATGGGAGACCTTAAGAAAATATACTCCCCTGTCACCCGAATCACTCGAGGGTCAATTGACTCCAAAAGATAAGTTTATTACCCAATCAGCTGCAGATATCAGGAGAAAGCTCCAAAAGCAAGCACTGGGCCCTGAACAAAATTTGGAGGCATTATTAAACCTGGCAACCTCAGTGTTCTATAACAGGGACCAAGAAGAACAGGCCCAAAAGGAAAAGTGAGATCAGAGAAAGGCCACAGCCTTAGCCATGGCCCTCAGACAAACAAACCTTGGTGGTTCAGAGAGGACAGAAAATGGAGCAGACTATTCGCCCTATAGGGCCTGTTACCAGTGTGGTTTGCAAGGGCACTTTAAAAAAGGTTGTCCAATGAGAGACAAGCCACCCGCTGTCCATGTCCACTATGCTGAGGCAATCACTGGAAGGTGTACTGCCCCAGAGGACAAAGGTTCTCTGGGTCAGAAGCCCCCAACCAGATGATCCAACAACAGGATTGAGGGTACCCAGGGCAAGTGCCAGCTTGTGTCATCACCCTCACTGAGCCCCAGGTATGTTTAACCATTAAGGGCCAGGAAATTGACTTCCTCCTGGACACTGGCGCAGCCTTCTCAGTGTTAATATCCTGTCCTGGACGACTGTCCTCAAGGTCCATTACCATCCAAGAAATCCCGGGACAGCCTGTAACCAGGTATTTCTCCTACCTCCTCAGCTGTAATTGGGAGACTTTGCTCTTTTCACCTGCCTTTCTTGCTATGCCTGAAAGTCCCACACCCTTATTAGGGAAGTATATATTAGCCAAAGCTGGAGCTATTATCTACATGAATATGGGGAACAAGTTACCCATTTGTTGTTCCCTACTCGAAGAGGGAATCAACCCTAAAGTCTAGGCGTTGGAAGGACAATTTGGAAGGGTAAAAAAATGCCTGCCCAGTCCAAATCAGGCCGAAAGACCCCACCACTTTTCCTTATCGAAGGCAATATCCCTTAAGGCCTAAAGCTCATAAAGGATTACAGGATATTGTTAAACATTTAAAAGCTCAAGGCTTAGTAAGGAAATGCAGCAGTCCCTGTAACACCCCAATTCTAGGAGTACAAAAACTGAATGGTCAGTGGAGACTAGTGCGAAATCTTAGACTCATCGATGAGGCAGTAATTCCTCTATATCTGGTTGTACCCAACCTCTATACCTTGCTCTCTCAAATACTAGAGGAAGCAGAATGGTTCACTGTCCTGGACCTCAAGGATACCTTCTTCTGTATTCCCCTGCACTCTGACTTCCAGTTTCTCTTTGCCTTTGAGGATCCCACAGACTACATGTCCCAACTTACATGGACAGTCTTGCCCCAAGGGTTTAGGGATAGCCCTCACCTGTTTGGTCAGGCACTGGCTCAAGATCTAGGCCACTTCTCAAGTCCAGGCACTCTGGTCCTTTAGTATATGGATGATTTACCTTTGGCTACCTGTTCGGAATCCTCATGCCAGCAGGCTATTCTAGTTCTCTTGAACTTTCTAGCTAATCAAGGGTACAAGGTGTCTAGGTCGAAGGCCCAGCTTTGCCTACAGCAAGTCAAATATCTAGGCCTAATCTTAGCCAGAAGGACCAGGGACCTGAGCAAGGAATGAATACAGCCTATACTGGTGTATCCTCACCCTAAGACATAAAAACAATTGCAGGGGTTCCCTGGAATCACCAGCTTTTGCAGACTATGGATCCCCAGATACAGCGAGATAGCAGGCCCCTCTATACTCTAATCAAGGAAACCTAGAGGGCAAATACTTATCTAGTAGAATGGGAACCAGAGGCAGAAACAGCCTTCACAACCTTAAAGCAGGCCCTAGTACAAGCTCCAGCTTCAAGCCTTCTGACAGTACAAAACTTCTCTTTATATGTCACAGAGAGAGCAGGGATAGTTCTTGAAGACCTTACTCAGACTCGTGGGACAACCCCACAACCAGTGGCATACCTAAGTAAGGAAACTGATGTAGTAGCAAAAGGCTGGCCTCACTGTTTATGGGTAGTTGCGGTGGTGACCATCTTAGTGTCAGAGGCTATCAAGATAATACAAGGAAAGGATCTCACTGTCTGGACTACTCATGATATAAATGGCATACTAGGTGCCAAAGGAAGTTTGTGGCTATCAGACAACCACCTACTTAGATACCAGGCGCTACTCCTTGAGGGACCGGTGCTTCAAATACATATGTGTGTGGCCCTCAACTCTGCCACTTTTCTCCCCAAGAGTGGGGAACCAGTCGATTATGACTGCTAACAAATTATAGTCCAGACTTATGCCACCCGAGATGATCTCTTAGAAGTCCCCTTAGCTAATCCTGATCTTAACCTATATACTGATGGAAGTTCATTTGTGGAGAATGGGATACAAAGGGCAGGTTATACCATCGTTAGTGATTTAACCATACTTGAAAGTAAGCCTCTTCCACCAGGGACCAGTGCCCAGTTAGCAGAACTAGTGGCACTTTCCTGAGCCTTAGAACTGGGAAAAGGAAAAAGAATAAATGTGTATGCACATAGCAAGTATGCTTACATAATCCTACATGCCCATGCTGCAATATGGAAAGAAAGGGAGTTCCTAACCTCTGGGGGAACCCCCATTAAATACCACAAGGAAATTACGGAGTTATTGCACAGTGCAAAAACCCAATGAGGTGGCAGTCTTACACTGCCACAGCCGTCAAAAAGGGGAAGGAGAAGGGAGAACAGCAGCATAAGCAGCTGGCAGAAGCAGCAGAAAGGAAAGAGAGAAAGAGACAGAAGTCAGAGAAAGAGAGAGAGAGAGGAAGAAACAGAGACAAAGAGAAGGAGACAGGGGAAGAGACAGAGAGACAGAAAGTCAAGGAAGGAAAGAGAGGAAGAGACAAAGAGGGAATCAGAGAAAAAGAAAGAAAGAGAGAGAGACAAAGAAGAAGTCAAAGAGAAAGAAAGAGATAGAAATAGTAAAGAAAAACCAGTGTACCCTATTCCTTTAAAAGCCAGAATAAAGTTCTGTCTACCCAGCCAAGGTATATTCTTCTTATGTGGAATGTTGACCTATATCTGCCTCCCCACTAACTGGACAGGCACCTGCACCTTAGTCTTTCTAAGTCTCAATATTAACATTGCCCCAGGAAATCAGACCTTATCAGTACCCTTCAAAACTCAAGTTCTTCAGTGCAGAGCCATACAACTAATACCCCTACTTAGAGGGTTAGGAATGGCTACCGCTACAGGAACCGGAATAGCCAGTTTATCTACTTCATTATCCTACTACCACACACTCAAAGGATTTCTCAGACAGTTTTCAAGAAATAACAAAATCTATCCTTACTCTACAATCCCAAATAGACACCTTAACAGCAGTGACTCTTCAAAACTGCTGAGGCCTAGACCTCCTCACTGCTGAGAAAGGAGGACTTTGCACCTTCTTAGGGGAAGACTGTTGTTTTTACACTAACCAGTCAGGGATAGTATGAGATGCTACCTGGCATTTACAGGAAAAGGCTTCTGAAATCAGACAATGCCTTTCAAACTGTTAGACCAACCTCTGGTGTTAGGCAACATGGCTTCTCCCCTTTCTAGGTCCCATGGCAGCCATCTTGCTGTTACTCACCTTTGGACCCTGTATTTTTAACCCTCTTGTCAAATTTGTTTCCTCTAGAATCAAGGCCATCAAGCTACAGATGGTCTTACAAATGGAACCCCAAATTAGCTCAACTAATAACTTCTACTGAGGACCCCTGGACTGACCCATTGGCCCTTCCACTGACCTAAAGAGTTCCCCTCTGGAGGACACTACAACTGCAGGGCCCCTTCTTTGCCCGTATCCAGGCAGGACGTAGCTAGAGTGGTCATCGGCCAAATTCCCAACAGTAGTTGGGGTGTCCTGTTTACAGCGGGGATTGGGAGGTGACAACATGCTAGCAGCCCTCGCTCATTCTTGGTGCCTTCTTGGCCTTGGTGTCTGCTCTGGCCGTGCTCGAGGAGCCCTTTAGCCCATTGCTGCACTGTGGGGGCCCCTCTCTGGGGCTGGCTGAGGCCAGAGTCAGCTCCCTCTGTTCATGGGGAGGAGTGGAGGGAGAGGCACGGGCAGGAGCTGGGGCTGCACGCAGTGCTCGCGGGACGGCACAGGTTCCAGGTGGGCACGGGCTTGGCAGGCCCTGCACTCAGTGTGGCTGGCTAGTGCCTGCTGGGCTTGATCAGTGAATGAGCTCCCTCTGGGCTGCTGGAGTGCCCAGGCTAGGTGCTGCAAAGTCCTGCAAAGAGTGCCATTGAAAGGTAAAGCTGACTGGACTTCTGGGTCAGGTGGGAACCAGGAGAACTTTTCTGTCTAGCTAAAGGTTTGTAAACACACCAGTCAGCACTCTCTGTCTAGTTAAAGGTTTGTAAATGCACCAATAAGCACTCTGTGTCTAGCTAAAGGATTGTAAATGAACAAATCAGGACTCTGTGTCTAGCTAAAGGATTGTAAATGCACAAATCAGGACTCTGTCTAGCTAAAGGTTTGTAAATGGACCATTCAGCGCTCTGTTAAAACGGAACAATCAGCTCTCTGTAAAATGGACCAATCAGCAGGATGTGGGTGGGGCCACATAAAGGAATAAAAGCAGGCTACCAGAGCCAGCAGCGGCAGCCTGGTTGGATCCCCTTCCACTCTGTGGAAGCTTTGTTCTCTCCCTCTTCCCAATAAATCTTGCTGCTGCTCAATCTTTGGGTCTGTCCACCTTTATGAACTGTAACACTCACCGTGAAGATCTGCAGTTTCACTCCTGAGGCCAGCGAGACCACGAACCCACCAGAAATAATGAACAACTCCAGATGTGCCACCTTTAAGAACTGTTAACACTCACCGCAAGGGTCCATGGCATCTTTCTTGAAGTCAGCAAGACTAAGAACCCACCTATTCTGGACACATTTTGTGACCCAGATGGGACTATAGCTATCACCAAGCAGTGAAACTATTCCCTTCCCCAAGTGGTGAGACTATCGCCTATCACCAAGCAGTGAGTATCCTCAGACCCCTTTTGCTTCTGTCCTATTTTTCCTTAGAATTAGGGAGCTAAATACAGGGCACCTGTTGGCCAGTTAAAAGCGACTAGCATGGCTGCTGGACTAAAGACATGGGTGTCAGGCTTTCTGGGAAAGGGCTCTCTAACAACCCCCAACTCTTCGGAGTTGGGAGCGTTGATTTGCCTGGAACCAGCTTCCGCTTTTCCTGTACTTCTGGGCTCAGCTGAGGGCCAATAGAGAGGAAAGCTATTCAGCTCCGGCATCCCGACAACAAGTTCATTGACCCTGCAGCCTTGAGTGGAATTCTCAAAGTCATGTCGTCCAAGTGAGACTCACCCATCTATTCTATTTCCCCTGACCCTTGTCTCCTGGGTCCTAATGCCTGCCAGACAAACTTCCTGTCACCTCTCTTCTCTGAGGCTAGTACTGCTTCTAAAAACCACTCCCTGTCTCTGGTGCTTTTCTAGTTTCTCCTATAAGAATGATTTCTAGTATAAACTCCAGGACTCTGTTACCTTCTTTAGGCACCTGGACTCATCAATCAGGAAGACATAATTTTTGCCCAAAGCCCTGTTGTAGTGGGTACTATCTGGAATTTTAGGATCCCTCCTCAGACTAGCAGGCCTAACAAAAGCTATTCCTGAAGCTAGGATATGGGGAGCCTCAGAAATTGTATCCTTCCTATTCATATAAGTGAGGACAAAAGACATCACTCTTCCAACCCTGGAGATCCCTTCCCTCCCTCAGAGTATGGCCCTCCACTTCATTTTTGGTGCATAACATCTTTATAGGACATGGGTAAGTTCCCAATACTAACAGGAGAATGCTTAGGACTCTAACAGGTTTTTGAGAATGGGTGAGTAAGGGCCACTAAATCTGACCTTCCTTGGTCCTCCTTGTGGTCTTGGAGGAAAACTAGTGTTTCTGCTGCTCCATTGGTGAGCGCAACTATTCAGATCAGCAGAGTCCAGGGACTGTTGAGGGTTCTTGGGCAGGGGAAGAAACAAAACAAATCAAAACCGCAGGCAGTTTTGTCTTTCAGATAGGAAACACTCAGGCATCAACAGGCTCACCCTTGAAATGCATCCTAAGCCATTGGGACCAATTTGACCCACAAACCGTGAAAAAGAGGTGGCTCATTTTTTTCTGCACTATGGCCTGGCCCCAGTATTCTTTGTCTGATGGGGAAAAATGGCCACCTGAGGGAAGTACAAATTACAATACTATCCTGCAGCTTGACCTTTTCTGTAAGAGGGAAGGCAAATGGAGTGAAATACATTATGTCCAAGTTGTCTTTTCATTGAAGGAGAATACACAACTATGCACAACTTGCAATTTACATTCCACAGGAGGACCTCTCAGCTTACCCCCATATCCTAGCCTCCCTATAGTTTTCCTTCCTACTCATGATAATCCTCCTCTAATCTCCCCTGCCCAGAAGTAAATAAGCAAAGAAATCTCCAAAGGACCACAAACCACCTGCCCTCCAACCCCACTGGGCTATCAGTTATGTCCTCTTCTAGTTGTAGGGGGAGGGGAATTTGGCCCAATCCAGGTACATGTCCCCTTCTCCCTCTCTGATTTAAAGCAAATCAAGGCAGACCTGGGGAAGTTTTCAGATGATCCTGATAGGCACATGGATGTCCTACAGGGTCTAGGGCAAACCTTTGACCTCACTTGGAGAGATATCATTACAACTGTTATATGAAACCCTGGCCTTCAATGAAAAGAATGCAGCTTTAGCTGCAGCCTGAGAATTTGGAGATACCTGGTAACTATGGTAGTGTGTAAGTCTCATGAGATCTGATGGTTTTATAAAGGGCAGTTTTCCTGCACAAGTTCTCTTGCCTGCTGTCATGTAAGATGTACCTTTGCTCCTCATACGCCTTCTGCCATGATTGTGAGGCCTCCCCATCCATATGGAACTGTGAGTCCATTAAACCTCTTTTTCTTTATAACCTACCTAGTGTCAAGTATTTTTTCATAGCAGTATGAAAATGGACTAATATAGAGTAGTAGAGTGAATCTCCATATAGCCATTATCTACACTAAACAATGATTAACATTCTTCCATATTTACATCTGGTGAAGAAGTTTAGAGTATTTAAAGACATCACCATATACTTCTATAAGCATCTATAAAAATATTTTCTTATCTAAACATAATGTCATCATTATAACTAATAAAACTAACAATAATTTCTTAATATTATCTCATACTCAACCATAATCAAATTCCCCCAATTGTTCTACACCTCTTTCCAAGTTGGTTTGTTTGAGTCAGTATCAGAAAAGGTCCAGAGATTACCTTTGTTTATTATGTCTCTTAAGTCACTTAAAGTTTACAACTGCCACTCTTTCATTTTTATGCCATTCCGTTGTTAAGAAGATAAGATCAGTTGTCCTGAAGAATATTTAGAATATCCCAAATTCTTAATGTATTTTATCAATGTATTTTTACCTCTGTATTATTCACAGGGGCATCCACTAACCTAGGCTTGTCATTTTGGTTCCTTGATATAGCCACAGGAAACTCAGCCAGGTGTCTCTGCAGGTGTTTCTTTATAACTTCACCCACCCTGTTTCTGCTGCAGACAAAAGAAGTATCATGTCTAGAAAGCTTACAAATTATCTCACCAAAACATAGCCATTGTAGAGGCCCATGGATTAGAAGCTGTCAGCTTGGCAAGACTTAGGCATTCCCAAGCTGATAGATGGTGGAAAGAAAGGTAAGAACTGGAGTACATAGAGCTACAAGTAAGACAAAAGTCTATTTTGTTTTTACTGTGTCTCTATTCCATAGCTCAGCACCTTTTGTGTAGATTCTCAAAGGAGATGTGCACAAGGACAAAGTCATAGCTGGAGTTTTGGAGAAAAGCCTGCCTCACTGCAATACAATACTGAGATTTTTCATCTTTATTCATAGTTTGAGAAATGCCACTATTTCAGGTGCTGAGTGTTAGTGAAAATGAGATACCAAGGTGACTTAAGGAGGCATTCAGTGTCTATCTTAGACTTCTTGAGACTCAGACACGGTTGGGATTCCTCTGCTTTTAGTGCAATGTCACTAACTATTCTTCCAACTTAGGGTATCTAAGCTAGTTAAGGTCAGACTATCCAAATCCAAAGGAAAAGATTTCCCTACCCTACAGGCTCCACCTCAGTTTCTCTAGGTAACCAGCATCCCACCTCTTCTTAGGTTTGGGTTCCCTAAGTGTTGAGGGTCTGTCCATAGTCAGTGAAACAACATCCCCTGGTAAGATGCTGGATGTTAGTGAGCTGAACTTCTCATTGGACCCTGATATATGGGAGCACTAGCAAAGTCTTTGGTTCAGACAATGGGAACCTGGTTTAAAGTTCTGCACACCTCTACACAGTGGCGTCACTCTTGGGTCATGAAAAATATTTGTCAAGACTCTGGGTTGGTCAACCCAGGTGTAACTTTCAGCTCCTGCTACTCTTGGAACTTGCTATCTCTGGAATGGCACTGCTGAGAGGTGAGGCCTCCACACTCCCAGGACCACAGACTTGTAGACTAATCTGTAACGTGGCCCTTCTTCCAAACCTAGGGAACGCTCTCTTTAGTCTGGGAGGTGAAGGTAAAACCTTACTTTCCTCAATACTTCCCTAGGGCAATGTGCCTACAGCACTTAATTCCCATTTCCTTTCATTCCTCTTCTTTCCAACACATACCACTCCCTTCCTCTTTCCCAGTGGGCTTTCATGCCCATTAATGCTCCCAAATAGACCTAACACTAGTTCTTTTTCCCCAAGGGCAGGGGAATTAAAACTTCAATTCTCTCTAGAGTAGCAAAGAAAGGAGGAAAAAATTTTCATATGAAAATAAGCTTGAATATTCATATCCAGTTACCTGTTTATATAATACCTCCTCTCCATTTTTCTTCTGTTTCCTTGCCAAGGCAAGTTAGAGACATAGTCCCTGCTGCAGTGGTTTGAAGAGAGGCTACTGCTGCTTTGGAAAACATAAAATCTTATGGGTATGAAACTAGTCTAAACAGCTCATCCAAATAAGAGTTTTGCCATGGTCCTTCCTTTTTTGAAAAATTATTAAAAATAAAAAAAATCCCAGAACTTATTAACAATAAGTTTTGGGAAACTACTCTTTTTTGCTATCTATCCAAAGTCACAAATTGGTGAGGTTTGGAGTAGGTTCTTAAATTCTCTGTTGCTGTTTTTCCACTTGTAAAATGAAAGACTTGGCTCCACTAATCTAAAAATTATCTCTTCATGTTCTAAGATGATCTAATCTGCACTACATCAAAATAGCTCTGTGCTACATTTCCTGGAGTGTACACCTCATGCCCACCCAAAGACATACACACACACACACACACACACACACACACAGCTCCCAACAAAAGTAAAATACAAGCTATGTTTAGTCTTCATAATTGCCCTCTTTTTTTAACAGCCCGATTTGTTTTTAGAAAATTGTCAACTCTTCAAAACCCAAAGAATGATATCATAACTCTACAAGAGATTAAGAAAAGTTATTGAAAGAAACTTGTTGAAAGTTAGACAAAATACCTCCTGATAGAAGAGGCTTTGTTAAAAGCATAAATTTGGGTCAATCTCTCAGTAATTATTAATATAAGCAATTATATATGAGTTTGACTCATTTCACAGAATTCTCATCATTGCCACATTTTATAATTCAGCTCAAATTTCTCCCATGACCCTACTATCTTAAACAAATGCTTCTTCAAAGGATCACACCTTTATAAACCACAAAATGCTTCAATTATGACTCCACTTAACTGAGTGGGAAAATGCTAATTTTTGTAAAATACCCATACTGAATCATCTCCATACCATACCAGTAGTAAGTAAGCTGGTTATTTGGTTGTTGATTTATATAAAACACAAGACTTCACTATTTGAATTACTGCCTAAACATCAATCTTAGAAATAAACTCCTCTGGGCATTATTTGTGAATGCTGAGGTTTTAAATGATTCAAACTCAGCTTCACTCATATCTGTACTGATTATCCCCACCAAAAAGGGCACATTTTAGATAAAAAAAAATGTTAAGTTAGTGTTCTGAGGAATTTGCAAAATAAACTCTGCATTGCTTTCTCTCACAAAGTTCACAATAAATTATTGCAGACTCTTAATGACCTTATCAGTAACTTCCGTTTGAAATGGGGCATGAGTCTGGGGACAAATTATAACAATATATAGCATAATATCTGGAAAATACAGAAAATATGTCTCTACTACCTCATTTTAAAGACCTTATGAAGGTCAGAAAAAACTTCAAATCATATTTTATCCTTTTGTTTGAAATAATAGAGAGATGAATACCCCCTTTCCAACCATATTTATATTTCAGCTCCCCTGTTAAAACTATGTAGAAGCTATACTGCATGTATTCAGTGTACAGGCATATATTTGTAAACTTTGGCTAGGTAAGTGCATTGATGGAACATGAGCTACCACAAGGAGAATGGAGCACATTCAGGTTAGAGTGATGAGCAAGTTGTTAAAAAGGCAGAATTTATTGAGAATTTTTCACATGCCAGTCAATATTGTAAGTGCTTTATGTATACAGTGTATTACTGTTTTTCTTAACACTTCTTTAAGTTGGTACTATTACCAATGATAACTCCATTATGCAGATGAGGAAACTGAGGCAAAGGGAAACCAAGTAACATCCTCTAGGCCACATTCATAAGAGACAGACTCTAGACCAGGCTGAACCACTGTGTTGTATTATAGTTGTGCAACAGAGAGACAGTAGTCACTTGGGCCAGGATGTGGCAGTGGAGATGGAGAGCAGAAAAGAGACTGGAGATACATTATTTCACCTACCAGAGTAAAAATGTTGGAAACAATGTTAATGATCAACATTAAGAGTTTGACCTAATAAATTTTAGTATATCTATATAAAAGAATGCAAAGTAGCTATTCAAAATCACTTTTTCCAATCATATTTAATAACAATCATAAAATGTACCATTTATCCTTGACTGAGAATGTCATGTTAAGTAAAAAAATGAGCATATAAAATATACATTTTAGGTCACGCCTGTAATCCCAGCACTTTGGGAGGCCAAGGTGGGTAGATCACGAGGTCAGGAGATTGAGACTATCCTGGCTAACATGGTGAAACCCCATCTCTGTAAAAATACAAAAAAAAAATGGTCAGGTGCAGTGGCTCACACCTGTAGTCCCAGCTACTCGGGAGGCTGAGGCAGGAGAATGGCGTGAACCCAGGAGGTGGAGCTTGCATTGAGCTGAGATCTCACCACTATATATATATATATATAAAAATATATATATATAAAAATATATATATATAAATATATATACAAAAATATATATATATAAATATATATATACACACACACACATACACACACACATACACACACACACATTTTAAATAATCCCAATTTTGACAAATGTGTGTGTGTGTTTGCATAGGTGTACAACACTAAAAAAGAGAACAGAAAGTCATGCAAAATGGCTAATATCAGCAAGTCTGGGAGTTGGGATTCTGCATGATTTATGTTTTCTGTTTTATGCCCTTCTTTATTTTTTTCAGTTATTTCTACAACAGCAGGCATTGTTTCTGTAATGAAAAAAAAAAAAAAACTTTTTGGGAGGAATTAAAGGATAACCAAACCACAGTTCAACCATGTGGACTAGAAAGACCAGTGGAGATTAGAGACACAAGCAGACAGGGCTGATGGCAATAATAAGTGTGATTGCCAGCTTAGCCCTGCAGCTGTGAACTCCTGAGTTAGTCCATCAGACTTGGCCCAGGCACGTTAGGAAGTTGGATCTGTAGAGTTATGCCCTTCAGCACCTTCACCCAGAGAACATTGCAAAATCACACATCGACAGGACCAGAAAAGGTAGAAATATTTCACGTAGACCCTACATAGGACCAAACAGTTTGTGCACTGAAAACGGGGACTGAATGGGAATGAAAAGAGGAAAAGGAAGGGAAGAAAGGAGGCTGGGGTAGAGCTGGCAATGCTTTTTATCATTTATTCTTCCCCCGGATGGAGAGCCTTTATGACTTTTCTTCAAAGGTGCTGTATGTACTAGTTGCACTCAAGATTGGCAAGATGAAGCTGGGTGCAGTGAAGCACCCCTGCAGTCCTAACAACTTTGGAAGCTAAGGTGGGAAGATTGCTTGTGCCCAAGTGTTTGCATGCCTGTGAATAGCCACAGCACTCCATCCCAGGCAACATAGTGAATAAATAATGCCTCTAAATAAATAAATTAGTTCCTCTAAATAAATGAATAAATAAATAAACGAGATTGGCAAGATGAGCTGAGACCAAATATGAAGGCTCTTTGGACCCCAAAGTCATCAAAGATAAAAAGACCCACAGTTGAGAGAAACTATTAGAAGAGGGAAGCTTGAAGGATAGATGGGATTTATATTGGAGAAGTGGGCAGAAAAGGGAGCCAGCTAGCACTAGGACAGAGAAAAATTTAAAAACTGAGGTGGAATCATTAACTGAATTTAAAAATAAAAGTTAAACTATTGAGATAGCAGTCTTTTTAGTCTGAGAAACTCTAGGCTTTGTCCATGGAATCAGAGACATACCAGCACAGGAATGATGACACTAAAACTGCCACCATAATTGGAGGCTGTCTCCTTTAAAGGTCTTCTTTCCCATACTCCTTACCAAACTATCTGACTCCTGGCTTGAGATTGACTTCCTGGTACTGGTATCCCAGTTTAGACTCCCTTCTTCTCCAGCAGAATTAGAACTCCAATAAGATACCTGTACTATGTAAGTGAGCACGTTCCTCAACTCAAGCTAAACTGAGGTCCCAGCCCCGCCCCTTACCCCAACTAGACTCTTCTGTTCAAGGGGCTGGGAAGATTCGATTAAAACTTTTGTTCATTATTTTAAAGGTATTCTGTTAGGAATATGTTCATTTCTCCTAATGTGAGTTTAAGCAAAATTTACTTTTCCTGGACAAATGCAATTTCTAGTCCATTTGCATGCTGTTAGTTCTCTGCTTTTCTGCAGAGCATTTTAATGCCAAGCATGTTCCAATGATTTATTAGCTAGTCCTCCACTAAAGGCTGAAAAGTTGTGATTTCCTCCATGTTTATGAATGATAAAAAACAGAGCTACAGATTAGTTAAGTGTCTTCTATAAGGTCATCCCACAAGTTTGAAGGACAGAGCTGGGGTTAGAACGTGCGCTCCCTGACTCGCCCCGCCCCAAGAGGTCCACTGGGCTGCACTGACTCTCTGCATGACAACATAACATGCCGTCAGGGGCAGATGTTGCCTGTCACCTCGACCATCCATCATGCCCATAAGAAGGTGCAATTAAAAAGCGAGATTTTAAAAAATAGCTCTTATCCAGGTGGCCAAAATCACCTTACTGAAATCAAGGCTTAGACATCAATATCTGAGTAGTAGTCATATTTTAATCCTCACCTAGCTTCCTTCTGCTAGCCATCCAGCATGACTTTGAACCATCTTCCACTGACGTTAGTGGCAGGTACTCAAAGAATAAAAAATAAGATATTTTTAATATTTGATAATTTAGGAAAGGAAATTGTGGTGAGGAGGAAAAGTCATCTGCTTAATTGTAAAAGCAAGGAATAGGGACTGGAGTCTTATTCACGGCCTTAGATTTGTCAGAAGCACTTCTCAGCCCTGCCTCCTCCTATCCGCCCTCTTCTTTTGCTAAAGAACCATTTATCATAGGTGATTGGGAGATGACTTTAAATGTCATTAAGAAAAGCATGTCATAGAATTGATCTAGAAGAGAACAGCTACACCAGCTCCTTTGTTATGCCAGTGAGGAAACTGACAAGAAAAGTTAAGTAAATTCTTGAGAAATACATGGCTAGTTACTGGCAGCGCCAGGTCTCCAGCCTAGATCCATTTCCTCCCAGCCTAGGGTCCTTTCTGCTACACGCCCCAGACACAACTGGATAAACATTATTCAATTATTGGTTCAATGAACTCTCATTAAGGGCCTGTTATGTGTCAGGAGTTTGGAACAATGCAGACTTTGCCTTCAAAACAGTCATGGTCTAAAGAAATGACAGCAATATATAATCTGATTCACAACTGTAACAATTTTAAAATGCTACCACAGGTAATAGGATGAGAGGATAAAATGAGCTTTGGGCTGGATTAAGAGACATTTTCTATTTCTAATTATTTCAAAATTAGTGGGAAAAGTCTCTTAAGAGACACAAAGTGAAAAAGGGCTTAGTATGGTTTACAGGAATCTTAGATTTCTCTATAATCTCTCAATTTGTCATTAGCAATCCACACCTAAATGCTAAGACCTCTTCAATTCCAGGACTAATGTGACCAGGGCAGAGAACAAAATTTAAACACACTGCAGTGCTGGTACAATTGGAATCATGTTGTTTCAAACTGTTGTCATGAATGAAAGCATTGATTATTCACATAGCAGTTTTCAAATGCAAAAGTGTTCTCTAATAATTGAAGTGGGAAACATAGTTAGCTTTACTTCTTCTATATTCTGGTCATGAAAATTGGAAAGTTTGGAGGGATGTAGTAGAAGAGGGAGCACAGAATTGTAAAATTGAAACAGTTATACAAGTGGGATGAGGGCACCTGTGCACGTGTGTGTGTGTGTGTGAGAGAGAGAGAGAGAGAGAAAGAGAGAGAGAGACTCACACAGCAGAAAGAAGGTTCTGCCGCTTGGCTTTTATTCCTGTGGAGTTCCTCAATTGTAAAGTACAAGGGGAGCAAAACTGGAATTTTGAGTTTCAGAATAGCCCTAGAAAATAACACTCTATGAGACTTTCCCAAATTTGACAACTTAGTGGAAACTAAGATAGATAAGACCATCAAGCCCTTCATCGCAACCTCTTGAGAGGGCTGATTTAAAAAAAGCTTCATCTTTCCGCAGAGATGATAGGAGCAAAGAAAAGACAATGAGTATATGGACAAGGAGAAGACCAACAGAGCAGCATTTTAAGGCCATTAGAAAAGTATTGACAAAGCACCACCTCAAAAGCTATGATAGAAATTGAACTACTGTGGTATTAGAGAGAATACTGCAGTAGGATAATCAACATAAGCATCAGAGCTTCCAGAAATAATATTTTCAGGAACAATCTAGAAGAAGCAGATTTCATTCCAATTATAAAAATTTCTAAGTTTTCTTCAACCAAACAAACTTGCAAGGCTAACTAAATGGCCACATAAGGAGTAGCTTGGTAAACGTAAGTTAAGGTGTTTAGAGGAAAACAATGGACGTTCCAAATCTTCAGTGGCTGAATGAAGCAGTGCAACTGCCACAGGGCACAACCCACTGTGTGGTCCAGTATCATGTCATGTCACTAGTGCAATATAATATAAACTTCTTCAGACCATCCAGAAGATGTACAGCAGAATTAAATAACCTCCTCTGCAACACCCTGCTGCTTAATCAGGCACTTGTCTATGTTCCTTCTTCATCTGTTACTCCTGAAAGCAGCTTTCTGCTCAATTGTGATTCCTCTGATGTGTATATGTGTGAGTGTGCATGTGTCTGTGCATGCAGATAGAGCAAATAAAGGCCATGGTGTAGCCTTTCCCCTCTTCAGAAGGCAAGAAAATAGTCCTGCAGACCTCAGTAGCATCAACAAGACGTCATCTTCAGCTGCTCAAGAACCCACTAACCATTTCTGACCCAGATGGGGTACCACCAATTTTGCCAGTAACATTACACTTATCTTTTATCACACTCTTTCAAAAAACATTGTGTATTTTAACAAAAAAAAGATTCATTTAGAACCAGCTTTCTCATATCTTAAAGACTGATTTTGTTTTTATGAATCATACGCTTCACCCCTTTCCATGTGACTATCTTGAAAACTCAGCTATCAGGATGCAGTAAAAAGGACAGACACTTTGGCAGTAAAATGATCAATGATGACACACTAGCGGATATAGGACTCTGGAGAACTTTTGTAATTTCTGTGAGCTCTCAGATTTCTCATCTATAAAGGAAGCTAAGTAAGCAGTGCCACAAAAAGTGTGAGGGAAAATTAAATGAGACCGTATGTTTAGTACCTAAAGCAGTGGCACCCAGAAACAGTCCCTTCTCTCATGATCTGGACACCATTTCCATTTCTGCAACTGTAAAAACAAGACGGAGGTGTCCAAAACCTCCCCTGTTGATAGGTGTTCCAATCTTTATTGAAACTGCAGTGTCATCTCCAGGAAGCATGTAATAACTTGCAGCACAGAAGAGAAAGACTAAAGCACTGATTAATTAAAAGTGTCAGGTGCATGTTAAAATTCCTGTTGGACGTTAAAACAGCTAGTGACAGGATTTGTAAAAGAGAATGATTTAAGGAATGTACTGGTCATGGCACAGCATTTTGATATCAAATACTGTCTGCCTAGTAGACTCCATCAGAAAATGGTGTGTTCAAAGCATACAGGGGCATCCCTCAACCTCAGCCTTCATTATTTCCTTCAGCCTCATCACTTCCTTTACAAAGTAAACAAAACCAAAATGGTTCAGGTGTTGCTCATATATATATATATGAGCAATATATATAATGTTCAGACTTATGTTGCTGCCTGACCTAAAAGACAATTTTATCTAACTAAGTTATAGATCATTAAGCTGAAAAAAAAAGTTTGCCTGTTACTGCTGTTTTACCATCTTGCCCCATCTTGTCTCATTAGCAGGAACTGATTGAGCATGAAGGTGTTCTCTGGCTGTCAGTAGATAAAGTAGGTGCTCTTGGCTTTCATCTGTTCTGAATTCTCCTTGTCTCATTATCTTCCCAAGGTCAGATTCTCTGACACGGCGGCTGCTTACTTAGCACTCCATCCTGGCAATTACTTGCCAGGCAACCTTAGCCACAATAAGATTTCTTATCTGTGCCATCAAGACAGAAATGGACACCAGAATCCCTGGGTCTGGTCCCCAGGCCTCCCATCCTCAAACTCCTTTCTCTAGTACAGAGGGGTTAAGGATGCATGTGGCTCATTTAGGGTTGCATCCTATCACCTCCAAGTTGTCATCCCACGATGACATTCTCATTCAGCTGCAGTCCCATACAGATCATACAGTAATGTCCAGTCTCATTTTATATTGGGACAAGTTGTTATATTCAAACATCAAACTTTGGTATCCCATCCTTAAATCTCCTTGCCGGGCTTTCAGTGAAAGGCATACAACTGCAAAGTTATACAACCTGGATTCTGAAATCCATCTTCCCTTCTCCATCACTAATTCCTGCTGCACTACTTGCTCCTTTGAGAGGCTGTCAGGAGCAGCTGAGTAGGGAGAGAATATTCCACATTCAAGCCCCGGGGGCAACGTTCTAACCAGAGTGGGTCATGAGGTGAATTGGTCACAGTGCCTCTGTCTGAATTGAGTTCCTTCTTTCCGTGGGTGAGCAAAATCCCTTAGAGATTGTTTTACTTTGTAAAGAATCTGCGTAACAAAAAAAGAAGGAAACATATCTCTCATGTGAGCCATTTAAAGATGGGTCTGCTTAGGGCTCACATTTACCTTTGAAAATCTGGAGATAATTCTTGACCATTTGGACTGTGTTGTTAAGAGATACACACCTGATAGACAGCATTTTACTTAAAGAATCAGGTTTCTCCTCAGATTAGATGCGAATACACTGGAAGCATCCATGACCTTTTTCAGGTTGAAAAGATGGTGTGCAAATGCACACTGATCTCTATGGGGGAGGAGTAACTAGGTCACCTGGGAGGCATCTAGATAGCCCAACAGTGGGGCAACCAAGTATGAGCCTTCTGCAGGTCGGGCAATCTGCTCACTGGGAAAAATCTGCCTGCCCTTTCTAACAGAGCCTGCTGACTTTTACTTCCTATATTTATCATGAGCAAACAGAATATTCCCTGGAAGAAGGGCTCTATAACCATTACACTTACACTTACACAAATCTCAGGGCACTCTGCTCAGAACGTAGCTGTCTCCTCCAGGGACATCTATTCTGCACTCATAACAAAAATAACCAAAACAAGGGAATTTGCAATACTTCCTGCTTCTCACCCAGCAATATGTCCAAAAACTTTAAGCCAGAAGAATAATTCTGAAGCACTCTTATCCAGCAAATACACACCGTAAGCACAGCGAGTGACCCCAACAGCTTGGATGTCTACATAGCAGCAGTGTGAGTCATAGTCTTGTGGTTTTCTAAAATTCTGCACAGTTATAAAGACACGTAGCTTTATTTTCTGGCCAGTGTCTTTTGGTCTTCAACATTTGGGCTTGTAAAAATAGGCGAGGCTCTTCAAGCAAATATCCAACAAATCTAGAAATATAACTTTAGAAGTGAAGCTTGCGAAAGTTATTCTCTTTCTCAAAATCTTTCATCAGTTAATAACCCAACAGACTTCCTATATTATTCTTAAAATTTTCCCAAGAATTTTAAATGTTTCTGTATGACATGCACAAAAATGTTAAGTGATTAGTAGAAAACAAGAAAAAGTACAAAATAGAATTGTGTATTTCCAATTATGTATTTGGAAATACATAATTTTAAACATAAAAGAGTTGCTTTATGTGTTAGAAACAAGGCCTGTGGGCTGGTGGAGGCTCTTATGTCCTTTGGCTTCTTTAAGGAATTATGCAGCAGATGTGTAAAGTATAAGACAAACCCCCATTCCATTGTATCTAAAAGGGAGAGACTTCAGCTGATGGATGAAATCATTGCATTATGAGAGTAAGTATTAAGAAAGAAACTCATCCCTCTGACCAAAAGCAAAAGCTAAGTGTGCTAGTCTGAGGAAGGTAGAGAACCTAGAATCCTCTTTTTTCTGGCATTTTCTAAGGATATGATTGTATTCTCAGGACCCTGGTTTTGTCAGTCAACATATATAGTAATAATTATAGATGATGTTTAATGAGTACAGTTGACCCTCCATATGCATAGATTGTGCATCCATGGATTCAACCAAACACCGATCAAAACATTAAGAAAATAAATGGATGGTTGCATCTATACTGAACATGTACAGACTTTTTTCTTATCATTATTTCCTAAGTCATACTAAGTGTTATAAGTAATCTAGTGATGATTTAAAGTATACAGAAGGATGTGCATAGGTTTTATGTAAATCTTATACCATTTTACATAAGAGACTGGAGCATCTGAGGATTTTGGTATTCATGGAGTATTCTGGAACCAATCCCCCATGGATAACAAAGGGTGACTGTGTTTACTCTATACCAGGCAATATGTTAAATGCATCACCCTCATTTGATTCCCCCAACAATCCAATGGAGTAGGTACGCTTATGATTCCCATTTTTCAGGTTAAATAGCTGAGATTTTGTAACTTGCAACATGTGACACAGATAATAAGTGCTACAGTCAAGTTTTAAGTTGGCCTGGCATAAGGAACATATTGAGAAAGATCAAAGCCTCATCTTTGGCATCTGAAAAACTGTATCAGCCCTACCGAACTTTGTCAGTCATCTTTTTCTAGATGTTACTAAGACAGGAGCAGAAATCTCTATAAGGTTTACTATTCTGATACTCTCTGTATTTCTTCCCACTGTCTGTGCAATGATTTCCTTTTTGTTTTCTTTTGAAAATTTTATCTGTCCTAAATCAAGTAAGAGAAACCAAGGAAGGGATTATTACACTGTAGTGCTAAAGGGTTAAAATAAAGAGATTCACATGAATGTGATCAACTAGCTACTATAAACAATCCCATAGGAAGGTAAATTAATTGGTGGAACAAAATTACATTTCATTTTACAGGCCTCATCTCATTACCTAGAGATTCTTTTTCTAAAAAAATCCTGTTCATATTTTCTTTTAACAAAAGATTGTTTGGGTGTTTGTTTGTTTTACCATGCTGGGGATGAAGTTACAATGGAGGCATAACTTGCCACAGATTTCCTTCTGCTGTGGCTTCCACACTTTCTGTTTGCCCTTTAAGGGGTGAGGGACCATCTCATGATCTTGGAAAGGAAGCCCAAAGAGAATCCATTACTATAAAACATGACCCAGCCGTCTTATCATATCACTTGACAGTATCACTTTAGTTAATGTTGAGTTAGTGTTTCTATTATAAACCCAATTACTGAAGGTGGGCGGGAGGACAAGAAGGAGAGATGGGCTCATATGTCAACTGTGTAAAATGACATGAGGCTGAAAGCAGGTTGTCAACCTGGATAGAACTTTAAAACCATGACACTTAAGGGAAAAATAATTCATTTGTGCTACATAGTTAGAGTATGAAAAATAAGATAGCATGCATATTATCTGAAAAATTTGTACAATATCAATGGGCTTGCCTTTTAATGTACCCCCTCTCTCCTGGGAATGCATTAAACTATTGAAGGGAGGAAGAGGCAGAGTAAAATGTAATAGGAAAGTCAATAAACTAGGAAACAAAAAAAACCTAAGCTCTAGTTCTATATCTCCCACTTATTTGCTACTTCATGACCAAGGCACTTTATGATTTACCTAAGGAGACATCAGATTCTGTATTCGGTAAAATCAAGCCAGTAGTGCCTCTGATGCTGCCTGAGCAGCTCCCTGTAAAGATCACATGCAGTTGGTCTGGGAGTGCACATTCAAGCTCAGGAAACACAGTACATGTGAGGACCACTATTACCACCCTCACTGAGGAAAAGTAATCCCAGACCATTTATACTTGGCCCTGGCTTGCCAATTAGAACATTTATTAAATATCTGTTGGCTGTTCTCAGACCTCACCACCCTGAGCCGGATGGAACCTCTCCTGGATCCACTTTAGGTTTAGCAGTAGGAGAATATCCCAGAGCATGTCAGGGAGAAGATCACAGATTACACAAATTATCCCTCTGGAGATGAGCACTGCCCTTAGAAGAGGCCCCAAGACTTCCAGACTAGAAGAGTATCCCAGATTTGTTTTAAAAATTTAAATCATATATATGTTAAAATATATGTAAAAATCATATACATGAGAAAAATACATAATCATATATGCTATTTATATATATTGACATTTTGCATATATCATATATGTATGATTTTACATGTATTTTATATGAAAGTATACATTTATATGTAGTTTCAAATATTTTACGTGATTTTATATAGCTTGCATGTAAAATCACATTTATAAATTTTCTCTCTCTCTCTCTCTCTCTCTCTCACACACACACACACACACACACACACACACACACATATGCATGCATACACACACTGGCCCTACCAGTTAATCAACAAATTTGAGTTTTATATATGAAGGAAAATGTTTTCATAAAATATTCTCGTTACTCACTTATGACTTTATTATTTAGTAATCTTTGTGTACCTAATATGTAATAAGTGGCAGACAAGAAGAAATGTAGATAGACTGAATAGAGAATAGAAATCATGAAAATTAGAGTAATCATGTCACTGTGATCAAGAATCTTGATTAGTGTCTAGCACACAATTTGGTAACTATCTTTCAATTGTTTGAAGAATAATTCTGCCTTCAATTGCATCTTCTTTGCAACTCTTTTGAGCGTTATCTCTACATGATCCTATATTAACTTAAGGACATTATAAAAATTGATTTATGAAATACACGGCAAGGGTTAGTATCAGCCAGGAATTCCATCCTCCTTGGGAGACATTATATCTGTGAATTTCAATGAAAAAGTAAGGTTTGGCAGAAGCAAGGGAAAAGTTAAGGACAAAATGGATTATGACTAGGAATTTGTGGAGGAAAGCTTGAAAAATTAAGATAATGTAAGTATCTATGTAGAGAAATAACACTGAATAATAAACAAAAGCGCAATCATAGAAGGAGAAATCTCCCTTCTTGACTAATGGCAGCAGAAGTAAGAGACAAGGTGTGTGGGTATCCCCTGTGCAGTATATTCATGGTATTCTTTTATGTGAGGTTGATGCTGATCATTCAGTAGAAGTGGGAGGCACATCCAAGTGACCCAAGGCCCTCCTCAGTGATGGAGCTGACACCTATCAAGGTGACCAAAAGTGGGGACATTGGGGACAGGTGGTTCTGGGTCCACATCCTGGCCCTGCTATGACCTTGGACAAGTGACTTCTCTAAGCTCTACGTCTCTCAACTGTAAAATGAGGCAATGATATAACCAATATCCTAAAGTGAACCTCAGGCTTAAGTACAATGAAATATCAAAAGAGCTTAACCAAATGCGTGGCCCTTGTGTGGTGACGTGGGCTGCTGTCATCACCCTTAGAGAAACTGAGGAGGCAGACTGATTTGTAGAGTTTGGGGCTCCTCAGGAAGTGCACCCCAGTAGTTACTGAGGATGGATGAAATTCCAGTTCAGCCTGAAGCAGTGGGTGATGCTTTTTGAACTCAACTGAAAGTATTTTGGAACCTCAGCTTCAAGGGTGCTATGTTAGTCCCTTTTTGCATTGCCATAGACAAATACCTAGGGCTGGATAATTTATGAAGGAAAGAAGTTATTGGGTTCACAATTCTGCAGGCTATACAGATGCATGGCTCCAGCACCTGCTTCTGGTGAGGATCTCTGGAAGCTTTCAATCGTGGCAGAAGGTGAAAGGGAGGCAGTGTGTCACGTGTTGAGGAAGGAAGCAAGAGAGAGAGGAGGAGTCAGCCTCCTGTAAACTACCAGCTCTCTAGTGAACTAACAGCAAGAACTCACTTTTAAAAAACATTTTTGTGGGTACATAGTAGGTGTATATATGTATGGAGTACCTAAAATGTTTCGATACAAGCATGCAATGTGAAATAAGCACATCAAGGAGAATGGGGTATCCATTCCCTCAATAATTTCTCCTTTGAGTTACAAACAATCCAGTTACACACTTTAAGTTATTTTAGACTCATTTCAATCGTGTGTGCACCAAGCCAATTATGAGAGATCTGCCCCCATGACTCTAACATTTCCAACTAAGCCTCACCTCCAACATTGGGAATCACATTTCAACATGAGATTTGGAGGGGGACGAAACATCCAAACCATGTCAGGTGCTGAGCAACATGGTTACGGCTTGTGATTAAGAATCAGAAAGAGAAATCAGAGAGAGAAGGAAAGGGACTGGGAGTAGATAACTGAGTCATTCTAATTTTTTATTATTATAATCTGTGCTACGCAGGAGTCTCCATCCCACATCAGTTCTGAATTTCAAAGATGAAATACATCCAGAGAAAGAGCCAAGCACTTCCTCTGAAACTTACTGACCGGATTGGTAAGACATTTAAACTCCCTGGCTCTTGGTTTCCTCATCCATAAAATAGCAATAATAATCCTAAAAAAATTAAGAAAAAGAAATATTAGTAGGATAAAAGAGAGACCTTATGTGAGGGTAGTGCTTGTCAAGCTTTCAGCCCTATAGAAATTTAATTTCCTAAAATTCCATTCTCTGGCTCCCACACAGTTTTGTTATGAGGTCAAGTCTTCCATCTTGGAATAAACAATAATCTTTCTCAACAGGCTCACCCTGCTACTTTACCAAAACCAATTGAGATGTGTTAGGACATTTATAGTTTTACACTTCACAGAGCTCTCACCTTACCTGGAGCGGGTGGGCGCTTCCCTCCTCACTACTCAAAGGGGGGCCTTTGCCTCTGCGACTGCTCTGGTGCTTCAGGCCCTCTCTGCAGCAGTGCAGACTGCAGCTCCTCCACGGAAATCCACAGATCGTTTCTGCAAAAAAGGGAAGGGGTGAGAAGCCTCCAGAAATCTGAGTATTTATAGTCTTTTATTCTGATTTGAAACTCTACTAATGCAGAAAGCTAAACCAGGGTCTCCAGAAGTTTTTTATTTTTTTGGAAGTTTTGCCTGTGACCCACTTTAGGCCACATTCCTAACTTTTCTTGATGACCACAATCCTAAACCCAGCAGCAGCATATGCCTAAGGATGCAGCCCAGGACTCAAATCCAAGCTCTGCCACTTAACTAGAAGTCAGCAGTTTTCCCAGCGTATGAAGAATTTCAGGTAAAATCACTATCACAATATCAACAATTATTGTAAATTTATAGAATATATGCATAAGTCATGTATAGATATAGGTAGAGACAAGTGCATCTCCTACCCTTTAGGAACACAGCACTTGTCCTCAATTCTATCTCCTCCTGTTTCCAGCAATCACCAATAACATCCTAGCGATCCATTTCACTGTGTGTGAGTTTTAAAATTACAAATGAGAAAATTTTTTTTCAAGTTTTGGAAAGAAGCATATGTAGCTCTTCAATATACTATAGGAGGTAATTCCACTCCTAAGAGATAAAGTGAAGATGCCCTCTTTTTGCAGGGGATGAGCAAGGCAGGAAAAGTGGAAAGCTGGCATAAGAGAAATTGACAGATATTAGCTGTAGCACTTGTAGGAGAAGGCAAGAGGTTATCACGAGAAAGTCTAACTGTGATACTTTTAAGAAAACAGTGTCAAAGTTAAGGGAAAGGGGGAAAAATATTATCGAAACCTGCTTTATTTATTTTGAGTGTGGAACAAAATGGTGGAACAGAAACCTACACCATTCATTCCCCCTGCTGGTGCACCAAACTTTAACAACTATACTCACAGAAAAGCGGCATCACAAGAACTAAAAATCAGGGAAGCAATCAGAGCACCTGGTTTTAAGGTCATATCCTTGGCAGAGGCATTGAGGAGGTCAGGAGACACAGTTCTGAAGCTCTAACAACACCCACTTTTCATCCCCCAGCAACAGCTGAACAGTGTGGAGACAGAATCTGTCCACTTTTGGGAAGGAGAGCACAGTGACTGGGAGACTTTGCATGGAACTGAACGCTGCCCTGTCACAGCATAAAATAAAGCCATGTGGGGCTCAGCCAGCACCTGTGCACAGAGGGAGCACTTGAACAACTCCAGCCAGAGGGGAATTGCCTATCCCAGTGGTCAGAACTTGGGTTTCTCTGCAAGCTTCACCACCGTGGGCTGAAGTGCTCTGGGGAGATAATTTGACTTCCTTTTTTTCCTGTCTTTTCCATCAATGTGAAAATCCTCAATAAAATACTGGCAAACCAAATCCAGCAGCACATCAAAAAGCTTATCCAACCCCATCAAGTCCACTTCATACCTGGGATGCAAGGCTGGTTCAACATACACAATTTGATAAACATAATCCATCACATAAACAGAATCAATGACAAAAACTACATGATTATTTCAATAGATGCAGAAAAAGCCTTCCGTAATATTAAAAATCCCTTCATGCTAAAAACTCTCAATAAACTAGGTAGCCATGGAATGTATCTTAAAATAATAAGAGGTATTTATGACAAACCCACAGCCAATATCATACTGAGTAGGCAAAACCTAGACGCAGTCCCTTTGAAAACCACCACAAGACAATGATACCCTCTCTCACCACTTTTATTCAATATAATATTGGAAGTTCTGGCCAGGGCAATCAGGCAAGAGAAAGAAATAAAGGGTATTCAAACAGGAAAAGAGAAAGTCAAATTGTCTCTGTTTGCAGACGACATGATTGTATATTTAGTAAACCCCATTGTCTCAGCCCAAAATTTCCTTAAGCTGATAAGCAACTTCAGCTAAGTCTCAGGATACAAAATCAATGTGCAAAAATCACAAGCATTCCTATACACCAATAACAGACAGAGAGTCAAATCATGAGTGAACTCCTATTAAAAATTGCTACTAAGAAAATAAAATACCTAGGAATACAACTTATAAGGGATGTGAAGAACCTGTTCAAGGAGAACTACAAACCACTGCTCAAGGAAATAAGAGAGGATGCAAATGGGAAAACGTTCCATGCTCATGAATAGGAAGAATCAATATCATGAAAATGGCCATACTGCCCAAAGTAATTTATGGATTCAATGCTATCTCTATCAAGATACCAATGGCTTTCTTCACAGAATTGGAAAAAAAAACTACTTTAAACTTCACATGGAACCAAAAAAAGAGCCTGCATAGTAAAGTAAATCCTAAGCTAAACAAACAAAGCTGGAAGCATCACACTGCCTGACTTCAAACAATACTACAAGGCTACAGTAACAGCATGGTACTGGTACCAAAACATGGAACCAAAAAAAGAGCCTGCATAGTAAAGTAAATCCTAAGCTAAACAAACAAAGTTGGAGGCATCACACTGCCTGACTTCAAACAATACTATAAGGCTACAGTAACAAAAACAGCACTATACTGATACCAAAACAGATATACAGACCAATGGAACAGAACAGAGACCTCAGAAACACCACCACACATCTACAACCATCTGATCTTTGACAAACCTTACACAAACAAGCAACGGGAAAACGATTCCCTATTTAATCAGTGGTGTTGGGAAAACTGGCTAGCCATATGCAGAAAACTGAAACTGGACCCCTTCCTTACACTTTTACAAAAATTAATTCAAGATGGATTAAAGACTTAAACATAAGACCTAAGACCATAAAAACTCTAGAAGAAAACCTAGGGAATACCATTCAGGACATAGACATGGGCAAAGACTTTCATGATTAAAACACAAATAGCAATGGCAATAAAAGCCAAAATTGATAAATGGGATCTAATTAAACTAAAGAGTTTCTGCACAGCAAAAGAAACTACCATCAGAGTGAACAGGCAACCTACAGAATGGGAGAAAATTTTTGCAATCTATCCATCTGACAGAGGGCTAATATCCAGAATCTACAAGGAACTTAAACAAATTTACAAGAAAAAAACAGACAACCCCATCAAAAATTGGGCAAAGGATATAAAAGACACTTCTCAAAAGAAGACATATATGCGACCAACAAACATATGAAAAAAAGCTCATCGTCACTGGTCATTAGAGAAATGCAAATCAAAACTACAATGGGATGACATCTCACACCAGTTAGAATGGTAATCATTAAAAATTCAGGAAACAACAGATGCTGGAGAGAATGTGGAGAAATAGGCACGCTTTTACTCTGCTGGTGGCAGCGTAAATTAGTTCAGCCATTGTGGAAGACAGTGTGGCGATTCCTCAAGGATCTAGAACTAGAAATACCATTTGACCCAGCAATCTCATTACTGGGTATATACCCCAAGGATTGCAAATAATTCTACTATGAAGACACATACACATGTATGTTTATTGCAGCACTATTTACAATAGCAACGACTTGGAACCAACTCAAATGTCCATCAATGATAGACTGGATAAAGAAAATGTGGCACACATACACCAGGGAATACTATGCAGCCATAAAAAGGATGAGTTCATGTCCTTTGCAGGGACATGGATGAAGCTGGAAACCATCATTCTCAGCAAACTAACGCAAGAACAGAAAACCGAACACTGCATGTTCTCACCCATAAGTGGGAGTAGAATAATGAGAACACATGGACACAAGGAAGGGAATATTACACAACAGGGCCTGTTGGGGAGTATGGGATCAATAGAACAGAAGGAAGGATAGCATTAGGAGAAATACCTAATGTAGGTGATGGATTGATGAGTGTAGGAAGTCACCATAGCACGTGTATACCTATGCAACAAAACTGCACATTCTCCACATGTACCCCAGAACTTAGAGTTTAATAATAAAAAAAAAAAAAACTGAAAAAGGAAATAAATGAATTTGAAATGAATAAAGCAATACAAAAGATCAGTGAAACAAAAAAAGTTGGTTTTTGAAAAGATAAAATTGACAAATCTTTAGCCAGACTAAGAAAAAAATAAAAGACCAAAGTAAATAAAATCAAAGATGAAACAGGAGACATTATAACTGATACTTCAGAAATTCAAAGTATCTTTAGTGGCTATGATAAGCAACTATTTGTCAATACATTAGAAAATCTAAAAGAAATAGATAAATTCCTAGATATATACAACTTATCAAGACTGAACTATGAAGAAATCCAAAACCTGGACAGACCAAGAGCAAGTAACAAGATTGAGGCTATAATAAAAACATCTTCCAGTACAGAAAAGCCTGGGACCCTATGGCCTCACTGCTGAATTCTACCAAATATTTAAATAACTAATACCAATCCTACTCAAACTGTTCCAAAAATAGAGGAGGAGGGAATACTTCCAAAATCATTATATGAGGCCAGTATCAACTTGATACCAAAACCATAGGAAGATATGTCAAAAAAAGAAAACCACAGGCTGATATCACTGATGAATATAGATGAAAAATCCTTAACAAAATACTAGCAAATTGAATTCAACAATACATTAAAATCATTCGTCATGACCACGTGAGATTTATCTCAGGGATGAAAAGTGGTTTAACATACACAAAGCAATCAATGTGATACATCATATCAATAGAATGAAGGATTGAAGAAAATGATAAGATTATTTTAACTGATGCTGTAAAAGCATTTGAAAAAGCTCAACACCCATTAGTGATAACAACCCTCAAAAAAACTGGGTATAGAGGAAACATACTTCAACATAATGAAAGTCATATAATATGGTTTGTCTGTGTCTTCACCCAAATCTCATCTTAAATTGTAGTTCCCATAATCCCCATGTATCATGGGAGGGACCCAGTGGGAGGCAATTGAATCATGGAGGAGGTTACCGTCATGCTGTTCTCATGACAGTGAGTGAGTTCTCATAAGAGCTGGTGGTTTCATAAGGGGTTTCCCCTCTTTGCTTGACACTTTTCTCTCCTGCTGGCATGTGAAGAAGGACGTGTTTGCTTCCCCTTCCACCATGATTGTAAGTTTTCCGAGGCCTCCTTAGCCACATGAAACTATGAGTCAATTAAGCCTCTTTCCTTTATAAATTATACAGTCTTTATTAGCAGTATGAGAACAGACTAATACACCATATATAACAGACCCTCAATTAGAATCATATTAAATGGGGAAAAACTGAAAGCTTTTCCTCTTAGATCTGGAACATGGCAAGAATGCTCATTTTCACCACTGTTATGCAACATAGTACTGGAAGTCCTAGCTGGACCAATCATACAAGAGAAATAAATGAAGAGCATCCAAATTGGAAATGAAGAAGTCAAATTATCTTTGTTTGCAGATGATATGATCTCATATTTTGAAAAAGCTAAAGACTTCATCAAAAAACCTTAGAACTGATAAATTCAGTAATGTTGCAGGATACAAAACTAACATACAAAAATCAGTAGCATTTCAATATGCCAACAGTGAACAATCTGAAAAAGAAATCAAAAGAGTAATCCCATTTATGATAACCAGAAATAAAATACCTAGGAATTAACTTAACCAAAGTGAAAGTGAAAGGTCTCTACAGTGAAAACTATAAAATACTGATGAAAGTAATTGAAGAGGATACACACAAAAAAGTGGAAAGATGTTGTTAAAATGGTCATACTACCCAAAGCAATCTACAGATTCAATGTAATATCTAATAAAATACCAATGACATTCTTCATGGAAATAGAAAAGGTAGTCCTAAAGTTTATATGGAATCACAAAAGACCCAGAATAGACAAAACTATCATGAACAAAAAGAACAAAACTGGAGGAATCACATTACCAGACTTCAAATTATACTACAGAGTTATAGTAACTGAAATAGCATGGTACTGGCATAAAAACAAACCCATAGACCAATAGAACAGAATAGAGAGCCCAGAAACAAATTCACACACCAATAGTGAACTCGTTTTCAACAAAGGTGCCAAGAACACACATTGGGGACAAGACAATCTCTTCAATAAATGATGTTGGAAAAACTAGATATGCATATGTAAAAGAATGAAACAAGACCCCTATCTCTCACCATATACAAAAACTAAGTCAAAATGAATTAAAGACTTAAATTTAAGATCTCAAACTATGAAACTGCTGCAAGAAAACATTGAGGACGCTCTCCAGGACATTGAACTGGGCAAATATTTCTTGAATAATATCTCATAAGCACATGCAACCAAAGCAAAAATGGACAAATAGGATCACATCAAGTTAAAAAACTTCTGCATAGCAAAAGAAACAATCAAGAAGTGAAGAGACAATCCACAGGATGGGAGAAAATATTTGTGAACTACCCATCTAACAAGAGATTAGTAACAAGAATATATAAGACTCTTAAACAACGCTATAGGAAAAAATCTAATAATCCAATTTAATGGTAGGCAAAATATTGGAATAGACATTTTTCAAAAGAAGACATACAATTGTCAAACATGCATATGGAAAGATGCTTGACATTACTGATCATCAGAGAAATGCAAATCAAAAATATGAAATGTCATCTCACCTCAGTTAAAATGACTTTTATCCAAAAGTCAAGCAAATGCTGGTGAGGATGTGGAAATAAGAGAACTTTCATATACTGTTGATGGGAGTGTAAATTAGTACAACCACTATGGAGAACAGTTTGGAGGTTCCTTAAAAAACTAAAAGTAAATCTACCTGTTTAGAGGTTGCTCCAAAAACTAAAAGTAGAGCTACCACATAATCCAGTAATCTCACTGCTGGGTATATACCCAAAAGAGAGGAAATCAGTATATTAAAGAGATATCTACCCTCTCATGTTTGCTGCAGCACTATCATGATAGCCAAGGTTTGGAAGTAACCTAAGTGTCCATCAACAGATGAGTGGATAAAGAAAATGTGGTACATATATACAGTGGAATACTAGTCAGCCATGAAAAAGAGTAAGAGTCTGTCATTTGCAACAACATGGATGGAACTGGAAATCAGTATGTTAAGTGAAATAAGCTAGGCACAGAAAGACAAACTTCACGTGTTCTCACTTATTTGTGGGATGATTAATGGATACAAGAAAATAGACGAGTAAATAAGACCAACTATTCGATAGCACAACAGGGGGACTATAATTAATAATTTAATTGCACATTTTTTAAAAATTAAGAGTATAATTGGATTGTAACACAAGTGATAAATACTTTGGGAAATGAATACACAATTTCATTGATGTGATTATTATGCATTGCATGGCTGTACCAAAATATCTCATGTAACTCATAAATATATATACCTAATATGTACCCACAAAAATTAAAAATAAAACAGTTTTTTAAAAAAACAGGCTGGATGTGGTGGTTCATGCCTGTAATTCCAGCACTTTGGGACGCCGAGGCAGGTGGATCATGAGGTCAGGAGTTCAAGACCAGAATGGTCAACATGGTGAAACTTCATCTGTACTAAAAATACAAAAATTAGCCAGGCATGGTGGCAGGCACCTGTAATCCCAGCTACTTGGTAGGCTGAGGCAGAGAATTGCTTGAACCCGGAAGGAATATATATATACACACACACACACAATATATATATACACACACATAATATATATTATATATATTATGTAAACATATAATATATATTATATATATTATGTAAACATATAATATATATAATATATACATAATATATTATATAGAGAGAGAGAGCTGGCAATTAGTTAAGTATTGTTAAACAAGAAGGCATCCAAGTGTGTGTGTATGTGTGTGCGTGTGTAAGAGAGAGAGAGAGAAAGAAAGAGAAAGAAAGAAAAAAAGAAAGAAAAAGAAAGAAAAAGAAAGAAAGAAGAAAGAAAGAAAGAGAAAGAAAGAGAAAGAAAGAAAGAAAGAAAGAAAGAAAGAAAGAAAGAAAGAAAGAAAGAAAGAAAGAAAGAAAGAAAGAAAGAAAGAAAGAAAAGAAAGGGAGACACAGAGGAGTTGAGAAAGAGAATAGAAGGATAATTGAAGCAGCTGGCTATGGCAGATAAAATACTAAAATATGTATATGTATAAGTTGCTACCATTACATAAGACAATTGCCACAACCATAAACTATCCTAACGGAGTGAAAACAACTCAACAACTTTATGAGTACCAGCACAGTGAAACATACACATGCACATTCAGAATGTCTTAAGGCTTTCACAATGGCATGAATGAGTTTTAAATTGTAATAGTATATAATGCAAAGATTCCATTTTGAAACTAAGACAATACAGGCACATCTGCCCTGGAAGATGCACATTAGTCAGGGTGGGGTCTGTAGCAGAAGTTGCTATTTGTCCTCCAACATCCATTTTCCTCTTTCCTCCTGGTAAAAGAATGTTTGGCTAGGCAAATATCTGCTCAAAATAGTGATAATTATTGCAAACACTTCTGAGAGTCAGGACTACGTCCTGGTCAATGGTCTAAGAAGGAAAACACTGTGTGCAATTTCTGAGCTGTGCCCTTAAAGGGAAAAAATGTCTCTTTCACTTTCTCTTCCCTTTTCTCACTTCCTAAGGGCCTGAATGTAGAGTAGATGTTGTAGTTCATCTTAGTCCATGTGAAAAGGATATTGCCCTAGGAATAGCAGAACAACCAACAACAAGGCACCTGGAACTATTCAGTTTATAATGAACCTGAACTTGTTACATGAGTAGGAAAAAAAAAAAAAATCTGTCTTGAATAAGCTACTACCATTTGCAGTCTCTGTCACAGAAACCAAGCGCATGTTTTAAGATATCTCGCTTTTTTGCAAGAGTGCTAACACCATGTCACTATATTTGCATTGACTAACATGCCAGAGTTAGGAGTATGATAGGGTATAAAGAATTTCACAACCTTCCACTGAATATAAATGTGACATCGGAATTGCCTCTGTGGCCTCCATATGAGTTCACCTGCAGTAGCAGCAGACCCTTCTCAGAGTGCGAGGGGTTTTCAAGAACAGCAACTCTCATTGTCTCTACCTGAGGGCTTTCTCTTTTATCATAAGGGCTTGCTTTGTCTCCCTGAAAGATCAAGGGAAGGGACTAGCGCGGTGGCTCACGCCTGTAATCCCAGCACTGTGGGAGGCTGAGGTGGGGGGATCATGAGGTCAGGAGATGGAGACTATCCTGGCTAACACGGTGAAACCCCGTCTCTACTAAAAATACAAAAAAAAAAAAGAAAAAAAATTAGCCAGGTGCGGTAGCGGACGCCCGTAGTCCCAGCTACTCGGGAGGCTGAGGCAGGAGAATGGCGTGAACCCGGGAGGCGGAGCTTGCAGTGAGCTAAGATCGCACCGCTGCACTCCAGCATAGGCGACAGAGCAAGACTCCGTCTCAAAAAAAAACAAAAAAACAAAAAAACAAAAAAAAAAATCAAGGGATAGACAGCGAAATTGATGTGCTTGGGGGGCAGCTCTCAGTCAAAGGGGAATGGGACAGGACAATAAATGCCTCGCCTTTATCACTGGAGAATGCTGAGGAGAATTCCCTCTGGCTTTTCAGAGACTCCCCTGGGCCCATCCAGACCTAATTGCTCCCCGCTCTCTTTAAGACATGGTTTATTCTCTTTTCTCCTTTCCCTGTCTCACCTTTCACCCTTTTACCCCTGTGTGCTGCCTGTGATCTCCTCTCAAATAAACTACTCAGTCAAGTCTTTGTTTCAGGATCTGCTTTTGGCAGGCCCAAACCAAATGACCCCAAGTCTTAATTCTCTCACTCTAAAGATATCCAAAAGTAGTTAGAAAGAAGAGTGATAAATGACAAAAATAAATAAATAAATGAAAGCAAAACAGTGGAAAATAACGACACACGTTTATCTTCAGGTTGTTTGTATGAAGTTTCTCAACTTCACTTTTGTCACAAATCCTACTGGGCTTTCCCAGTATGTAGAATTTCAAGCAAAACTTTGCTCATGATATTAAAGATTGTCATAAAACTTTCCACTGTAGGCAATAAACATCTCTAACATATAATGATCCTTTTAATAAAAAGATTTCTGGGCCAAATTAAAATAATAATGTTTTCAGCCAACAGACTAAGTGAACACACAAAGCTTCTTCAAGGTGTTCATTGTAAATCACCACATAAGTTCATTTCTCGTTTACTTCCCTTCAAACCAGGAAAGACTCGAGGAAACCCTTGGCTGTTTGCCTGAATTTGCTACTGAAATACCTTATAGAAAAGTCCGATTTCTGGCTTTGATTTTCCTGCATTCAGAGGAACTTGCTGTATATATGCTTGAAACTGTATGCATGACAGTAATAGCATAGTTTACCGATGAGTAATAGCTTTTGGGTTTCTTCGACTGCTAGTGAAAACGTAATTCTTATTAATAAGGGAATTCAGTGAGTATAAAAATGAGGGAACAATAGTTTAAAAGCTACTCATTTCCAAAATGTTTTATTCATATTGCCTTATATTTTTATACACTTAATTTACTGATCTGACTCACCCTTAATTTTAAGAACTATAAAACTGTTGAAAGCATAACTGTCACCATACCAGAGGCAGCATTATCTTTCACTTGTCATCTTTCCAATTAGATAATAGATGTACAGAAACTAATCTTACTGTAACACTCTGCTGTGTGTAGTAAACTTCATGATAACAAATCTTTGAATTTTAAAATAGAGGCGTTGAAAAAAAATGTAGATGCAGAAAATTTAACACAACTATTTCCAGGAGCTCTTGCTGCTTTGAAATGCAGAGTTCCTGCCATAAAGTAATGGATTACTAACTAGCACATCTAATGTTCTTCTTTTAAAGAAAACCAGGCCAACAACAAAGACGATGAATATGTGGTAAAGGGTGACCCCTTCAAAAAGCGAAACATTTGATCATCACTCTGCAGTAAGTGGGACCAGATAGCACAGGTCATTCTCATAAGGTGCTCTTACTGCTCTACTTATGAAGCCATTGCATTATCTTTGATGTCGTATTGTTTCCTGTTTTTCAGAACTTAAAGTCAGCCCAGGATTTCTCTTGCTAACTTCACAGTGTGGTGCCATGTGGAAGAAACTAGCATGGATTAGATTTCACCAGCCTGTGGATCCCATTGAGGTCCCATTTCAGTTAGTGCTAAAATTACAAGTTCCACCATTTTGTGCAGGTGCTTAGCCACACTCAAAAAGTCTTGGGTCTCTTCTGACAGTACACGTGTGTGTTGTCTCAAGTCCACGTGTGTTCTGAGCTGTTGCCAGTACTTTCTGCAGGCACACAGATCCATCCTGTGCAGTTCTAACGAGTGGTCTCCACTGAGCCTGCCCAGCTTCTGCTTCCAGCCATGCCAGACTCTCCCAGGGTTCCATGTCTTGATCTGAAGAATTGATCCCTTAGCAAAGTAACTCCAGGGGCCCTTGAAGAACATTGTTCTGCACAGTCTCACCAAGCCTCTCAGGAAGTCAGCACCTTCAGCTTCTGGCTCTAAGCACCTGGTCTGCCGTTAGCAGCTACTCCAACAAAACAGAAATCTCATCAAGGGGGAAAAAATGTTTCCCCTAAATCTTTAGAGAAGAAACAAAACCAAACATTTTCCTTAAGGGACTCAAGTGCAAAAGAAATACAATTCTTATGGAATGGAAAAATATTAGATTATCATGAGTGAGTAGCAGTTTAGTCATTTAGAGCAGTCATCTCTAACAACTTTCCTACTGGCAATTCTGTACAATTGCAGAGTTAAACAATTCACCGTAGGGAGGTTTCCCAGATCAAGGAACAAACTGCTCCAAGTCCCACTTTTACAACATGGAACACAAATTCTTGTTGTTTGAAGTTACTGACTATATTCTTAATCTTCTAACATCCCCATTAATATATGATAAATATTAAAGACAGACTGGTCATGGTAACTTATGCCTGTAATCCCAGAGCTATGGGTGGCTGTGGCAGGAAGATTACTTGGGGTGGGAGTTCAAGACCAGCCTGGGCAACATAGCAGGACCCCACATTTACAAAAAAAAATTTAAAAATAGCAGGACATGATGGTGTGTAGTCCCAGCTACACAGGAGGCTGAGGAGGCAGGGTCACCTTAGCCCAGGAAGTCGACGCTGCAAGGAGCTATGATAGTGCCACTACACTCCAGCCTAGGTAACAGAGTGAGACCACCGTCTAAAAGGAAAAAAAAAAAGGACAAATTATAGGAAGCACTCAGGCTTAATTGGGAAGATCTTTATTCCACCTCTTCACCAATTCCCAACTGATCAGCAGTGAAATAAAGTTCAATTCTGAAACACCGGCTGCAAAATGCACCACATCTTCCTTCAAGGATGCTGCTTACATTTAACCTAGCTTTGTTTCCCAGAGAATCTTTAAGACTACTATGAAAATAATATGTATCTAAAAGAAATTGCTAAATAAAATAAGCAACTTGATGTCTATATATATGATCTCTAAAACATTTTTTATTGTACCATAAGTAGTTTAGAATGTAGACCTTAGCTCCTTAAATACAATTAAAATGAAATTACTAAATAACCTAATAAATTAGGAAAAAGTATCTTAAATACCATGATCTTAATATGAACACTGTATTACAAAATGTTATGTGTTCAGTATCGAAAATGTAAAACATTAAGGAAAATTGAAGCGAATACATCACTAATTACACAAAATACAGTTACCCACTCTTCACATTTTGGTATATTTTCAAAATTCTTCACAAACTCTTTTGTGTAGGTAAGATCTTATTGTCTTACAATTTCACAAACTGCTTTTCTCACTGCAAGTGTATGGTAAGAATCTGCGATTTGAATGTTTCTCAAATTCTCTTTCTTTAATGGTTCCATAATATTTGATCAATGAATAAAGCATAGTTTACTTAAGTATTACCATATTATTAAACATTTAGATGTTTTTGTTTTTAACTACTATAGAAAATGTTATAATGTGTAGCTTATGCTGCATAAATCTTTGTATCTCAAATTATTCCCTTAGAACATATTCTGTAAAGTAAAATTTTGAAGCATAGAGAAAATATTTAGTATAAATATATTGCAAAACTTCTTTTCATTAAATTTAACAATTTGTAAAACCCTAGAAATACTTAAGCATTCATTTTACTAGATCCTTATTAATTTTGAATACTATCATTTAAAATGTCTCCTAACTTCTCAAGATGGAGTATCCAAGGTATGAATTTACCCTTCCCACTTAAAACAACTAAAATACCAGACAAAGCAGATGAAACAATGACACTCAAGATATTGGACATCAGGTAGCCCAAAATAGAGATTCTTCAAAAATAAATGAAGCAAGCACTCATTTATCTAGCGAACTATCTGGAGGAAGTGTCTTGGTGGCAGCGCAGAGATGGGGAGCCCAGGCAGAACTAAGTCTTCCTGAGTTGCGGAGAAAATGTTGGGTGTCTGGGTGTATTAATCTGTTTTTATGTTGCTTATAAAGACATATCTGAGACTGGGCAATTTACAAATGAAAGAGGTTTAATGGACTCACAGTTCCACGTGGTTGAAAAAGCCTTACAATAATGGCAGAAAGCAAGAAAGAGAAAGTCACATATTACATGGACTGCAGCAGGCAAAGAGAGCGCCTTTGGGAAATCCCCATTTTAAAACCATCAGATCTTGTGAGACTCATTCACTAGCACAAGAACAGCGCAGGAAAGACCCACCTCCATAATTCAATCACCTCCCACAAGGTTCCTCCCACGATGCATGGGAATTGTAGGAGCCGCAAATCAAAATGAGATTTGGGTAAGGACACGGCCAAACCATATCACGGGGGAAGCCAAGGAAACTAGAGTTCAGAAGGCAGAGTACTATAAAGGGAAAAAGCTATAGATCTGCATCTGGTCCCTTCAAGTCTTGAGCTGAGTAGAAGTCAGAGAATAAATGTGAGGAAGGGTCAATAAAGAACCACTCTAAGGGAATAGAAAGAATAGTGCTCAGATCAAATACAGAGCTTGGAAGAGTGCTTATTCCCAACAACCACAATAGAGTACCTCATTTTGGGACCCATCTGTTAGAGTACTAAGAAGGATCTTAGTTCCTTAATGGGAAAAATTAACCTTAGATTAAATACAGTTCTTGTACCACCCAACAAATCTGAAATAAAAGACCTGAAAGTTTCAAATTGTTTCCAACTAATCTAATCACATTTCAGAACAAAGTTTAACAATAATTATAGGAATACAAAATAATTAACACCTAGCAAGATAATATTCACAATGTCTTGCATGCAATCAAAAATTGCCAAGCATGCAAAAGGAACAAAAATAGATTAAAAAAAAAAGATAGCTGCATTCTCATGTTTATTGCAGAATTATTCACAATACTGAAGATATGAAAAGCAACCTAAGTGTCTGTCAAGTAATGAATGAATAAAGAAAATGTGGTATATACACACCATGGACTACTATATGGCTTTTAAAAAGGAGGAAATACTGGCCGGGCGCGGTGGCTCACGCCCGTAATCCCAGCACTGTGGGAGGCTGAGGCGGGCGGATCACGAGGTCAGGAGATTGAGACCATCCTGGCTAACACGGTGAAACTCTGTCTCTACTAAAAATACAAAAAATTAGCTGGGCGTGGTGGTGGGTGCCTGTAGTCCCAGCTGCTCAGGAGGCTGAGGCAGGAGAATGGCGTGAACCCAGGAGGTGGAGTTTACAACGAGCCGAGATCGCACCACTGCACTCCAACCAGGGTGACAGAGCAAGACTGTCTCAAAAACAATAAATAAATTTAAAAAGGAGGAAATACTGTCATTTTTGATGTTATGGATGACCTGGAGGACAAGTGAAATAAGCCTAGCCCAGAAAAACAAACACCATTTGATCTCACTCATGTCTTATGTGTGGAATGTAGAAAAGTTGATTTCATAGAAACAGACTAGAAAAGGGGATACCAGAGGCTGGGAGAGGGAGAGGTTTGAGGAAAGAGGAGATGTTAATCAAAGGGTACAAAATTTAAGTCAGATTGGAGGAATAAGTTTTAGTAATCTATTGCACTGCATGGTGACCACACAGTTAATAATAATGTATTGTATATTTCAAAATTGCTAATAGATTTTTAATGTTCACACCACAAAATAAAAAGATAAATTTGTAAGGTGTTGATATGTGAATTAGCTTGATTTTGTCTTCCTACAGCATTTACATATATCATCACATCTTTTTGTGCCCCATAAATGTATATAATTATTATATGTCAATTAAATTTTTTTGAAGTTTGAAAATCACAGGTATAGTAGGATGAAATAAAACATTTGATGTTTATATCTCAAATATTTTTTAAAGATATTATGGAAGAGAGAATTAGTGAACTTGAAGACAAAGTAAATCCTAGCCAAAATAAGACTCAAAAAAAAGAGTAAATAAAAGAAACAGAGCCTCAGGAAACGGTAGGATAACTTCAACCAGCCAAATATATGTGCTATTGGAGTCCCTGAAGAAGTGAGAGGGAAAAGACTAAAAAATATTTTTAAAAATTGACAAAACTTGTCCAAAGCTGATGAAAACTATAATCTTGAAGATCTATGAAGCTCAACAAATTCCAAGCACAAAGAACTTGAAGAAAACTATACCAAGACACATAATAACCAAATAAACCTGTAGGTTTAATGTGATCTGTATTCACATGGCAGCAGCTTCTTAAAAATAGAATTTGACAAGCCAATTCTAAAATTTGTATGAAAATGTAAAGGACCTGGAATAGATAAAACAAAGTCTATACAAAGAACAAAGTTTGAGAATTTTCACTGCCTAATTTCAAATCTTGCTCTAAAGCTACACGACTCAAGATAGTATGGTTTTGATGTAAAGTTAGGCAGATATGTTATTAAAACACAATAAACAGACCAAAAATAGACTCATATATACACGGTCGATTAATTTTTGACAAAAGTGCTGAAATGACTTGGATGTCCATCCTCTCGAAATCTCATGTTGAAATGTGATTCTTAGTGTTGGAGGTGGGGACTTCTGGGAGGTAATTGGATCATGGGAGTATGCCCCTCATGAACGACTTAGCACCATCCCCTTGATGATAAATAAGTTCATGCTTAGTTATTTCATAGGAGATCTGTTTGTTTAAAATTCTGGGACCTCCTCCTTCTCTCCCTCTTGCTCCCACTCTTGCCATGTGATGTGCCTGCTCCCACTTTGCCTTCTGCCATGATTGTAAGTTTTCTGAGACCCCCCCACCAGAAGCAAGCAGATGTCGGTGCCATACTTGTATAGCTTGCAGAGTTGTGAGTCAATTAAACCTCTTTTCTTTATAAACTACCCAGCCTCAGGTATTTTTTTATAGCAATGCAAGAACAACCTAACACAAGTGCTAACTAATGTTATTAAATGGCATAAGGATTTTTTTTCAACAAATGGCATGGGACCAACTGCATGTTTATTATTTTTAAAAATGAAAGAAAATAACCTTAATGCTTAATTTATTTCAAAAACAAAAATTAACTCAAAATAGATCATAGGGCTAAATGTAAAGTTTTAAACTATAAAACATCTAGGAGAAAACATGGAAGAAAACATTTGGTACCTTGGAGCAGATACTCATTAGTATTACAAAAATTACAGGCAGGGTGTGGTGGTTCACGCCTGTAATCCCAGCACTTTGGGAGGCCGAGGCGGGCAGATAATGAGGTCAGGAGTTCAAGACCAGCCTGACCAACATGGTGAAACCCCGTCTCTACTAGAAATACAAAAATTAGCTAGGCGTAGTGGCGCACGCTTGTAATCCCAGCTACTCAGGAGACTGAAGCAGGAGAATGCCTTGGAACCCAGGAGGCGGAGGTTGCAGTGAGCCAAGGTTGTGCCACTGCACTCCAGCCTGGGCGACGGAGTGAGACTCCATCTCAAAAACAAACAAACCAACAAACAAACAAAAACTGGCTGGGCTTGGTGGCTCACGCCTGTAATCCCAGCACTTTGGGAAGTCAAGGAGGGTGGATCACCTGAGGTCAGAAGTTCAAGACCAGCCTGGCCAACATGGTGAAATGCCGTCTCTACTAAAAATACAAAATTTAGCTGGGCATGGTGGCTGTAATGCCAGCTACTCAGAAGGCTGAGGCAAGAGAATTGCTTGAACCTGGGAGGCAGAGGTTGCAGTGAGCCGAGCTTGTACCACTGCACTATAGCCTGGGTAACAAGAGCGAAACTCCATCTCAAAAAAATAAATAAATAAATAAACAAAACACCAACCTCAAAGGAAAAAAATTGAGAAATTGAACTTTGTCAAAACCAAAATATTCTGTTCCTTAAAAGACATTATAAAGAAAATCAAAAGACAATGTATAGAGATAAATATTAGAACTATATATGACAGAAAATTTGTATTCAGGATATATAAAGAAGTCTTAAAACTCAGTAATAAAAGAGACAACTCAATTTTTAAAAAAGATTCAGACACTTCGCCAAAGAGGTATATAAATGGCCAGTAAGCACTTGAAAGTTCTTAATTTCATTAGTCATCAAGAAAATGAAAATAGAAACCACAAGACACCATTTCACACCTACTAGAATAGCTAAAATTAAAAGGGCTAAGGACAGTCCATTTTGGGGAGAATCTGAAGAAATTGAATCTCTCATTTATGGCTGGTAGAATTATAAATGATGCAGCTGCTTGGGATTTCTATCCACTTCCTAAAGTGCTAGATATGTATAACTGTATATTATCTCTATATTCAGTTATACAACTACTGTATAACTGAAAATTTCTACTCCTAAGTATTCACCCAAAAGAAATGAAAGCACAAGTAATAAAGAGTCTGATTCTATTTTTGTTGTTCAATACTGACAATGTTAAAGCCTAGCCCCTTCCCCTTTTGCCCATATCTGTGCAAGACAATGAGAAAGCATAGGCATCCCTTCCTTTGGCACTGGAGAGAGATTCAAACGATGCAAACTCAGCTCACGGGAAGGCTCACCTTGACTCCACCCATTAACTACAATAAAACCAAGGCCTCCAGCCTGTGCAATATAGGGAGATCCCAACTCTACAAAAAATAAAAATAAAAAAAAAAAAAACCTAGCCAAGCGTGATGGTGGGCATGTCTGTAGTCCCAGCTACTTGGCAGGCTGAGGTGGAAGTCTCGCTTGAGCAGGAGAGGTTAAGGCTGCAGTGAGCGGAGATTGCACCACTGCACTCCAGCCTAGGCAACAGAGCAAGAGTCTCTCTCTCTCTCTCTCTCACACACACACACACACACACACACACACACACACACACACATGCCCCTAGCTCCTCCTTTGCTGAAGCCATCCTGGACCTGCTTGTTTGCTTGCCTTTCTCTCCCAAGAAAGTCCCATTGTGTGAGAAATAAAGACTTTTGTGCCTTCTTGATATATGTGGCATCATCACTCCAAATGCTCAAACCAAGTTGATCAAGCCCTCCACAGGACAACCACAGAAAACAAATATCCATGAAAATACATGTATGCAAATACTCATAGCAACTTTATTCATTAAAGTCCCAAACTGAAAATATTCCAAATGCCATCAGTGGGTAAGCAGATAAATGAATAATGCTACATTTATATAATGGATTACTACTCTGTAAAAAAAAATTATTAATATCCCAAAAGTAACTGGATCTTAAAAACACGATGGAAAGGAAAGCCATGCACAAGAGTACATATTGCATGAGTCCCCTATTTATATAAAACTCTTAAACTGACAAAATTAATCAACGCTGTTAAAAATAAAATCAGTGGTTTCCTGGGGTTGGGGAAGATAGTGGTAAGATTGATTGCAGTAGGGAAAAAAGGAACTGTCTTGGAAGGTGGAAACGTTTTGTATTCTAGTTTCATCAACAGTGCTTGACCTTAAAATGAGTGAAATTGATTTGTATATAATTATACCTCAAATAAGTTGATTTTGTAAAAAATGATTTTCAGGTTTATCAAGTGACCCCTAGCTATATCCCAAAAAGATGGAAGAAAACATTCCTTTCACAGAAAATATACAGCATACAGAGAGCAGCAGAATCACGTGACTGTCTCCTGCAGATGGGATGCTTAATGAGAATTGGAGTATTCAACGGGGACATGACAAGTAGGAGCACTTAATATTAGAAATAAGGTAGACCAGTTTAACTCAATACATAGCATAATCATCCTTTAGTGAGAATGCCAACATAAATCTGGCGGTGGCTAATTGATTGTGGGAGGCCCAGGACTGGGAAAATGTAGTCATCCTCATAAGTACTACTCAGTCTTACACAATAGTAACAATTGAAACTTTTAAGTCTAGTAGAGTTCTGAATTGAGTTCATAAGCTACAGAATCATAGCTTTTCTTCCAATTCCCTCTTGAATGATAGGAAAGACTAGTAACTTTGAGAAATAATCCTCCAATGGTATCTCCAGTGTCAGGGAATTTTGCGTTCCTCAGTTTGGAACTTTGCATTAATACTGAGGAAGAGACATTCTTAGAAATCTGGAATATCATAAAACAACTTAAGAACTCTTCTCAGTGGGCAGACTTTTAAACTCTAGCATTTAAATCTACCACAATAGTCTAAACTGAGTTTTGACATTCCATATTTGATTGCCTTCCAAGATTTTCCACCAATGTAAGTTACACATATGACTATTTTATTTTTGCTTGGAAGATCAAACCACTACACTAATTCCCGTGACATGGATAGAAGTCTCCAGGACAGAGTAGAAGGTCAATGAAGGTCAAATAATAAACTTTTGACCCAAATCCATCTCATAGTAGGCCCAGTGAGATACGAATCCATTTTGAGCTTATTTTTCCAGTTTCTAAGTGGAAAATGTATTCCAGATAGTAAATCTGGAATAAATATCCCTAGCAACAGACACAATCTGCATATTAGCTTTGTAACTCATGGATAAGGCCTAGTGTGACAAAAATAGCTAATATAAACCTTTTAAATATCCCATTTTTTTCAAATTATAAATCAAAATCAATACCACATCCTACATGGGTGAATTTCATTTATTAATGTCATCACTAAAGACTTGTAGACTGCAGAACTGCCGAGTCCTATCATTTTCCCAATTAATCTTCTTGTTTGGCATATGTGGAAATTGACAAATCTTGGAGAACAGCAGTGAATTATAAACGTAATAAGGTTGTGATTTCAATTGCAACTGCTCTTCAAGATGTGATCTCTTTATTGGAGCAAAATCAATTCAGTCTCTGGCACCTGCATATGCAACTATTACCATACTGAATGTTTTCCCTGTAGCCTAGTAAGTAGAAAATGCAAAAGCAGTATATTTCACTCAATAAGTACAGTAGCATATATATTCACAAAATCCAACATGCTTTCATGATAGACACACTCAATAAACTAGGAATAGAAGGAAACTTTCTCAATGTAACAAAATAAATCTATGAAAAAACACACAGCTAAAATCACAAACCATGATGAAAAACTGAAAGCCTTCTATTGAAGATTAAAAACAAAACAAGGATGCTTGCCCCTGTCTCTTCTATTCAAGATTGTCTTTGGTGGTCTAGCTGGCATGATTAGCAAGGAAATGAAATAAAAAGTACCCAGTTTGGAAAGCAAGATGTAAATGTATCTCTATTTTCAGGTGACACAATATAGAAAATTCTAAGGCATCCACAAAATCTGTCAGAGCTAGTAAACTACTTCAGCAAAGTTGCAGGATATAACATTAATATACAGACATTTTTGTCTGATATTAATGTAGCCACTCTAACTTTCTTTTAGTTACAGTTTGCAAGGTACATATTTTTGTCCTTTTATTTTCAATGTACTTGTGCATTTGAATCAAATTGTATCTCTCATAACAGCATATAATTAGATCATGTTTCTTAAATTCATTCAGCCAATTTCTGTCTTTTCTTTTCTTTTCTTTTCTTTTTTTTTTCTGAGACAGAGTCTTGCTCTGTTGCCCAGGCTGGAGTGCAGTGGCACAATTGCGGCTCACTGCAACCTCCACCTCCAGGTTCAAGTGATTCTCTTGCCTCAGCTTCCTGAGTATTTGGGATTACAGGCACCTGCCACCATGCCTCGCTAATTTGTATATTTTTAGTACAGACAGGGTTTCACCATGTTGGCCAGGCTGGTCTCAAACTCCTGACCTCAGGTGATGCACCTGCCTCGACCTCCCAAAGTGCTGGGATTACAGGCATGAGCCACCATGCCTAGCCCAATTTCTGTCTTTTAAAAGAGTTTAATATACTTTCTTCAATATACTCACTGATAAGGTAAAATTTACCTCTGCCTTTTTGTTTTTTACATGTCTTATGTCTTTTTCTTTTTCTATTGCTCCATTACTGCCTTCCTGTGTTAATAGATATTTTTAGTGTATTATTTTAATTCTTTTGTCAATTTTACTATATGCTTTTTGTTATTTTATTAGAGATTGTGCTGGGAATTAAAATTAACATCTTAATTTATAATAACCTAGTGTAGTTCAGATCAACACTAATTTAATTTCAGTAGTATACAAAGACCTGCTCTGTATGGCTCTAATCCCTCCCTAGTTTTTGGGTTTTATTGTCATACAAATTACAGCATGCTACACCGTATGCCCATCAACACAGATTTGTAATTACTGCTTCATGCAGTAATCTGTTAAATCAGAAATAAGAAAAATATTATTCCAAGCAGGAAATGCACTTATACTGTCTTTTATATATACTTATGTATTACCTTTACCAGTGCTCTGAATTTCTAAATACCAATTTGATTTATTGTCTAGAACTCTTTCATTTTCACCTGAAGGACTACCTTTAGGATTTCTTGTAGAACAGGTTTGCTAGCAATGGATTCTCTCAGTTTTTGTTTAGCTCAGATGTCTTTATATTTCCATTGTTTCAGTGTAATTTTGCTGAATATAGAAATCACTGTTGAAAATACTCTGATTATTCTATCCTATTGCCTTCTGGCTTCAGTGATTTCTGATGAGAAACTAACTGTTATTCACATTGAAGATCTCTTATACTTAAGGAATAATTTCTCTTGTGCTACTTTCATGCTTTTTTGTCTTTAGTTTTCAACAGTTTGATTATGATGTGTTCTAGACGTGAATATTGTTGAATTTATTCTACTTGGAGTGTGATGAGCTTGGATGTGTCATACTCACAGTCCTGAATACGCACACAATGCTACACATGTGCATCAATGTCAAGATTTCCAGATATATGTTACAGCTTTACAAAGTTCCCTATAGACAAGCTCAGGAGTATGGACTCATGTAGACTAATGTTTCTCATCAAATTTGGAAGTTTTCAGCAATTATTTCTTCAACTATTTATTTCTATCCATTTCTATCTCTCCTCTCCTTCTGGAATTCTCATCATATGTATGTTGGTACATTTGGAGGTGTTCCACAAGTCTCTGAGGTTCTGTTCATTTTTCCTCATTCTTTTTTCCTTCTAATCCTCAGACTGGAAAACCTCAATTGACCTGTCACATGCTCTATTTTTGATTTCAGCCTGCTCAAACCTGCTGTTGATCACCTCTACTAAATTTTTAATTTCAGTTATTGTATTTATCTGTAGGATTTCTATTTTTATCATTTCTATCTCTCTATTGATATTCTCTTTTTGGTGAGATATCATTCTTAATTTCCATTGGTTCTTTAGATATGGTTTCCTTTAGTTCTTTAAGCATATTTAAAATGACTGATTTAAAGTCTTTGTCTAATAAGTGCAACATCTGGGCTTCCTCATGGAACAGTTTTAATTGACTGCTTTTTCTAGTGTTTATTCATGTGTCTCATATTTTTGTCAAAAGCTGATCCTTTTTAAAAATGGAAATGCAAAGTCAGGTTCTACTCCCTCTCCAAGGTTTGTTTTTTATTACTGTTTGTTGTCAATTGTTGTTTTAGTGACTTTTCTGAACTGACCCTGTAAAGCCTGCATTTTTTCTCATTTTTGATGCCTGGAGCCTCTGCTCATTTAGCTTAGTGGTCATCTAATGATTGTATAGAGAATTCTTTAAACATCTGGAACCAGTAAGTCTTTGTGAAGGAACCAGTAGAGGCTTTGTCAAGATACTCTATGTGTGTGTTGGGCATGCTTTCAACACTCAGCCAGATGGTTTATAACTCTGCCTTAGCCTTCACTTCTTGCTTGTGCAGAGTTTAGAAGCTATACAGAGCTGAAACTCAAGTCTTTCCTGAGCATACTCACAATCCTGAACATGCACACAGCTCTACACATGTGCATTGTTAAAGCCAACTCAATATGGCCTGAGAAGGACTCCGTACTTCTATATTTAAGACCTTGTAGGTGAACCGCAACATAACTTAATAGGTAGACAGGATTGAAAACCTAACTTAGGAGTATGTATGCACCTGTAACAACAGCTGAGTCTTGACCAGTCACAGCAGCCATACTTCAATCACTCATACACTGCTGTGTTCACATAAGGCAAAGGTGGAGCTGTAACCTGTCCAGTTGTTTCTGTACTTCAGTTCCAATTTCTGTACATCACTTCCCTTTTTTCTTTTTGTCTATAAATTTGTTCTGACCATGAGGCATTCCTGGAGTCTGTCTGAATCTGTTGTGATTCTAGGGGCTGCCTAATTCACGAATCATTTGTTGCTCAATTAAATTCCTTTAAATTTAATTTGGGTGAAGTTATTTTATTTTATTTTTTTGGTAACAGCATCAATGTCAAGATTTCCAGAAACATGTCAGAGCTTTTCAAAGTTCCTTACAGACATTTTATTCCCCAGAGTTTTCTCTTGAGCTCTTTGGTTAGCCTATTTGCCCCCCAGCTGTTATCTACCACCTTAGGCAGGCAAAATGTTAAACAATTGCCTCTCATTGTTTTGACAAATGCCCCTGGAGAAAAGGTTATCCACACTAAATGAGCTATGACTCCAAGCTGTTCTTTTTTGAGGTTTCTGCAGATCTGGGCAAGGAAATGGGAACAGGGCAAGTTAAAATGTCACATATTTCACTGTTTCTACAGAGATTAGCCTATTTGTCTTAACTAAACTGCAGATTTCTCCAAACGTTTTAAAATTTTCAAATTGCTGAAAAAGTTAACTTTGGCTTTTTTGGTGAGTATTTTTGTTGTGTTTATGAAGGAGAAGATTTTTGGAGGTCTTTACTCTGCCATTTTCACTGAAATCCTCTTTTCATTCCCCAATTTGATATATAATCTTTTTATTAATCCGTTTGAGCAAACTTTTTGCTCAGGTTTGGAATGTTGAGTTTTCCCTGGGGTCTCATTTAATTACTAAATATTATTAATCAATTTTTATTTAAACCTATGCATATATGCAGATTTGTACAAACAGCTACAAAAGATAAGCATTATTTGCAAAATCCCCTGATAGTCATGGACACGCGAACAAATGCATCCCCCCTCACCAACCAATACAATTTCTACTGAACTCCAGCATTCACTAATTGTGTCCTTACATGCATGCCAACTAGCTTACTTATAATTATGCAGGAGAGAAACAAATAGGAGCCACAGTGTGACAGATGCAGCAATTTCTGCAAGAATGATGATCCTACCCCCTCAGGTCACCACCCTCAACCTTTATCAGAAACTTTTGCCTTGAACAGTTGAAGAGAAAAGAAACTGGAAAAGCAATAAGGCTCTCTTCATATCACCCTCCTTCCCACTTAGGTAAGAAATAGAAGACAAAGGTCTAGGACTTTAAGACATCTAGAATAGCTTCTAATGTGATCTATGCATTTCAGGTCATCCAACTTTTGATCTTCCCAATGTTGATTGCTCAACTTACAGATTTCACTGAAAACCTGGAAAAGTTTCCTTTGTACAGGTAGAAATTGCATTGCTAATGTTGGGCCAATATTAGTTATCGTAATTGCTAATGAGAAAAGGTGTTAAACATTAAAATATGCAAGTGAAAAAATGCCTATTTGCATCAAACCTACCTGTCAAAAGTTATTGTTATTATTGTTACTATTATTATTTTTGAGACGGAGTCTTTCTCTGTCACCCAGGCTGGAGTGCAGCGGTGCAATCTCGGCTCACTGCAACCTCCACCTCCCGAGTTCACAACATTCTTCTGCCTTAGCCTCCTGAGTAGCTGGGACTGCAGACACATGCCACCACGCCCGGCTAATTTTTTTGTATTTTTAGTAGAGATGGTGTTTCACCATGTTAGCCAGGATGGTCTCGATCTCCTGACCTCATGATCCACCCGCCTTGGCCTGCCAAAGTGCTAGGATTACAGGCGTGAGCCACAGCACCCGGCCCAAATGTTTTTTTGTGTTTTTTTTTTCTTGAAGCAGAATGATGTTATTCTACAACAAGGAGTGGAAAGCTTCTATGCAGATTAGGCACATTTGGAGTTTTCTATTAACTACTTTATAAGGCCCTTGCACTGGAGCCTATAAAACACACAATTAAAGATCCTTGGCTCTGAAGGCAATCTGCCAGAAACTCAGTAGTATCCACTTTAAAAATAATAACTTTGTGGACTAAACAGTGTTTATGAAACTGAAAACAACGTATTGCCTTTAATAAAATGAAAGGTACACTAGGAAAGGCCAGCTGTAAAGAGTGTTCTTGAGTAGTAAGCCTAGAAGTAAATTCAATATTCCTTTTCCTAATACGAAAAAAGAAGGAAATATTTATCTGCCTTTTTTTAAACCTAAGAAATTCATGAGGGAAATATGTATGTGGCTTCTTCCATCCTTTGAAGGACATTTTCACGTGTTTTCAGTGAAGTCTGTAAGTTGAACAATCAACATTGGGAAGATCAAAAAGATAATGCTGAGAGCACACCTTAAAACAAAACATAAAAGAGAATTATAGTACAGGGAAGGAAGTAAAATAGTTAAGGGCTGTTGGGAGGTACGAAAGTCGAATTCACTACATACAGGTTTGCTGTTACCAATCCTTATCTTCTAACTGAAGTTTTGTACCTTCAATATCTATAGCCTATCACAAGACCCATCTTAAAAACTTGATAAATCATGCTTTAAAAATATATTTCTCACTTGTGTTGTGCCTAATCCAAGACAGAGTTGTGGGAATCAGCATATACCATTTACCCGTTAAACATCTCCTTCTTTCTTGTGTCGGAAAATCTTCATATTGTTTTTCTGTAGAAATAGTTTACATTTGAAACATAACATGGGGCTGTGAAATGTAGCCATGGAAACCATGACAGTAGGGAAAAAAGAGAGATTTGAGGAGTTAGTGAGTGTTTTTGATTTTTCAAATACAATAGTTCCCTTAAGCAAAGTCAGTTGTGCCATATGGTGAACTGTGTGTGGTAATTTTCTAAGCTTGCAAATAGAATTCTGCAAAATGTGATCAACTGCTAAATCAATGCAATCCAAGTGAGCTCAGATTCTGCTCTTGCTCACTATTCCCAGGGATATACTGCAAACAAACAAACACTTAGTATTTAATTTTAAGAACCCCAAAACAAAGATTTATGTGATAGGATAGAAATTCACCAAAATCATTTAACTTTAAAAAATGGAGAAACAGTCGGTTTCAGAAAGTCACAGACTTCGTTGCACACTCATTGCGTATGTGAAACTCTAAATTAGCCTGAGATTCAGTTCCTGCCCTCATTCCATCACCCCAAACCCATAATATTGCCATTATTGTCTTCTTGAGGAAAACCTTTTCTATGTCGTAAGTCTTTAAATATAAATCAGCTTTTGCTGCAATGCAATCAATCACAAAATCTCATTTGCATAACAAAAGCATTTACTGTATTACTTTCTCATGCATCTATCTGCAAGCTTGCTGAGGCAGATCTGCTTTAGGCTGCAGGTCTGTGGGTTGAGATAGCTCTGCTTCATGCATCTAACACTGGAGCCCTGTTTGGAGTGCCCGCAGCTGCTCCATCAGGTATTCCCATGGCCGTGACCACAGGGCAAGAGAGTAATCCCAACTGAGCAAATGCATTTCAAACCTCTGCATACAGCACATTTGCTAATATTTCGTTGGCCAACATAAGTTACAGAGTCAAGCTCAATGTCAAGGGGAAATGATATACGCTCTTCACATTGTGGTAGAGTGGTAAAGTGAATATTTAATTAACAATTTTAAAAAGTACTACAATCCACCCTTTTTGTTCTCGAATATTCTCTATCTTTTCATATGCAAAATACACTCACCCTAATTGCATCTGTAAAATCACAGCATCAGACTCAAAATCCAGAATCTCATGATCTACATCTGGTCTAGATACAGCTCCTTTTGGTCCAGTGACCTATGAGCTAAACACAAGTTATGGTGGCCCTACATCCCCAATAAACCATTGTGTAACTTGGATAGGGCATCCACAATAAATCATCCTACAGTTAAAGGCTGAGGAATGGAAAGCACTTAACAGTTACTAGTTTATAACAATTTTGGAGCCTCACAGAGCAAATCAGGTGTCCAAACAATAGGAAACTGAAATCATTGCTTGCTAACTGCTCTTGCCCCAAAGATGGACCATAATAAGATATATCCTGTATTGTAGCTAGTAGAAACAAGAGCAATGCTGAGTGACACCTGGGCACTCCTCATAGGAGGAAATTAGCCTTTCTTCACAAGAATAGTCAACGGGAATCTGTATCTATACAATCATGTGAGTTGAGACAAGGTGATTGGTTTTGTCCTCCACTAATATGGAACCCACAAACACAAGAATCATGGCCATGGTTCTTGATAAGACTCAGGTTATGCCCTCTTGGAGTGGCTCCCAGCCTACTGGTCTCCAAACATCGTGGGTTGACCCTCTTGAAAGTATTTCCTCTGCCTTCATCTTCCTTGACTATATCTAAGTGGGCATTTGAAAATAAGTCCTTCTTGGTGGCTTAGCATATTTAAGTTCAATTTCTGACAATGGAAAGTTGGAGAGCAAGAGGTTTTGGTTACATTTCTAACATCTTTGTTGTCTCGTCGTCTAGACTGGTGGCTGTTTTGCAGATATAGGTCTCTCAAAAGCTTGTTTTGTTTTCTATGTATGCACTTAAATTCTAGTTAAATACAAGTCCAAAAGCCACACCCAAAATTCTCTCCAACGCATGCCTCCATCTAGACTTAGTTATAGGCTTTTCGGGCACATTAGTCTTCTGAGGGGCCTTGCCCTTAATTTTTCTGGAAGGCCTTTCATCCACCTGAGAGGATCTGCTAAGCCACCCTTTAATTAATAATAGCTCACATGTCTTAACAAAGAATGTTAAAGCCATCATTAACTTGGTCTTTGTAGTTACCATCCTTGTTTTGATAAGAAACTATTTGATTTTCCATACCTGAGATTTCTGGGCTCTCTATAGTTAGTCTCTCTAAATCCTGTGTGCAAACTGAGCTAACCTTTTTCCTGTAGCATTTTATTAGTTGTGATTAATAAATATCTGTCCATGATTTTAAAATATCACCTCAAATGCTGTAAGTTTATTAGGTAGATTGTTCTGTCTTTCTGAGTTACTGCAGGCAACAGTTTTTTTCAAATATTTTGTCATTTGAAAACATATATCACCACTTTTTCTACCACCTATGATGACAGTTGCATTACTCACTGCCAGGCCTCAAAGCCAAAGCCAAATACTACATCATTCAGTTATTACTACAGCAATATTTCATTAAAAAGACACCCAAAAGTTAGTGGTTTATGGTCATAAACGTTCATTCCCACATTTACATATCTTCATGCTGGCTACTGTTCAGCTAACTAGGGACCAATTTAGCTGCGGTGGCTCTATGTCAGGCTGTAACTTGATTGGGTTTGGCTCCACATGACAGCAGATATCTGGGAAATGTTCTTCTCCTGCAGAGGATTGCGTTGAAAGATAAAGCTCCATGGGTCACTCACATTTCTGCACATATTGAGAGCAGAGTCATTGACTGTCTTTTTTTCAGACCATCTTTTCAAGGATGTATGGCAAACAGCCTTGGAAGACAGAAATAAGATCTCCCTCCAGAATCAAAGGCAGACATGTTGACTTTCCATTATAGAATATTTGGGCTCCCTAAGTGCAGGGTTTCTCTCTTACAATGCAACTCACTGTCAATGCAGTAATCAGGTGGTCCTCTTCATATTGTCCTGTAGGAACTGGAGCTTGGGGAACCAACACAAGAAAATACTGATATTCTAGTTACTGTTATTGCTGTGAGTAATAAAGTTTTTTATTTCTGACATAGGAGTCTCATGTCTTCTTCAAGTATCCATGACACTATGGCAGAGTAATCTGTTAGCTTGCAAATAGAGTAAAATATCAAACGATTAATAAATTTTGATTATTAAAAGTAAAGCAAATCACATAGCGAAGCCCAACATCAACGGTGTGAGAAAAGTATAATTCTCCTGTGGAAGTGGGAGAGTGGGAAAAGTAAGAAGTAAATATTTGCTGAATGACAACCTAATATACCATAATATCTACCAGTAGTATCTATCATGTTTTCTCATTTAGAACACATAGATTTTATTGGAAAAACAATAATCTATAAGTGTGTTCTTGGTAGAATTGAGAAACAGAAACTTAAATGGCTCCAACCTCCATTGTGTTAGTCTTTTTCTATTGCTTATAAACACATGTATTTCTCATTCCTATTTTGTAGATTTTCTTATTGCATTTTCCCTTTCTGATCAAAGGCTTTTTCTCAGATCCTTAATGCCAGCAAAACATTGTAATATAGACAGAATTAATAAAAGTATTAAAAATAAAGAGAAAATTATAAAAATGGCACTTCAGGTTTGGAGTTGAATGAAAAGAAACCAGTGGGTTCTCTAGGGGTTTTCTGAAACTAACCAGAGAGCTGGTAACTGTCACTTCTCTTAACACATCAATCCCCTTTTGGACTCAACTAAAGCAGCAGGTGTTGCTAAAGACAGCATGGTGAAGGATAAGTTTAATTTAGCTGATAGAGTATGTTGTGATCTTACTTGCTCAATCCATGACTGTTAAATCAACAGCATTTGTAACAAAGTAAGACTATTTCCTTGCACACATGTAACTACAAGGGATTCTCAGAACACAAGAAGCAAAATCACCCTTCATAGTAAGCTGTTCTGCAATCGGTAGTGGATAGGGATTTCCTACCTGGATTCAGGTATATAGGACACAAGGCTTGCAAACAAAAGGCAGATTAGATTTTGAAGTTAAAGCCAGTCCACTATTCCCAATAAGTAGAAAAGGTCATTGAAGGTCCGAGAGTTTAAGCACTTAATCAAAAACAAGTTATTTTCAAAATTACAATTAAAATCAAGATTTGTAAATAGGTGTTGTATCTTTTATGTTGGCACTCTACCTACCGGCCATATTTCTCAAACTGAGGCTATTGTTATCTGAGAGCCTCAGGTAAGGTAAAGACAAAAATTAAACATAATAATTAATAACTAAGTAATAATTCATAAGTAAAGAAATACATATCTATATGTAAGAAATGTTGTAAAACAAAACAATAAATGAAATCGTCAGCTTTTGCACAATGTTTGATTTTTTAAAAATTGTCTGCACTTATCATAATCTAAATATTTGCCTTACATTTCATTTTCACTGAACAAGTATTGTATTGAAAGTCTATGACTGCAAGAGGAAATAGCACTATTCTTGGCACTATGGATACCAGTATAGCCAACACTTGCTTACTTATTACTTATTTATTGAGGAATTATTGCTTACTTATTATGTTTAATTTTTGTCTTTAATCTACCTGAGGCTCTCAGATAACAATAACTTCAGTTTGGGAAGAGTCTAAGGCATCCTCCCAAACTGAACAAGCAAAGTCAAGTCCTCTGGTTTTGCATTAATATATACAAGCATAATGGACAGAATTAGAGCAAAGACTGATGAGGTTCTGATGAACTAAGTAGGTTCATGGGGAGGGTGCAAGGGGGATATTGCCCTGGCAACACAATTCCTACAAGGGGAGAAAGACCAGATAGAGGTTAAAAAAAAAAAAAAAACGCTAAACTGTGAGGTTCTTTGAATGTCACATTGGCAAGTTTAAACTTTTTCTCACAAGCTGTTTTAAAGCAGAAAAATTATATTATCTATATTTTAGGAAAGAGAGAGGGGTGGCTTGGAGAGAGCAAAACCTAGAGACCAGGGCAGCTAGAGGACAATCACTGAGCCCTTGAAAAGAGACGACCGAAGGCCTGACAGAAGGGTTGAAGTGGAAGGGGCTTTATTGAAGTTGACTTGACTGAACTTAGTGACTCATTTTATAATTTTATAAAATGTCTAAAATTGTCAAAACTCTTTAAGATAATGAAGCATCAATAGTGGTCCTTTTATTTTTTAATAAAATGTGAACATATAGTGAAAAATATAATGAAAATCCATTCACCCACCACCCAACTTAAACTATAAAATGCTATAAATATAAATAAATCTCACTATATGATCTTCCCAAAATTCAACTCCTCCTTCTTGCTCAAAGACTATATCCACCATAAATTTAGTGTTTATTTATATTATATTTTTCCCTTCCTCTTATCTTTTCCCTTTTCTGCTGTCATAACTATCTTTGCTCAGTGAAGCAATATTCACCTGCTAAATGACAATTTTAACTATTTTCTATCTGTCTGCATTCCAGAGGAAGTCTCTTCCTTCTCTACAGATTTGGCTCTCACACTATCGTCACAGAAATTCTCTTCTGTACATGGCATAAAACTACATACATTTTTTCCATTTATTCCTCAAACATTTGTTAAAAACGAGTTATGTGCCAACTACTCTGCTAAGCAACTGGAAATATTATGTCAATAGACATGGTGGTCCCACTGTAATCATCTACTAAGTGTATGCTGAATGAGTGAATAACAGACTCTCCCTGCCCTCAAGAGCATATAGAATAATGAAGGAGAAAGACACAGATAAGCAATATTGAAAGGAAGAATAAAGGACTATAGGAATACAAAACCCACGAAAGTATTCCTTTGGTTTATTTCATGGTATTTCAGAATCTTGTCACTTAATCTAATGACTTATCACTAAAACATTTTGCCAACTACCACCATTCTTACACCTTTATGAGGTAGACATATTAAGAAAATGTTCTTACTAGCCAAGATCAGAACCTCCTAGAAAACATCCCAATGCTATCCAGACGATGTTTACTTCCCTGGAGTTGTAGTGGAGACATAACCCCTGTTTATTGCCAGCCATCGGCTCAGACCCCATCTTATCAAATCCCTAGAAGTCTGTCCACACAAAAGGCACTCCAAAGAGGTGTCCTTGTCTTCCCACATCCAATAGTGAGGACCTACTTTGACTATGGGATGAGAAGAACTACTCCCTCATCATAGTTACCTAATAGTAACAATAACCATAGCAACACTAATAATAACTAGCATATATTGAGCATTTACTATATAAGTGATATGTATATAAAACTTCACATGTGATATCTCATGTAAGCCTTACAGACTCTGTATTAAAGATCAAGTCTCATCAGATGCAGTGGCTCTCACCTATACCCAGCCACTCAAGAGACTAAGGTGGGAGGATCACTTGAGTCCGGGAGTTTGAAGCTACAGTGAGCTGTGATAGGCCCACTGCACTCCAGTCTGGGTGATAGAGCAAAACTGCATCTCCAAACTAAGTAAAACAAAAACCAGATCTCATATTGCCCCCAATGTATTTTCAAAGGTTTCCCAACTGGCCCTCAGAAATGTTAAGTAATCTGTCCAAGAACACTGAGCCAGAAAGGCAGAGGTAGGTTTATTTGAAAGTTACCAGTCTTTTAGGAAAAGGGTATGGCAATAAAAGTAAGCTTTGGTGCCATTAGTAACTGATTATGGAGAAAACAATGGTAATAATAACAACAACAATAATAGTATAGTAACTGAAAATGGGGCAACTTGAGCAGAAAAAGGTCCTTGATGGAGAAGGCGTCTTGTCAAAAGCAAGTGCAGGGACTGGATTGATCGCACTGCTCATTTGTTTAGTAGACAACTAAGAATAGAGTAAGAATTCACCTTCTCTTTGCTTGTCACACCATGCTGTGGTTTCATATTGCCTGAGGCAGCAGGGCCCCTACTGCAGTCTGTGTTAGTAACAGAAGAGTTATTTCCATGGTTCCCTTATGGTTTCTAGAGACAATAATATGTATTTTTAAAGCTTGGCTGATTTTATTCATGGAATCCACCCAATAGCTGACACATTAAAAGTGGCATAAGTCCATATTTTGTAATGTGCATCAACATCTCACAGTTATGATAGAAAGATCTTTTTGAAATGATATGATCTACGAAAGTTCTGCTCAGATCATCACGCTTATGGTCCCCCTTTGCTGAAGGGAACGAGGGTACCCTCATTGTCCCTGCTGGCCAGTCTCATTGAGGCCTCTCAGGATAGGGCAGATGCAGAACAGCAATGCTCTCACCTCAGGTACTAATGCCAATGGATGGGAGGCCACAGAAAGCAATGCACTGATGGAGGGAGGCACTTGTAAGTTCTCAGGGTGAAATGTGGTCTATTCTTCAAGATGGAATGATTTACTCTTCTTAGTCACCATCTTTCCAAGAAAAGTTTCCACAGAAGGCATAGTATTTGAGCTGGATTTTGAAGGAAAAATAAGAACTCACCAGGTGGGTAAGTGGGTGAAGTCTTAACAGGTGCAAAAACATAAAAGTATTGGAATGTTCTCAGTCTGTATCAAGATGAACTGTGAGGCGTATGTACATTTTTATATGAGATCATACTCTTTGCCAGTTCTGTGTATTTTTTTCTTAAATATTATATCAGACTTCAACATTATTGAAAATGTCATGTTTGAAAACAGTATTTTATTAGACACATGGCCCTAACTTATTAACCATTCATTAATTGTTAGGCATTTAGGATTTTCCCCAATCTCTCTGTATTATAAACATGGCTGCAAAGAATATCACTGTGTATACATTACCATCTGATTTTCTGATTATTTACTTAGCATATATTCCCAGAGGTGGAACTGCTGAGCAAAAGGACATGGAATTATATGAGCTTCTATATTGATAAAGTGCTCTCCAGAATTTTTTCCCAGTGGGTTTGAGTTCCGGTTGACCCTACATCTGGTTCTGTGAGACACTGTTTGTTTCACCAAAGCATTTTCACCTTTGGGTACCAACTTTTGTCAAAGCTTGATAATGTGATTGAGGTACATTGGAGTGACATTATTAGAATTTGTTTACTTTTTTGAACATTTTCTTGCAATGTAAAAGAGTCATTTGTGCATTGAATATAACAACACCCCTCCACTTTTGAAAAGGTGGCTCTGACCGGGAGAATATCACTTTCTACATTGTTTCTGTCTTACCAGAATCTGGGCAGTAGAGAAGAGTACTGCCTAACATTTTGATCTGGCCTAAGTGGGGCACGGAGGGGAGGGAGGAGAAACTTTAATTTCCACATTTCTGCCTCATGTTTGAGTAACTAAAGGTTTCTGGGTCTGTTGCTTGATAAGTCCCTGGGCATGATCTGGAAGCAGAAGGATGAGAAAATTATAATTAACATTGCACTGCATAATAACACAATGCTCCACATTGCCTGTAAGAAAAAATCTCATTTCCCTTATTTTCTGAAAAGCATTGTCTGCTTTTGAAAGATGTGTGTGTGTGTGTGTGTGTGTGTGTGTGTGTATGCATGCGTGTGTGTGTGTGTTCTCTTCACAATTATATAAATTAAAATTTACATGGTCACATGTGAACAGAAACTGAACTCAAAATAGCTGAAGCAATAAGTCATCGTTGGCTTAAGTAAGTGAAATGTAGAGGCTCTGTTCAGTTATTAAAATGATGATCACGAGTCCTATCATTTTCTCTCTCTTTGTTTAGGCTTTATTTTCCTCTGTGCTGGCTTCGCTCTCAAGCAGGCTTTCTCTAAGCAGAGGTCTGCATGGCCCTCACCACCTCCATCATTCAGAGGACTTAGTGTCCAAAATCTCAAAAGGAGAGGATACTTCTTTCCCAATCACTTCAGTAAAAATTCCAGAGAGGGCTTTGGTTTGTCCATCTTGGAATATCTACCCATTTTAGTATCAATCACCAAGGCCAGGAAGGATGTGGTACTCTGCTTACTCTTGGAATCAGGGAATAGGATCAGCCCCAAATGAATCACCTGGGCTAAGAAATGGAACAAGTGCAATCCCCCAAAGATATCCTAGGGCAGTATTAGGTGGGTAAACGATTCACAGTTGGCTCTCTGGAGTCGATAAAGTCTCTGATTTGTAGCAATTGCTGATTTCCATAGTGTAAGCACTACCACAATGACTGATTTCAAGCAACCAACAAGATAGTGCTGAAGAAAGAATTGAGAAGAGATGCATATGATTGACTCTCTCACATCACTGTGGCTGGACCAAAAAGGCAGGCTCAAGCAGAAAGCACCAGCTCCCATCTGAATTATTCCGCTTAATCTTCCAACCCCACCCCACCAACCTTCATACACCATGAAATATTATTATTATCAGTTAGATTGATAAATTATACTTTGCAAAATTTTATCCCAGGGGTTATCCTGTTATGGAGAGGGAGATGGAACCAGGAGATGACCAAACCCAGAGCAGTGAATGGAGTTTTTCTAAAGTTGGATAAGGATTTTGCAGTAAATTTAAAGAGCAGACCCTCTCTTGGAGTAAGGTGCTCCTCAAGACTAATAAGCATATAACAATGGTGATTCTTTTTGAATTTTGAGCAGTCACATTTAGTCTTTTAAGTTTTTTCAGTCCCTGAACATTCAGCATACCATGTTATATACATATGAAGGCAAGGAAATGGAAACGTGGTCTTTCCAGTGTTACCCACCTACCAAGGCCAATATTGTAGTGAAAGCACTGAATTGAAGGAGGAAAGTGTGTCTAGAGTTTCAGGAGGTAGCGACAAAGCTGGAGGACACTCAAAATAGAGTTTGGAGAAATGGGGAGTTGGAAGCATTATGGAGAAATTACTGAACATGAAAGGAACAGGGAGCAGATGAAGAAGAAATCCCCTTTTCCCTCAAATACACTCAATAATAAAAGTAACCTATGGAAAGGATGTATTTTCTTCTTCAATTAATTCCTAGACTATGTCCTTAGCTCATTTTTCTTTCCTTTGAGCTTTTAATGTTTTAGTTTTGATTTATACTTGAGATTGGCTTTCCTAGAAGACCTTGAGATAAGAATTTGAACAAAAGCAATGTATTAAGAAGTGTTCCTGGGGAAAACTAATAGGGGAGTGGAAAAATGGGACAGGAAGGGGAGGAGACTGAACAGGTTTGTGGCATCCACTGAAGTCCCATGGAAAATAACTTTGGTACTACCCCGAGGTAAGGTCTGGAGATAACAGAGATCACATCTCTGAATTGTCCTGATCCAAAGACAAGGGAGCTCTGTCTCTTGGTCCTTGGTTAAGGACTATTCCTGGGTTGGAAAGATTGGGTTCAGGCATCAATTCCAGGCAACTCTGACTCTCCATAGGTATTAGTAAAAGCATGTTCAGGTTGGCTAACAGCAGTATCCAAAGAAGAAATGCAGGTACTAGGAGTGTTCACAAGGGAAATCTCACCAGAAGCCAGTGACAAAAATGAAAAAGGATCCAAGGAAATGTGAGTAAAGTGCTGACAGTGTTTGCTATAATTCTGCTATAATTTGCCATACTACAAGTGTTTTTATACATTATCAATATTAACTTTTCTCATACTTACTTAATATGTTTTCCCAAGATCATTGTTGGATTTTTAATTCTGGTAATGTTCTGATATGCAGATATTTTCAATGTTGATGCAGAAGAATGTTAATTACAATTTCTTTGCAGAGAAGGGACAACATAAATCTTGCTTATCAGTACCTACCAAAAAGCCTAACACATATTAAAAGGTTAATGAATATTGAGATTATACTTTATATACAGTTTTGTATATTTAGTATTTTCCAGTTTGGGAAATGGCTCTTAATTATAAAACCATAAAACCTTTCCCAGATTTCAAAATATTTATCTTGAGAGTTCCACTTCAACGAAGGATACAGAAAGATGCAAGAGAATGTCACTCCCACTTTAAAAATGAAAAAAAAAAATCTAGATCTACAAAATGATAAATTTTCTTAAGTTCATCAGCAGGCTGAGGTCACAAGGCAAATGTAAATTTGCTTCTGAGAGAAGAATAGAAGCAAAAACCATCTGCCCTGGTGAAAGGAGGAGAAAATACATTTGGGCACAGGATCCTGTTCTGATACAAAGCAAAGCATATGATAAATAAGATAAGCATATTAAAAAAGTCTTTGTGACTCTGGGTTAGAAAAGATTCTTTAGGATAAGACATAAAAAGGAGAACACATAAGAAATAATAAATTGGATTTTATCAAAATTTAAAACTTCTGATCTTTGAAAGCACTGGTAAGCTAAAAAAGGAAAAAAGACAAATCACAGACTAGGAGAAACTATTTGCAAAATATATATCTGATAAACAATTTGTATCCAGAATCTACAAAAAAAAAAAAAAAAAAAAAAACTCTTACAACTCAATTTTTAAAAAAATAGCCAAATCTTTTTTTGCATGTATTTATTTACTTATTTTTATATATTTAGATACAAGTGCAGATATCATCCATGCATATATTGTAGCACGGTGAAGTCTGGGCTTCTGGTGCACCCATCACTCAAACGATGAATGCTGTCCTCAACAGGTCATTTATCAACCTTTACCCCCTCCTACCCTGCAACATTTTGTAGTATTCAATGTATATTATTCCACTCTGTATGTCCACAGGTAGCCATTGCTTGGCTTCCCCTTACAAGTGAGAATATGCTGTATATGATTCTCTGTTTCTGAGTTATTTTACTGAGGATAATGGCTTCCAGTTCCATCCACATTACTGAAAAAGACATGACTTCATTCTTTTTATGGCTGAGTAGTGTTCTATCGTGTATCTTTTTGATATAATGATTTATTTCCCTTTGATGATATAACCAGTAGTGGGATTGTTGGATCTAATGGAATTTTTCTTTGAGAAATCTCCATACTGTTTCCTTAAATGTCGTACTAGTTTATATTCTCACTAACAGTGTATAACTGTTTCCTTTTCTCTGCATCCTCACCAAAACCTATTGTTTTTAGACTTTTTAATAATAGACCCTCTGTGTAAGATGGTATCTCATTGTGGTTTTAATTTGCATTTCTCTGATTATTCGTGATTTTGAGGATTTTTCATGTTTGTTGGCTGCGTGTATGTCTTCTTATGAAAAACGTCTGTGTACTTCACCCACTTTTTAATGGAGTAATTTGGTTTTTTTCTTGTTGAGTTGTTTGAGTTCCTTGTAGATTCTGAGTATTAGCTTTGTCAGATGCATGGTTTGAAAATATTTTTCCCATTCTGTAGGTTGCCCGTTTACTCATTGATTGTTACTTTTGCTGTGCAGAAGGTTTTTAATTTAAGCCCTATTTTTCTATTTTTTTTTTCTTTTTTACATTTGCTTTTGAGGACTTGGTAATAAATTATTTGCATGGGCCAATGTCCAGAAGAGGTTTTCCTAGGTTTTCTTCTAGAATTTTTATAGCTTCAGATCTTATGTTTAGATCTTTAATACATCTTGTATTGACTTTTATATATGGTGAGAGGTATGTGACTAATTTCATTTTTTAGCATACAAATAGCCAAATCTCTAAAACTGACCAAAGATTTGGACACCTCACCAAAGAAAATATATGAATAACAACCACATGCAAAGATGGCCAACATTAATAGATGTAAAGGAAAGCAAATTAAGACCACCATGGATGGGCAGGAAAGGGTTAACTTAGGAGGCCTGTATTTCTCAAATCCTGCATTCCAAAGAAAGACCTGTCTTCAGGACTAGCCTTTGGACTATTCATTTGATATAATGATTTCTTATTCTTAATTCTTGTCAGGCAGAATATTCCTGAATATTCAGAGAATATTCTGAGGTTCTGTACCAGTTCGACCAAGTAAGTTTATTCTAACAATGTGATTTATGATGAACACCTGGTTTTACTGAGGTAGGGATGAAGTGCAGCATGGAGTCAGAGGAGCTACCAGTCACATTGACTGTGTTACTGACCCCCAATAAAACTCTGGACACAGAAGCTCAAGTGAGCTTCCCTTGTTGAAAACCCTCACACATATTGTCACACATCATTACTGGAAGAATTAAGCATGTCCCCAAGTGACTCTACTGGGAAGGGACACTTGGAAGCTTGTGTCTGGTTGTTCTTGGACTGCATTCCACATGCCTTTTCCCTTTGCTGATTTTAGTCTTTATCCCTTTACTGTAAAAACTATAATCATGAATATAATAGTTTTTTCAAATCCTTCTAGTAAATTATTGAGCCTGAGGGTGGTATTAGAGACTGCTAAGGCAATGACATAATACTACACACCAACTTGAATGGATAAAATGAAAGAGATTGACACACCAAGATTTGGCCAGAATTTGAAGCACCTGGAACTTTCATATATCATTGGTTGGAATGCAAAGTGGTACATACATCTCTTTTACACAACAGCTTGGCAGTTTCTTATAAAGTTAAATACATTTATATGGCCAGCAATCCCACTCCTAGATATTTAACGGAGAAATGAAAATATATGTCCACACAAAAACATGTCTGCAAATGTTTTTGGCAACTTTATCTGTAATTTACAAACACTTCAAATGTTCAATGTTTGGTGGATAGATTAAAAAATTGTGGAACATCCTTATATAGAATACTATTCTGCAATAAAAGAGGAACAAAGTAAAAATACATGGAACAATGTGGATAAATCTAAAACACATTATACTATTTGAAAGGAGCAAGACACCAAAAACTACATCCTTTTTCCACATGATTCCATTTATGTGATATTTGGGAAAAGGCAAAACTAAAGAGGTGGAATCAGATCAGTGGTTGCTTGAATTCAGAGGAAGAGACTGCAAAAGGGAATAACAGAATTAGACTGATTATTATCACTATGTATGTATTTGCAAAAACAAAACAACTTATTGGTCTAAAAATAATCCATGAGAACCAGGTCTGATAAAATACATTTTCTGATTTAAATAAACCTAAACAATCATACAAGGAGAGTTAGGTACAAATTTAAGTAAGATGTTTAAGGATTGAAACCATTGCCTAAGCTCTGTATCCCTAGCACAGTGCACTTAATAAATGCTTAATAATATGAAAAGAGAAGTCTCTCCTAAAACATGCGTAATATTTCACCGTAAATATTTCATTTAAACAATTGCCCTGTTATAGGACATGTCAGTTGTTTCTAATATTTTACTATTATAAACGATGTTATAAGAACATCCTTGTGTATGTTTTCCCATCTTAAATTATTCTTTACATAGCCTTTATTTGTAAGTCTTTATATACAAATATATGGAATATATATATATACACACACACACTAGACAATGTCTCTCAAATGTCTACCTATTTTTCTAGTTTTCTGTGAAAAAAAAACTCTTAACTTTCTGTGAAATTTGTCAAGTGAAGGTCTAATTTTTTTTTCCTCTGCCATTATTTTTAATGTACAAAGTTCTCTCCATTCAGCTATCTGAAGTAGGAGCTTTCTAGCTCCCTTTTTGATTTTTTGTGAGTGTGCGTGATCTTTAAGGACTTGGTTTAAACCACTGTTGTAACACTAATATACTGCTTTGTGATTATCCATTTGTCTGCCTTTTCTCTTGATACGGTGTGATTCACATGACAAGAAACCACTTTTTATTCAACTTCAGATGACCTCATCTCTAACCATGGCATGTGGCACACAGTAGGGACCTGACAAGGGTGCCTTAGCTAAATAAGCAGAAGAGGTCTGAACAGCGGGGTCCTACTTCTGCCCCTACCACTGCCAAAGTGTAAATGCAGTCCACCCTCTGCATTTGTTTACACAAGGTAAGTCCCTGCTTCTCAGTGTCTTGTGGTGTCACCTCAAGGGAACTAAGCAATTTCTACCAAAGCAGCATGTAAGTTTGCACACTGTCCTTTGTTCTTTGCTACCCATGACATTAGGGGGCCTCAATTTTTTTTTGCAGTGAACTGGATTTCTTTGTCATAAGGGAGTATAGCTAGAGGTTCAGATGACAGGCCCTGGAAACAATTAGGATAAAAGGTGAGCTTTGATCCTTACTAGTTAGAGCTTTGGAGAGTTGTGTCTTCCCCTGTAAAATGGGAAAATAAATGTATTCCCTTCATAGGATTGGGTGTCCTAATGTATGTAAAGGTACCAGCACGTAGGAAAGGCACAATAAAGGTGTGATCTATTCTTATTAGTCATGTCCTCCCTCTGTCCATCTGTACTGGGTGCTTATATTTCATGACAAGTTTTTGGCAGGTTGCTTCACACAGGCTAGCACATTGAGAACAGGGCTAGTGGCAATGTGCAGATGTGCCTTCTTGTGCACACTTACCTTGCTGGTTGGGCAAAGACATCTCCCTTAGTGTTTCTGCACTGAGTTACTCCTACAGTCCAACCCCACAGCTCTTGACAGAAGAGCCTTCTCAAAGGTCTTTACTCTTGCTCTGTCTGCACAAAGATGAACTGTTATTTTTCATTTCAGTCTTGGCACCACTGCCCCTCAGTCATCACTTCTGCTTCCTTCCCTTTATGCATAGGATAAAAGATCTGTGAGCCCAGAATATACTCCTCTTATTCTAGCTCTGTTAATGCTGTGACTTCTCTCCCAGCTATTGAAAATGGTTCTGTTTGGGTGCCGTTTCAGCAGCTGGCTTCCTCCGCTCTTTGTGTTTCTCTTGTTTGCTTTAAAAACTAGTGATAAAAATTCTTTTTTTTTTTCCATTTTTTTATTTTTGTCATGGAGCTGGGAGCTGGGCAAAAGCTTATTTTCAAATGTATTTTTCTAGATGCCCCAAAAACAGAAACTCTAAGGGAACTATAGAATTTGCTTTAAGATTAAGTACACCTGGGATTGTACCTGTTGGGTGGGTGTCTAGGCTGTAAATAAATATTAAACTAGTGGTTATTTCACTAGGATTTTAACTACAGAATCATCTGCTTCAGTGAAATTCTAAGTCAGACTCATTTTTGTAATAACTGGTGAAAAGAGACTTCAAACTCTGTATTCTAAGCAAATGGTATAGCCTCCCAAGGCCATCCACCATCTGCCAGCTATGTGTGTGAATTGCCACAGCTCAAATTCCACTCCAGTAAACAACATTAACCAAAAGGTTCACTTTGTTGAATATTTTCAAGTCCTGGAAAGTGGTTCACACTGACATTCGGTGTTTCATAGAGGAGGAAACTACATTTAAAAGGAAGGATGACCTGAGTTTGATTAATTTGAAGAAAAGCATGTGGATTAATCATAATAAAATCATAGTATATAATACTGACTAGAACTTACTCCATCCAGCACCCTGGACTTAGCACTTTACCCGTATAATTTCATTGAATTCTCACCACAACCCTTTGAGGTAAGCACTAACATTGCCCAGTTTTGCAGATGACAAAAGTGGGGCTGAGGGAATTTCACTGACTTACCTAAACTCACACAGATGGCAAATGGCAGAACCAGGGCTTAAACCCAGACCTGTCTAAAATCCAAAAGTGTGCTCTGAACAAGTGGTTCTTCAAATCCAGACTGGACAACTGCACTTCCTTAGTTATGCAGGCATCCCCTGAAAGCGCATAAAAATAGAAACCCTTGGCTTCACACTTAGAGATGCTGAGTTAGAGGGTCTCATGTGGGAGGCAAGGAATCCTGGTGGGAAGCAAAGCTTAGGTTCTATTCTATAACGACCCCTGAGTTCTGGCTCTGGATCAGAAGATTACAGAAAATGTTCTCTAGTTTGTGACTACAAGCTAGAGAAAGACTGTTGGGTTTAAAGTTAAAGACATGAGCTTTCATCATTTGAGAAACTTGCTTGATGATGTTGCACTTTTCACATATGAGACCAATACCACAATATGTGCCATTGTATCTTCTAAGGTTATAATGAAGCTCAGAAAAGATAACGTAGCAAGAAGAGCCTTGAAAAATAGCAGACTGCTACATACACACAGATCACACATTTATGACTACGGTATTTTATTTCTTATTTCCTGGGTGTAGCAGATGATGCCAGTGCACTATCCAAAACAACTTGGATCCTGTTTTTACCATTTTTGCACAAATCTCACCCCTTTACACCCACACAACACAGTGTTATGTTTCCAACAACCAGCACCTGTGACCCTTCTGAAAGTTGTACTGGGGCAACTGAGGCTTCTGGGTCCTCAGAGGTTTACCCCTGTGGAGGAAAGCCCTTGTCCAAAGGCAGACAGGTACGAGGGGAAGAGAGGCCAGTTCACTGGCTCAGGTCGGGACAATTCTGAGGCCTAGCCTACTCTCCAGCCCTCCTCTGTGGATTGGGACTCTGCAGGTGTTCCCCTGAGATCATACCCTGGCATGGCTTTCTGCCCGTCCCTCTCCTACCTTGCTCAGTTCCTCACTGATCTCTCCCAGAAAACATTTGTTCATAAAGCACATGTCCAAGAGTCTTCTGTGGAAGATCTGCTTCTGGGAAACCCAGTCTCGAGGTTTTTGTCCCATAGTCTTGCATCAGTGCCCTTCTAACCAGGATCCATGAATATTAACATTCTTATCGCTTCCCCTTTGTCTTCCCTTCTCCCCAAGCCCAGTGCTTTTCTCTAGCTGGGGATTGTGATGGAGTCTTCGACTCCTCCACCTGCTCTTCAACATTTTCTTACTGTCTTTCAGGTGATGAAAAGGCCCTAGGCATTGAGGAGGGACCAGAACAAGAACAAGGGTAGATACAGGCCATCTGCTTGAGACAGTGTCACATCTTTTCCCTGAGGCAATGTAGCAAAGAAGGAGAAAGACAAGAAATTGATGGAGGTGACATTAATTCATACTTTCAAGATATTATGCTACTTTATTCAGTATCACCATTACCTTTTTAGTTTTTTCTTTATTGTTTATTTACCTTTTAATTCATTAGTTCTCACCGGTCAACATTTTGGGAATGAAGATTCCCAGAAGTTACTTCTGCCGCTATTATCTTTGGTCTGTTTCTATTCTTTTTTGAGGGTCAAGCAGGGGCTCCTAAAATCTTGACTCTATGATTTTGGATCCCCCTCTTCGACTCCCTTATCCTAGGTTAGACAGGATTCACTGGATGTGAGGGAAGTCAAAACTCCTGAAATTTCTACGTGAAAAAATAAATCGCTGACCATTAGAATGATGAGCCTTTTGAGTAACTAAACATCTTTCACAATATGGCTATTTCAGCTTGCCTTATTCATTTAAGCTATAGTAAGAAATTCTCTTAAAAAATAAAAATAAAAATCTGAACTCTTAAGATTTAGTGCGTCTTTGCTTGAATATTGAACAGCCATAGACTCAAAAAAAAGCTGTAAGAAACTATTTTAGGGAACATATCGACACAGCAATCCTTAATTGAATATTACCAACTGCTTCATATCATATATTTAGAAAGAATCTGTTTATGTTGTTTTGCTACTCTAATGAATAAAGTCAGAATGGTTTAATCATCTTTTAAACATCAAATAGTCTTTATTTTAACAAATGTCCTTATTGGTACAGGATTTGAAACCCTAGTCACTAGAGCAAGACAACACAGCCATTTTTACACCAGCAAAACAAGCAGCTATGAGACCTCACAGATAACAGAAAGAATTATCATACACCCAACTTACTGCCTGGCACAATCTATGTGATACTGAAACAGATCATTGAAAATCAAAACATGTAACCTCTCCAATAGTTATTTCATCTGTACATTGACAAATAGTTGGGTTGATTGTATTTTATTTCTGGCTAATAGATTTAAGAGTTTAATTACTGACTGAGACAACTGGATTAAAAAAATAATTTATGCCTGAGATAACTTGGAAAGGAAGGCTGACAAAAGAAAAGAGGATCAATTTCCAACCAATCTGGAAAAAAATGACTAAGACTCTATAAATAATTCTAACGAAGGGCCTGTGGCAATAAGCTGCTTAACCTAACCAGAAAGTAAGAAACACAAAGCCCATGGATGAGGAAAAGGCATCAATACTTTTAGATACATGGAGTTGAAAAAACTGAGTCCCATTTCACAGTCTCTTCAGTAAAATTTTAAATGATGGTTAAAAACATATTATAGTAACCTGAAGCTAATAAAACTACCATTGTATCACATTACAAATATGAGAAAATTAGTGTACAACATTTCTTGTAATCAACAATTACATTTTTTTTTTTTTTTTTTTTTTTTTGGTGGACTCTATTCTGCAGGCAAGAAGCAGCGACTCCATGACTCGAGGGTTTGGGGCAGGGTGGCATGAGGCGTGCAAACATTTTCTTGGCTGTTTTTTTTATTTTTTAAAATTATTTTTAAATTACACTTTAAGTTCTGGGATACATGTGCAGAACGTGAAGGTTTTTTTACATAGGTATACACGTGCCATGGTGGTTTGCTGCACCGATCAACCCGTTACCTACATTAGGTATTTCTCCTAATGCTATCCCTCCTCTAGCTCCCTACCCCCTGACAGACCCCCGTGTGTGATGTTCCCCTCCCTGTGTCCATGTGTTCTCATTGTTCAACTCCCACTTATGAGTGAGTTTGGTTTTATGTTCCTGTGTTAGTTTGTAAGAATGATGGTTTCCAGCTTCACCCACGTCCCTGCAAAGGACATTAACTCATCCTTTCTTATGGCTGCCTAATATTTCATGGTGTGTATGTGCCACATTCTTTTAATCCAGTCTATCATTGATGGACATTTGGGTTGGTTCCAAGTCTTTGCTATTGTGAATAGTACTGCAATAAACATACATGTGCATGTGTCTTTATAGTGGAATGATTTATAACCCTTTGGGTATATACCCAGTAATAGGATTGCCGGGTCAAATGGTATTTCTAGTTCTAGATCCTTGAGGAATCGCCACAGTGTCTTCCACAATGGCTGAACTAATTTACTCTCCCACCAACAGTGCAAAAGCTTTCTTATTTCTTTACTTCCTCTCCATCATCTATTGTTTCCTGACTTTTTAATGATCACCATTCTAACTGGCATGAGATGGTATCTCATTGTGGTTTTAATTTGCATTTCTCTAATGACCAGTGTTGATGAGCTTTTTTTCATATGTTTGTTGGCCACATAAATGTCTTCTTTTGAGAAGTGTCTTTTCATATCCTTTGCCCACTTTTTGATGGGTTTGTTTGTTTTTTCCTTGTAAATTTGTTTAAGTTCCTTGTAAATTCTGGATATTAGCCCTTTGTCAGATGGACAGATTGCAAAAATTTTCTCCCATTTTGTAGGTTGCCTGTTCACTCTGATGATAGTTTCTTTTGCTGTGCAGAAGCTCTTTAGTTTAATTAGATCCCATTTGTCAATTTTGGCTTTTGTTGCCATTGCTTTTGGTGTTTTAGTCATAAGGTCTTTGCCCATGCCTATGTCCTGAATGGTATTGCCTAGGTTTTCTTCTAAAGTTTTTATAACAATTACATACGTGTTTACATTGACAGACACACAAAAATGCCAGCAGCCCTGTTAGATTTGGGGCACTTTTTTTTCCTTTCTTCTGCTCTCAAAACATTATGTGATATGGCTAAGTAGCTCATAAAAATATGAAAATATGAATTAATTGAAAAGACATGTTGTTTTTAAGAGGAGTACTTAGCTCCTCTTAGCTCCTCACAGAGCTCTGAAACCAAGTTGGCACTCAAGATGTGACTGCCACTTCCTCAGTTCCCTGAAACTTGCAGAGCAGAGTTCTATGGTTTCAGGAAAACGCCAGAGACAACAGCAGACTTCTCAAACTGCTGCACCATTAACACCTGTTTGACAACTTTGTCTTAATTAGTGATTCAGAATAGCTGGACTCTATAATGTGATGAAGCTTTAGGGATACCTTTACCAATTTATTCTGTTTCCATTCTCTTTTTTTGTATGCACATGGAGTAACATATGAAAAAATATATCTGGGTTTAATCAAGGTTAAGATAACTCAATTTTAACAAGGATAAAATGAATATTCCGAGTGGGCAGAATCACGATGCCATAGTTTCATTGGCAGCCATTTTTCTTTAGCGGTATGTAAATATCAGTAGAGTCTGCAATCAGTGGTGTCTTAGACTGAATGAAACACTGCATTATGGTAATGAGGAAACACAGACATGTTTAGCAAGCTTTTTAGGTACTATGGGCATCTTCAATTATTTTGGAACTATTGTCCCCTCCTATTTTTATTTAACATTATATACATTATTTAGGGGAAAGTCATTAACTCCATTAACAGGTAGTTTGTTAATGGATAGAGGTCTCAAAAGCATAAAGAACAGTGAAATAATATCAAGACTAAAGATGGTTAAAAATTATCTCAAGAAAAACAAAAATCAGAGAGTTTTTATGCCTTCTAATCATTTGGGAGAAATAATCAGTCTTTAAGGACAATTGTGGATATGAGGGTACCCAGGCAGGCAACTATAGGGACAAGGGCTATCATTTTCATTATTTCCAAAGGAACAAAACCAGGAGAACAGAACATCTGCATATTGCTGCTCTCTTTCTTTACCTAATAGCAGTGAGTTAATAAACCCTCTTTGACCAGTGGCTACTGCTTAGTGGACTATATGATACAATTAATATATTTGCATTTTAATAAGAGGTGAATCAAGCTCCACACATTCTTTTGAAGACCAAATAACTCAGACTTCAGAAAGCCGATAAAGGCAGATGATCAGGTGACTTTTTTCCCTGGATTTTTAGGTCCAGTCTTTCCCTGGAATGAGGAAAGAGGTTTCCCCAGAGAGAATGAACATTTCTACGGCCAACAATCCTGGGAAGTGATAAATTCTAGGGCAGGAAATAAAGACTCTATGGAGAAGTATGAGCTTGGAAATTGGCCAGGAGCTAGCTGGGCCAGAGCTCTGTGGTCTGGAGACAACTGGAACATTTGGAGGAGGTGGGCAGGACACTGAATTGCTACCGCCCGTGTGAAGGCAAAGTACCCTCTTGGCGTGATTCCTGGCCTGTGCAATTTTTCTGTGTTGTATTTTCCTTATGTAATAGTTTCAAGAGCTCTTAATATAAGGTTCCTTTTTGGTGACATTGTTTTCTTCTCTCTTTCCTTTATGACTTTTATTACTACAAGGAAAGGGAAAGAGGCAGTTACTAGATTCTGTTTATGCATCACTCCAAATCTTTGCACTTGCTTTGCTTTCTGACCTGTAAAGCCCCCAATAGAACTCACCCTCTTCCACAGATCATGGAACCAGTTGTCTCCTGCCTTCACTGTGGCTACAGACCTAGAGGCTCAATGTACTCCAATCCCCCCACGTTCCTGCTGTTCTGAGGTTTAGGGGGACACCAGGACTCACTTGGCATTCATGTTATAGTTAAAGCTCCACAGATCCAATTTCGACCTATAGATTATGGAAGCAAGTGGACAGATGCTGCTTCCTTCCTTGCCCCTAGACAGAGTGCTGGATGTACAGTTTCTTCATTTATTCTCCCTAAAGATATCCCCAAAGGCCAAAGAATTTGCTTGCCATTAAGCTCAGTAATATACTTCCTTACATTTCTCTCCCTCTCTCCTGTTTCCTTGGCATTGCATTTCCCCAATCCAATATTGGCATATTAGTTTGGCCTCAGGCTCTGCTTTGTAGGAGATCTTAACTGATACAGCAATCCCAAAAGTCCGTCTTAGGAAGAAGGATAAGACAGAATACAAGACCTGACCAGATAGAAAGGAGGAGTGGTGAGAGACAAAATCATATAATAAAAACATAGCCTCTGGCGCCAGACTGCTTGGATTCAAATTCTGTCTCCACTACGTACTAGCTGTGTAAGCTAAGGCAAACAATTCAGTTTTTATGCATACGTTTCTAATCTGTAAAAACAAACTAATAATAGAACTTGCCTCACAGGGCTACTGTGAGGTCTGAAGGAGTGAATTAATAGAACATGGTAATTAATATACATGGTAAGATCTATATTAGCATAAACAGCTATCATCATCATCATATCATCATCATCATCATCATCATCATCATTATAAGGCCATAAAGGTGCTGGAAGAATAAGGTGGAAGAATAAAAAGAAAAGCAGCGGTCCAGAAACAGTGGCTCACGCCAATAATAACAGCACTTTGGGAGTCAAGACGGGAGGATCGCTTGAGCCCAGGAGTTCAAGACCAGCCTGGGCAAGATGGTGAGACCCCCATCTCTACAAAAAAAGTCTTAATATTATCTGGGGTGGTGGTGCGCACCTGTAGTCCTAGCTACTGGGGGTGGGTGGGGAGGCTGAAGTAGGAGGGTTGCTTGAGCCCAGGAGGTCAAGGCTGCAGTGAGCTATAATCACACCACTGTACTCCAGCTGGGCAACAAAGTGAGACATGCCCCACCATTTAAAAGAGAGAAAAGAAGACAGAAATACAGAAAGAGAGAGAGAGAGAGAGAGAGAGAGAGAGAGAGAGAGAGAGAGAGAGAGAAAGAAAGAAAGAAAGAAAGAAAGAAAGAAAGAAAGAAAGAAAGAAAGAAAGAAAGAAAGAGAAAGAAAAAGAAAGAGTGAGAGAAAGAGAAAAGGAAGGAAAGAAGGAAGGAAGGAAGGGAGGGAGGGAGGGGGCTGGGTGCAGTGGCTCACACCTGTGTTCCCAGCACTTTGGGAGGCTGAGGTGGGTGGATCACCTGAGGCCCGGAATTCGAGACTGAACTGGCCAACACGGTGAAATCCTGTCTCTACTAAAAATACAGAAAAAAAAAAAAAATTAGACAGGCATGGTGGTCGGTGCCTGTAATCCCAGCTACTTGGGAGGCTGAGGCAGAGGAATTGCTTGAACCCGGGAGGCAGAAGTTGCAGTGAGCCGAGATCACGCCATTGCACTCCAGTCTGGGTGAGAGCATGAGACTCTGTCAAAAAAAGGAAGAAAGAGATAAAGAGACAGAGAGAAAGAGAGAGAAGGAAGGAAGGAAGGAAGGAAGGAAGGAAGGAAGGAAGGAAGGAAGGAAGGAAGGAAGAGAAAGGAGAAAGGAAAGGAAAATAAAAGAAAGAAAAGAAAATAAAAGAAAGAGAGATGGAAGGAGGGAGGGAGGAGGGAAGGAAAGAAGGAAGGGAGGGAGAGAGGGAGGGAGGGAGGTAAAGAAAGATGAAAGAAAAAGGAAAGAAGAAAGGAAGGAAGGAAGGAAGGAAGGAAGGAAGGAAGAAAGAAAGAAAGAAAGAAAGAAAGAAAGAAAGAAAGAAAGAAAGAAAGAAAGAAAGAAAGAAGAAAGAAAAGAAAAGAAAAGAAAGGAGAAAGAAAAGGAAAGGAAAAGAAAGAAAAGAAAAGAAAGAGAGATGGAAGGAGGGAGGGAGGAGGGAAGGAAAGAAGGAAGAGAGGGAGGGAGGGAGGGAGGTAAAGAAAGATGAAAGAAAAACGAAAGAAAGAAGGAAGGAAGGAAGGGAAAAAGAAAAGCAGGAAGTTGATGCCACTGTCCTTAATCCTGACTCCCACTGAATGAGGGAGTAAGAGACTAGGTGGAGTAGGTAGTATAATCTCAAGATGGAGTGAACCAGATGGGTTTGAGGAGACCTAAGAACACCCCCGTTCCCTTGGGCAGCGCATAGTAAGTGGAAAGCTTTACCAAAAAGCAATCAGTTCAGTTCCACATGCAATGTGTCTCCGGTGAGAGAGCACAATATTGGTGGAGAGTGAGACGTAGCACCCGGTTCTGAGCTCTCTGCATGTGCTACGTAGGGAATGTGGGTGTAGTGGTGTGAAGAATTCTCAGAGAAGCGGGGGACAAGAAGATCCTAGGAGTAAAGAATATCAAATCATACAAGACTATACTATAACCATCCTTGAGTGCTGAGCTATGGCAGGGGCTATAGCCTTCAATCCACCAGAACAGGACCGCATCTCAGCTGGTGACCGCATCACCAACACTGAACACCCACTGGCCACTGCTTGGAAAATACCACATAAACCAGAGCCACCTGCCCCCATCCCACAACAAAGTTACCTGTGCTTTTCTCTGCACACAGAGACCAACTTGGGAAGATGGGGTGGGGTGGAGGAGGTAGGAAATTTTTAAGAAAGAAGAACCACTCATTTAATGGAGTGTATCTGTGAATTGATTAAATATTTACCAAAAAAGATTACTGGAGGAATCTAAACTATGTTTCCTGTGACATTATATATGTTTTGGTCCATGACTTCTGGCTCATAACTCCTATAGCCCTGTGACAGTCTCTTGTTATAATGTTGGGGTGCTTTAGGTCTCAGAAGCAAGCCTCAGGAAACAGGATCTCTCTCTCTCTCTCTCTGATTCTCTCTCTTTCTCTCTCTCTGACTTTCTCCTGCCTTCCTTTCAACTATTACTTTTTCTCCCAGAAAACAAGACTTTAATCTTCTCCCACCTTTCTGTAGTGGAGCTAGCCATAAAGAAATTCTCTCACCTACCTTGTCTGTTGTAGCTCATAAGATCTACATTTTAGAAGTTCTGCCCCATACCCTGTCTTCTGTCTGCTCAGAATCTTCTTGGCCTTCCTGGGTTTCTATTAGTATCAGATCATACCCTTTTTTATCAAATCATATTATGGTCAATCATGCCTATCCAATAAAGTCCCAATAAAAGCCCAAGAAGATGGGGGTACCAAGAGCTTCTGGGATAGCTGAGCTTCTGGACGGTGGCATGCACAGGGAGGGCATGGAAGCCCCCCTCATACTTCACCCTATGCATCTCTTCATCTGTATCTTTTGTAATATCCTTTATAATAAACCAGTTTATGAAAGGAAGTGTTTCCCTGAGTTCTGTGAGCCACTCTGGCAAATTAATCAAACCCAAGAAGGGGATTGTGGGAAAACTGATTTGTACCGAGTCAGTCAGAATCACAGGTAAAACAATCTGGGGTTTATGATTGAAACCAGAAGTGGGATAACCTGTGGGGCTGAGCCCTCGACGTGGGGGATCTGATGCTATTTTCAGGTAGATAGTGTCAGAATTGAATTGCAGAACACCCAGCTGTGTCCACTGCAGAATTGATTGATTGCTTGATAATGGGGAGAAATGCCTATACATATGGTCACAGAAGTCTGTGTTGATTGCTGTGGTGTGACCACAGAGGAAAAACAGTTTGTGTTTTTCCACTCAGATTTTTCTAGAAAATTGAAACTGATCACTCTCTTCTGTCTACTCCATCAGAGAGGAGAGCTCGTGTGCCAGCTACAGATGATAAAGGAAGTTACTTTTTTTTTTTTTTTTTTTTTTTGCACATTGGAAGAACTCTCAGTAATAGGTGTGGACTTAAAAAAGCATTCATTGAAGAACTCAGGTGTGTAGAATGCTTATTTCTGACAATAAAACACTTTGGGGGTTTGTAACATTGAATTTTAAAATCTTTATGCCTTTAAAAAGTCCCTGTATAGTACTATTACTTCTCTAAGGCCACTTCCACTCCATATTATCAATTTCTTTCCAAAGGAGCAATTAGTTTTAGAAAAGAGGCGGGTACTAGAGATTTAGTGTTTCTGAAACCAGACAAGGGGAGGAGGAGCCAGCTGCAAATGGGAAGCGTATTCTACCAGATTCTCACTGGGGTAAACAGCACATATTCCTTAAGGTCAAGCAAGTACAGAATCTGAAGCGTGAATAATTAATAAGGATGTACAAGATGTCACAACTCACATTCCCTGGATTTGCTAAGATACGGATAAATTGGAACCTGACATAAACAAATTGTGTTTAATAACCCTTAAAAACGTGATCCCTGAAGCATTCTGCACTGCTTCAGTTGCCCCTTGTCCAACTCCTTCTATCTTAATTTATAGTTGACAAAGACTAGTAAGAAAAAAGTGCTTGAACTTAAGTAATAAAATCAGTTACAAAACCACTTACTTTATCACATATTTAATGTGCTTCCCTACCACTTTTTTTTTTATAACTTTCTAATCTCTCTATTTAAGGAAGACACATAAAGTATCATTTAATTTCAGCTGAGAAAGCGTCTTCCAGAGCCAACCCTGGCATCAGCATCATGGTATGAATCATCCTTGTTAACTTTCTTGCTGAAGTGAAATAGTTGGGTGATAGAAACCCGCCTCCCATAGATGAGAAAAATAAAATGCCCTCTGAGACCTCAAAAGCAGAAATTCCCAAGATGAGACATAATTTTTTCATGGGCAAAATTAAGAAGCCAGGGAGAAATTATGTTGTTACACAATTTTGTATTCCTCCAAATTTTTATTCACCATTTCTTCTTGGGGGCATCTTCAAAGTGCTCCATTAGTGCCTGGCAAACATTATTCATGTGCTGTTTTCAGATTGTCCAAATATATTCTTTCGTCAAGGATAGATATTTCTAATTAGAGCTCAACTGTACATGTCTCACAACTAAAGAAGAGAAAACATAAATACTGTAAGTTACTCCAAAGGAATATAATACAAATAACCCTCCTACATCCCCCCAGAAGGAAAGTATTACCAGAACTCAAGGGAGATTCAGTTTCAGTGGGTCCAAATTTTTTCAGCAACTCTAATTCTGCCTAGAATTAAATGATGTCTTTGGTGTGTGTCTTTCACAGTGCTCTGTGTGTATATATGTAGCAAAATGATACTAAGAACACATTTCTCCAGAGGCTTGACACAACATCCAAAAACGTAGACATATTTCTTTTTCTAATCTCAAGTAATTTGTTTAGATATTAAGAAAAATTATGGGACTAAAAGTAGGGGTAGGGGATAAGAAGAAATTACATTTACAAGTGATTAACCATTGAGTATAAATACTGCATTAAAAATTAATATTTTCTGATAAAGTTGAAATTTCCAATCACTGAGAAAATGATGCATTATTCACTAAATGGTATTGGAATGAATTACAATCATTTGTATGACAAATTAAAGGAGCTCATATATTATACAGCACCAAAATAAATTTCATATGAGTTACAGATATAAATATAAAAAACAAAACCATAAAATATTAACAGAAAATAGGAGTGCTGACTTATGTAATCATGTGTGTAGAAGGTCTTTGTAAAGATTTTGCCAAAAGCAAAAAGTATTAAAAAATATATTATTAAACTTGATCACATAAAATTTAGAACTTATGTCTATTAAAGATCCACTGTAAAAAAACTAAAGCAATATGGAAAATTTAGGAAAAAATATTTCCAACTTATGATAGGAATAGAATTGAGGTACTAAAATCTTCTCACAAACAAATTAGAAAAAAAAACAGCTAGCAAAAAAAAATTACCAATGAAATGAAAAAGCACTTCACAAAAACTAGAATCAACTAGTCCGACAGCATATAAAAAATGTACAAAGCACTAGTAATCAAGGAAATGCATATTAAAACAATAATGAGATGCTATTATTTATCAATCAAATTGGGCTAAAGATTTTTTTGAAGCCAGAGATTGGCAAGTATTCAGAAAAATGGTCCCTCTGAGAAACATAAATTGTTGGGAATATGAATGAAAAGACTTAGAATTATTCTTACCCTTTTCCCCAAGGCTCTCACTCCTGGAAATTATCCTAAAGTAGTCGTCATGAATGGCAATTTAATAATATATATTAGAGAATCACAGAGCAGACTGGCTCATTCACCTCCATCGCAACCATCTATCAATAAATATAGACCTACAAAACCAATTTTAATGACTTCATAATACTGCATTGAGGGAATGTATAATTTATGTGTTCATTGCCATTTTGATAGACATTGAGGATGTTTCAAGATGTTACTTTTGTTTAAAAGTATTCGAAAAACATCCTACTAAATATACCTTTGTATGCATCCCTAATTTGTTTTTTAAGATGAATTCCTAGGTGTAGAATTACTGAGTTAAAGTGTGCCCATTTAAATTTAAGTATGGTTTTAAAAAGCCGTAACAATTTATTCCCTCCAGCATTATACAGGTGCCATTTTTCACACTCTTCCTTCAGAGAATGTTAACAATCCTTTCCAGCATTATCTTTCTTATTGGTAAACATTAGTATCTCATAGTTTTATTTGGTAACTCTTTTTGTACATAATGAAGCATGAATTTGCCCATTTTTCTATTTGCTATGTTAACCATTTTAAAACAATCTTGTTATATCAAGAATATTGTTTTTTTCTACCTATACATTGCAAATAGGTTCTCCAAATATAGTTACCTTTAAACTCTGCTTACACTGATTTTTTTCCCAGTATAAAAAATGTTTAATTTCTACATAGTTATATCTTTAAACTTTTCCTTTATGGTTTCTATTCTTGATATAATTTCCAGAAAGTCCTTCCCACTTGGCATAAATAATAGAAATATTCATTATGTTCACTTTTAAAAATATTTTCTGAAAAATTTCAGATATACACAAAAATGAAGAGAATAACACATAGACCAATCCCAAGGTCCAGACTTCACCAAACATTGGCAACTCTTGCTTTATTTATCCCAGTTTCTATTTTAACAGTTTTTCTTTACTGAGGTATTTTGAAGCAAATTCCTGACATTATATCATCCCTATGTCATTCATGGTTCATCTCTAAAAATAATTTTCTTACAAATCCACAATGACATTTTCACAGCTAACAAAATTAACAATTTTTGGTATCATTTATCCCAACTATAATCAAATTTACCAAGTTGACTAAAAGGTGTCTTTTTATAGCTGTTGGTTTGAATCAGTATCTAAGCAAGTCCCACACACTACTTCGGATTTCATGTGTCTTAGATCTCTTTTAACATAAGAAAGTCCTCTTCTTTTATTTTTCTTTTGCTATTGAATTGTGGCAGAGATCAGATTAATGGTCCTTAAAAAATGTTTCCATTTTTCAGATGTAGCTGTCTACTTCCTTAGGGTGTCATTTAACTTATTCCTCTATCCCATAATTCTTGTAAATAGAAGTTAGCTCTAGAAGTTAAATTAGACTTGAGTTTAGCGCATGTGCACACGCAAGTGTGTGTGTGTGTATTTTACAAGAACACCTCATAGGTGTTACTGTGGGCTCCATATAGTCTCATATCTGAATCAAACATCTGATTGTCCCACTTAATGATGGTAAGACAGATCAAAGGATTGCTTTAGTTTTCTCATGAACTAGAGCTATTGATTTCCCTGAATTTTCTTCTTTTAACTGCAACTTTCAGAGTAAGAATGAGGCACTTAGTTACTTCAAGGTGTGTCCAATGATTGTACTTTATTTTTATTTTTTGCATTATGAACCTATGGTTTTTGTATTTTCAATGTGTGAGTCATTTGTTCTTTTTTTTTTTTTTTTTTTTTTTTTTGATGCTCAAATTGTGCCATTTTGGCCAATTTGGACTTTTCATGTTGGCTCCTATGTCATTTGACATAAAATTAATACGTTTTTAAAGTAAATGTTAGGTTCAGAATAGTTTTACACTTATAGAAAAGTTTCAAAGATAATACAGAATTCCCATGTATAACCCACACCCATTTTCTCCTGTTATTAACATCTTACATTAGTATGGTACATTTGTCACAATGAGCCAATGTTGATTGTTATTAACTGAAGTCCCTACTTTATTCATAATTCCTTAGTTTTTACCTAATGTCCATTTTATGTTGCGGGATTCTATCCAAAATACTATGTTGCATTAGCTGTCGTGTCTTCTTAGATTCCTTTTGGCTGTGGCAGTTTCTCAAACATTCTTGGTTATTAACAGTTTTCAATATCTGAGGTTCCATCTTGTATTTCTTCTGCTCCAGGTTTGTAATGAGTCATGTATCAAGGTATCCTGATTTCTTTAAGTAGAGAATCATATTTAAAGACTACAAACTGGAGAGGTGTGCTCATGGCTATTGCATTGTCATTGCATTTAAGCTTTTTCAGTAAACATAACTACAAAACACATATTTTTGGGGAAAAGCAAATTTATACTGATATTTCCAAAGCAAAGTTAACATTATAAAATTTTTACTTAAATTATTTCACTTTATATTTTTATTTTAGAGTAAAAATCCTAACTCCTAACATCATAAATATAATTACTTATTAGTATTATTTTACAATATGTAAAAGGTAGTCTCAAAACAATATCAGTGGTCGGGCACGGTGGCTCATGCCTGTAATCCCAGAACTTTGGGAGGCTGAGGCAAGTGGATCACGAGGTCAGGAATTTGAGACCAGCCTGACCAACATGGTGAAACCCCGTCTCTACTAAAAATACAAAAATTCGCTGGGTGTGGTGGCGTGCACCTGTAATCCCCTCTACTCAGGAGGCTGAGGCAGGAGAATTGTTTGAATCCGGGAGGCGGAGGTTGCAGTGAGCTGAGATTTCACCACGGCACTCCAGCCTAGGTGACAGAGCGAGACTCTGTCGCAAAAACAAACAAACAAACAAACAACAATACCAATATCATTACTGATAATTATAGACTACTAAGTGGAGTTTAGGATTTCTTGGCAATTTTTTTCTTTTGAAATATATTCCAATAAATATATATAATCAAAATACTTTATTCTAAACTCACTTGAAAGAATGCTGCTCTCTCTGATATAAATTTAGGTATATTTATTTCCACTTTCATGCATTTTTTTATTAAGTTGATTTTATGATTATGCAACACACATTTTCCAAAGCCATTTACAAAATATATATGTATAATTATTTTTAAATGCCCCTTTTAGAAATAAAGGTTTTAAATTATTTTCCTAATACATGTCATTTAGTGGCTTTGATGATTATATTGGATTTTTAGCTTTTATATGAGTTTATCAGTTAGTTCCAAATATGTCAGATCAACTAACTTTATTTGCTACTTCAGTTATGGCCTGATCTACCAGCAGGTATGTCTCCAGACCAATGACAGTTTTAATATACAAATTCTTAAAGGAACAAAAATACCATATAGAGCAAATTAATGTACTATAGTAGCATCATTGTGGCAAAAGAATCTTCAAAAAAGTTAGAACGTTACTTTTTAAAGCTATCAATAGTACATATAAAGATTAATTTATTTTAGAAAGTAACTTACCTAGTTGGAAACAGGTCAATGAAATGATCCTTAATTTTTTTCCTATAAGGCCTAAATTGACATTGTTAATCAAGGAGACAGAGTCAGCTTTGAAAAATCAAGGAATCATTATGCCTAATGAACTGAAGTAAAAATTACTAGTTGTTCAACATTAACTTTTCTTCAACTCAAATCTATTTTTATAAACTAATATAAATAATGTTTCTGTTACAAGTCTTACTGGTTTTCATTTTTATATCTAGTAGGCTAAACCTTCCTTAAAGTTTTAGAAGTACAACAAAGTCTCAATTGAATTTGTGAGAATTAAAAACGTTTTTCCTAATAGTCCTAGAGAGAAATAGATTAGTTAACAGGTGTTTATTGTGCCAATGTAAATTGTAATTTACCAAAGAAAGATACACAATTTTCTTGCTCTTGCCAAAAAAGTTCCCTGGAAAGAACTCTTTCCCATAAGTAAAACCTCAAAATTACCAGTAAAAATAAATAAATAAATAGATAAATAAAATTATTTTTTATTATTAGTATTAGTATTAGTATTTGAGACAGAGTCTCCCTCTGCTGCCCAGGCTGGAGTGCAGTGGCTTGATCTCAGCTCACTGCAACCTCCACCTTCCAGGTTCCAGCAGTTCTCATGCCTCAGCCTCCCAAGTAGCTGGGATTACAGGTGCGTGCCATGATGCCCGGCTGATTTTTGTATTTCTTTTTTTTTTAGTAGAGATTGGGTTTCACCATGTTGGCCAGGCTGGTCTTGAACTCCTGACCTCAAGTGATCTGCCTGCCTCGGCTTCTCAAAGTGCTGGGATTACAGGCATGAGCCACTGCACCCAGCCTATTTTTAATATTTTTAATTAAATATATATGTAATTAAGGATATTCTACATACTTATTTATAAGTATATAGAATTAAAAGTTAAAATATATTGTTAAAAGATATTGTTAAAAAAAAAAAAAGATATTCAAAATAATCTTATTTCCTTCCCTGTTCCTTGAACTCCATTCCTTCCCTCTTCCCATAGAAAACCATTTTAATTTGTTTTTTTTTTGTAATCAATCCAGTGTTTATTTTGGCTAACGTAAACATATGTATATTTATGAGCGTGTTGCTTATGTGTATTTGCATATGTATGTGGAGAATTTATTCCTTTCTAATAGCAACAATATGTGTGGTATTCTTTTAAAACTTTTATATATTGTAGAATAATATAAATAAGTTACTACGGCAATGTAAAAAAAAAAAAAGAACTGTAGTGTAAAATGAAAGAGATAAAAGTGTAAAATAGAGTGATGTCAACCAAGTGACAGAACAAGAAGCCCCAGATCCTTCTGCCTCCTACAGAAACACCAATTCTACAATAATACGCTGACCAATTCACTTTATGAGAAACCTAGAAAATCGTTCAGAGATTCTTGCACCTCGGATGAGCACAAAACCAACCACATCAAAGCAAGTAGGAAAATTCATGGAACTTTCTCAGGGTACTTCCTCCCTCTGATCAAAATGCTGTAAATTTAAGAGAAAACTCCCAGCTCCCAGCTGTTCCTTGGGGAGAGAAAGAGAAGACTGGATGGTACATGCAATATTCTGACGCTTTTGGCAGCTGAGCAAAAAATCAGCTTCTGTCTTGCCATTGTTGGAGGCTAACAGGACTCAGCATACTCTACACAAATGAGGACCACTGAGCACAGAAGTTCTCGGTGGCATGGCGCCCTCCACAGGACCTGCAGCGCAGCAGGCAGAAGTTGATACACTCTGGTGACTTATCCCTCAGAAGGAAAGAGAAGAATGGAATATGAATCCAGCATTCTAGTTTTTTTCAGGGCTGCCCAAGGAACTGGTTTCCATCTCTCCTCAGCACTCACAAGACCTAGAATACTCTAGATGCCTGCGGGCCACTGAGAACAAAGAAATTGCCGGGCAGGGTGCTCCAGAAAACCTGTGATACAGCAGACAGACACCAGAGGGAGCAAAAGAATACAAGCATTTAAAAAAAAAGAAACCTTGATGGGTGCAGCACACCAACATGGCACAAGTATACATATGTAACAAACCTGCACGTTATGCACATGTACCCTAGAACTTAAAGTATAATAATAATAATAAATTTAAATAAATAAATAAATAAATAAATAAAATCAAATTAAAAAAAAAAAATAGAAACCCTCGAATGAGGAATCTAACTGTGGAAGTCCAGGGGAGATACATCCACAGAAAAGACTTGAGAGGCCCCCAGAACCTCTAGGCAGGCTGATTGGTGAAAGTCTTCTTTTGTACAAGGCTGGTCTGTAAAAGCTGGAAGATGTGACAGTCTTTAAAAATGTGTGGATGCCAAAACAAAGTTACAATAAACATAAAGAAATGAGGAAATGGCTCAATAACAGGAACAAAATAAATCTCCAAAAACTGACCCTAAAGAGGAAGCATATTACATTGAAAAAGAGTGAAAAAAAAGCCTGAGGAACTTACAGGATACTGTCAAGAGGATCAATACTCATATTATGAGATGCCAAAAGAAAAGAGAGAGAAAGTGGCAGAAAGTTTATTTAAAAAAATAGCGACCAGAAACATCACAAATCTGGGGAAGGAAATAGCCATCCATATTTAAGAAGCCCAACAAGTACTAAATAAGTTCAATGTTAAGAAATCTACACTGAGACACATTATAATCAAATTGTCAAAAGTCTAAAGACAGAATTTTGAAAGCAGCCAAAAAAAAAAAAGATTCATCACATACAAGGGAACTTCGTAAGAGGGTCAGTGGATTTTTTTTTTTTAAGCAGAAACCTCCAGGCAAGAAGAGAATGAGATGATATATTCAAGGTGCCTAAAGAAAAAAAGCTGCCAACCATGAATACTATATCTGACAAAACCTTTCTCCAAAAATGAAGGAAAAAACTCTCCCAGAAAAGCAAAAGCAAGGGAGGTCATCATCATTAGACCTACCTTATAAGACATGCTAAATTTAGTCCATCAAAGTGAAATAAGACGATCAAAGGAGGACAAATATTACATGAATACATTTATATGAGGCATCTAAAGTAGTCAAACTCGTTGAAGCAGTAAGTGGAATGGTGGGCCAGGGACTGGGAGAAAGGGGAAGTGGTGAGTTGCTGTCCAATGAATATAATGTTTCACTCATGGAAGACAAAAGAGTTCTAGAGATCTGCAGTGCAACAATGGGCTTATAGTAAATGATACTGTACTGTTCACTTTTAAAAGTTGCTAAGAGGGTAGATCTCAAGTTCTAATTTAAAAAAATGTAAAGTGAAAGTACAAATTCTTTAATGTTAAATTTACACTGAAAATGTCAACATGAATTCATGATAGTTTTTATTTTTCAAAAATACATATTTCCTTGCCCTGTTCATTAAAAATATCTAAAAGCGATGAAAATCTATATGCTCTATATACTATTCTTCTTCTTGATTTTTTCACTTAATATATGCAAGAGATCATTCTATCGTAGCCTATGGATGTTTTGCTGAGTTACAATTTATACACCATAAACTTGACCCACTTTAAGTATACAATTGGATGGTTTTTAGTAAATTTCTAAGGTGCACATTCTTAATCCAGTTTTAGGACATTTTCATCACCAAATAAGACCTCTAATTCCCTTTTACAGTTAATCCATTTTACTATCCCCAGTCCCACTAATCTATTTTCTGTCTCTATAAATTTGCCTTTTATATCTTCATAGTGTCCAACTGTACAGATGAATAATAAGTTATTCAACCAGTCCTCTCTTGGCACACATTAATTTCTTATATTTTGCTATTACAAATAATAACAGAGTGAATAACTTTAAATCATTTCATTTCATGTGAACAAATTATTTCATATTTTTACCATATTATACTTAAATGTATGTTGAGGTAGATTCCTGGAAATGAAATTGCTAAGTAAAGGATAAATGTATATGTAATTTTGCTACCTGTTACTAAATTCCTCTCTATAGAAGTTGTTTTACTTTGCATTCTCATTAACAATATAAAACAAAGTGTCTGTTTCCTCACAGTCTTATCAGTTGAGAAGGCAGTGAACTTTGAATTTTGTCAGTCTGTAATGTAAGAAGCATATCTTGGAGAATTTTAATTTGCATTGCTTGTATATTAAATATATTAGTGCACATTTTTGTGTGTTTAAGAGTCATTTTCATGTCTTCTGTGAAATATTTGTTCATATATTTTGCCCATTTTGCTGTAGGATTGTTGATCTCTTTTTCCATCTTGGAAATTTTTAAATATTAGATTTTTTGGTAAAAAATGCATACATATATTTCCCTTGTGCTGTTTTCCTTTTCTTTTTTTTGCCATGCATAGGATTTTTAACATATCATATTATATATTGATATTTTCTTCATGACTTCCGAATTTTGAGACAGTTAGATTTTTTCCTACTTAAAGATTATAAAGTTATTCATCCATGTTTCCTTCTTGTTCTTTAATGCCACGATAATACCTGATGTTAGTGGGACTTAATGCTTCATTTAGTAAGAAACTGTTTTTCATGCTAAGAAATGCATATTTCTTTTCATTTTCTTTTTCTTCTTCTTCTTCTTTTTTTTTTTTTTTTTTTTTTTTGAGAAAGGGTCTTGCTCTGCTGTCATCCAGGCTGGAGTGCGGTGGCATGATCACAGCTCACTCTGCGGCCTTGACAACCTCGGGCTCAGGTGATTCTCCCACAGCAGCCTCCCCAGCTGCTGGTACTACAGGCACAAATCATTACTCCCAGCTAACATTTATGTATTTTTAGTAGAAACGGGCTTTCACCATATTGGCCAGGCTGGTCTCGAACTTCTGGCATCAAGCAATCCACCCACCTTGGCATCCCAAAGTGCAGGGATTATAGGCATGAGGACCATGCATGGCCATATTTCGTATTTTAAAATAACCAATTTGATATGGTTTGGATCTCTGTCCCTGCCCAGATCTCATGTGAAATTGTAATCCCCAGTGTTGGAGGTGGGGCCTGGTGGGAGGTGATTGGATCATGGGGGTAGATCCTTCCTGAATGGTTTAACCCCATCCCCTCGGTGCTGTTCTCTTGATACTGAGTTCTCATGAGATCTGGTCGTTCAAAGTGGGTAGCACCTTCCTCCTCCCTCTCTCTTACTCCTACTCCTGCCTTGTAAGTAGTGCCTGCTCCCTCTCCTGCTTCCTCCATGATGTAAGTTTCCCCAGGCTTTCACAGGAGCCAAGCCAGCTTCATGCTTCCTGTACAGTCTACAGAACCGTGAGCCAAGAAAACCTATTTTATTTATAAATTATCCAGGCTCAGGTATTTATAGCAGTGCAAGAATGGACTAATACACTAATAATTCTTATTTTATTGAATTTTTTAAAATGAGAAATCGGTGTTTAATATTGTCTGTCTTTTCCATATTCATGGAGATGATTATATGAACCATCTTTATATTTTTCATTGAACTACACTTGGATATTATGTATTTTTTTTAATGTGCTGATAGATTCTATTTGTTACTGTTTTTAAGATTTGTTGATCAACATTAGTAAGTATGTTTTATTAGTTCATTTTTGTACAATCATTATCAGAGGTTGATATGAATATCATGTTTATAGAACTGGAAATCTGGAAGTTTCCCTTCTTTTTCTATCTGGAACACTTTAAGAAAAATTGGTATCTAAACTTTAAAAGCTTGGTAGAATACCCTATGAAATCATCTAGTAGCCCCTGTCTTTTCATTGAGGAAAATGCTCAAGATTCTATTTTGTCTGCAATAACTGATTTGTTTAGACTTTCTTTACTACTGGGGTTAGGTTGGGTCATTATATGTTCCTAAACAGTTTTAATTTTACCTAAGTTTTTAATATTATTTATATAGTTGCATGATAGTGATTTTTTAAAGTTTTTCTCTGTTTCATTGGATAATTTCTTCTTTATTATTCTTAATTGGTGCCTTTCCTTAACTAAATTTAGTTGTCTAGGTTTTATTTTTTTCAAATAATCAATTTATTCATTTCTCTGATTTTCTGTCTGTTTTTCTCTTTTCTAATTCATTTCTAATTTTATCTTTATTAATTTTTCCTTTTATCTTTCTTTTGATTTGCTTTGTTGAGCACTTTTAGCTTTGGGGTTAAAATTTTAATTTATTTATTTTATCATCTTTGATATAGATATTAAAGGATACAAATTTTCCTAAGAAAATTTGCTACTTTAACAGTTTTCCATAGATTTACTTTATGTGTTTGTTTTTATTTTCCGTAAATTTTGCAGCTTTGATTTATGTTTCCTCTTTGATCCAAGAGTTGTTCATAGAAAGTTTAAAATTTATTTATTTATCTATCTGTGTATTTATTTATTTATTTTTTAGACGGAGTCTTGCTCTGTCACCCAGGCTGGAGTGCAGTGGCGTGATCTCGGCTCCCTGCAAGCTCCGCCTCCCGGGTTCACGTCATTCTGCCTCAGCCTAACAAATAGCTGGGACTACAGGCGCCCGCCACCTCGCCTGGTTAGAGACGGGGTTTCACCATGTTAGCCAGGATGGTCTTGATTTCCTGACCTTGTGAGCCACCCACCTCGGCCTCCCAAAGTGCTGGGATTACAGGCGTGAGCCACTGCGCCCGGCCAGGAAATTTTAAATTTTTACAGGATTGGTATCTTCTAAAAAATTTGTATTTTCTTACAGATTTGTAGTTTTATTAAATTTTGATTAGAAAATCTTACTTGAATTATTTTACTTTCTGGAATTTATTGAGGCTTTACTTGTGGTCTAGTCTAGTTAGGTTTTTTTTTTTTTTTTTTTTTTTTTTTTTTTTTTGAGACGGAGTCTTGCTCTGTCACCCAGGCTGGAGTGCAGCGGCTGGATCTCAGCTCACTGCAAGCTCCGCCTCCCGGGTTCACGCCATTCTCCTGCCTCAGCCTCCCGAGTAGCTGGGACTGCAGGCGCCCGCCACCTCGCCCGGCTAGTTTTTTGTATTTTTTAGTAGAGACGGGGTTTCACCGTGTTAGCCAGGATGGTCTCGATCTCCTGACCTCGTGATCCACCCTTCTCGGCCTCCCAAAGTGCTGGGATTACAGGCTTGAGCCACCGCGCCCGGCCGAGTTAGTTTTTATATATATACAAGTGCACTGAACAAGGAATATTCTCTAATTTAGAGAAAAATAACATATTGCTATCGAGTTGCTTATTAATTTTTTGTTTGTATTTTCTATATTTTTATCATTTTTTTGTCCACTTATTTACCTATTTCATAAAAAGGTGTGACAAAGTCTCCTGTTATTACAGTGTCTCTATTTTCCCTTCCATTTCCTGTAGTATCTCCTTTGTAACTGTTGCTATTGTGTCATTTGTTATGAATTGCAGACTTTAGCTTTAAGAAGTGTACTTCTTTGTCTTGGTTAATGTTTTCTGGCCTGAATTCTACCTTTTCTGATATCAAAATTGTAACTCCTGCTTCATTTTTATTTACATTTACCTGTTGTATATTCACTCATCCTTTTAATTTTAACCTTTTGTTTGTTTCAAGTTTCAGTTATGTATTAATCAGTGTATTCTCCAACACATTACATCAGCATGACTTCATACATCTAGAGGAGAAATATTTCCTGGTTAGGTAGAAAATTGTGCAGATGGCTTCTGGAAGACTTTCATTCTAAAGCAGCTTTATATTGAAATATTTCATTTAAATATCTGGACCTTCTTTCTTCAGTTTGCTGTAATCTATATTCATTGAGTAAAACTCATTTTGATCATTGGGACCCCATTTGTTCCAGGACTCTGGGTTATTCTTTCTGTCCCAGCTAACATCTGGATTGAACAATGCCAGATGCAAGACAAATAGTGCTACTCCAGTACCTCCAGCTCCAATAAATACAAAGAGAGGGATCAAGCTCGGATGCTTCTTGGCCTGACTGAGAATCTGGAAGAGCATGTTTGTGGCAGAGGCCTCTGACTCAAAAGGAAAAATAAAGCCTAGCCACCAGGTCCTGGGCTAAATAGTATCTCAGTTTTAAACTTTTGAATTTGCTTATTTCAATGTGTCTCTTGAATACAGCATAGTGTAGGGTTAGCTTTGTTAGTCAATATGAAAATCTCTTTCAGTAATCAAGATAAGCCGTTACTTTTATTAATACTATTGATATGTTTGCTTTCAGTATTATCATATTGTTGTATGTTACATTTGCCACATACTATGTGGTCTCTTTTCCTTCCTATTTATTTTCCTTTAGTGTTTAGGAAAGTGTGTATATTTGTTGAAGTCCTTACATTTATACTAACACCTTTATATAATATCTTTAGTCCCCTCTATAGTAACTCACTGTCTTTAGGTTCTCTAATATGTGGAGTACTAAAGTTAGCTAGTACTAGCTAAAAAGGCAGAGTCACAAGGGACAAAGTAAACAAAGGTACTAGGGAGAATCCTTTTTGAATGGGTTTGTGAGTGTAGCAAGCCTCCTGGGGCAACTCAGAGGAGACTGGTACAATTGTGAAGCACCGTACTGGCCCGAAGTTGCTTACAGCATCACTACCTAGTCCAACAAGACAAGAAACAGTGAACAAGATCAGAATGGGGACTCTCTAAATAGGATGGGGCCATTATCAGGGAAACAGCATAGAAGAGAATAATATGCAAAAAAAAAAACTGATATCAAAAAGACACTTCAAAATCTTGCTTGGGTTTCGCTTCGTTAGTTAGAGATTCTCACCAAAAATTCCTTAATTCCAGACCCAGAACAAGCGTCCTATTATTCCATTTTTAATATAAACTGCCGGCTTGCCCCATTTTAAACCTATTCGATTATTCTTGGAAATAGAAAATGAAGTTTGAATTAAATTCTACTGAGGCCACCATTAGTATCAAAGAGGTCTTTTCCACAGAACATCCTGACAAGAAAGTGTTTGGTAACTAATGAGTTATAACAAATGTTGATGGTACAGGCCCAGAACTCAGCAAATACCAAATATTTGTAATAGTTTAATTTCCAATCGCAATTTTTTTTCTCCTCCTTATGCTTTCTCAGTACCCCCACCATGCCATGTCCCTGTGAAAGTGCTTCATCAGGGTCAAATTGGTTAACTTGACATGGTGGTAGTGAAAAGACTAAAAGCAGATGGCAAGAGGCAGAAGAAGGAAAAAGAATACTTCTTCCGGTATTCATTCATCACTCATTAAGAATAAACGAGGGGGCGGAGCAAGATGGCCGAATAGGAACAGCTCCAGTCTCCAACTCCCAGCGCGAGCGACACAGAAGACCGGCGATTTCTGCATTTTCAACTGAGCCTCTGCTGCTGATACCCAGGCAAACAGGGTCTGGAGTGGACCTCAAGCAATCTCCTACAGCTACAACCTACAGCTGAGGATCCTGACTGTTAGAAGGAAAGCTATCAAACAGGAAGGACACCTACACCAAAACCCCATCAGTACATCACCATCATCAAAGACCAGAGGCAGATAAAACCACAAAGATGGGGAAAAAGCAGGGCAGAAAAGCTGGAAATTCAAAAAATAAGAGCGCATCTCCCCCGGCAAAGGAGCGCAGCTCATCGCCAGCAACGGATCAAAGCTGGACGGAGAATGACTTCGACGAGATGAGAGAAGAAGGCTTCAGTCCATCAAATTTCTCAGAGCTAAAGGAGGAATTACGTACCCAGCGCAAAGAAACTAAAAATCTTGAAAAAAAAGTGGAAGAATTGATGGCTAGAGTAATTAATGCAGAGAAGCTCACAAACGAAATGAAAGAGACGAAAACCATGGCACGAGAAATACGTGACAAATGCACAAGCTTCAGTAACCGTCTCGATCAACTGGAAGAAAGAATGTCAGCGATGGAGGATCAAATGAATGAAATGAAGCGAGAAGAGAAACCAAAAGAAAAAAGAAGAAAAAGAAATGAACAAAGCCTGCAAGAAGTATGGGATTATGTAAAAAGACCAAATCTACGTCTGATTGGGGTGCCTGAAAGTGATGGGGAAAATGGAACCAAGTTGGAAAACACTCTTCAGGATATCATCCAGGAGAACTTCCCCAACCTAGTAGGGCAGGCCAACATTCAAATCCAGGAAATACAGAGAACGCCACAAAGATACTCCTCGAGAAGAGCAACTCCAAGACACATAATTGCCAGATTCACCAAAGTTGAAATGAAGGAAAAAATCTTAAGGGCAGCCAGAGAGAAAGGTCGGGTTACCCACAAAGGGAAGCCCATCAGACTAACAGCAGATCTCTCGGCAGAAACTCTTCAAGCCAGAAGAGAGTGGGGGCCAATATTCAACATTCTTAAAGAAAAGAATTTTAAACCCAGAATTTTATATCCAGCCAAACTAAGTTTCATAAGTGAAGGAGAAATAAAATCCTTTACAGATAAGCAAATGCTTAGAGATTTTGTCACCACTAGGCCTGCCTTACAAGAGACCCTGAAGGAAGCACTAAACATGGAAAGGAACAACCGGTACCAGCCATTGCAAAAACATGCCAAAATGTAAAGACCATCAAGGCTAGGAAGAAACTGCATCAACTAACGAGCAAAATAACCAGTTAATATCATAATGGCAGGATCAAGTTCACACATAACAATCTTAACCTTAAATGTAAATGGACTAAATGCTCCAATTAAAAGACACAGACTGGCAAACTGGATAAAGAGTCAAGACCCATCAGTCTGCTGTATTCAGGAGACCCATCTCACACACAGAGACATACATAGGCTCAAAATAAAGGGATGGAGGAAGATTTACCAAGCAAATGGAGAACACAAAAAAGCGGGGGTTGCAATACTAGTCTCTGATAAAACAGACTTTAAACCATCAAAGATCAAAAGAGACAAAGAAGGCCATTACATAATGGTAAAGGGATCAATTCAACAGGAAGAGCTAACTATCCTAAATATATATGCACCCAATACAGGAGCACCCAGATTCATAAAGCAAGTCCTTAGAGACTTACAAAGAGACTTAGACTCCCATACAATAATAATGGGAGACTTCAACACTCCACTGTCAACATTAGACAGATCAACGAGACAGAAAGTTAACAAGGATATCCAGGAATTGAACTCATCTCTGCAGCAAGCAGACCTAATAGACATCTATAGAACTCTCCACCCCAAATCAACAGAATATACATTCTTCTCAGCACCACATCGTACTTACTCCAAAATTGACCACGTAATCGGAAGTAAAGCACTCCTCAGCAAATGTACAAGAACAGAAATTATAACAAACTGTCTCTCAGACCACAGTGCAATCAAATTAGAACTCAGGACTAAGAAACTCAATCAAAACCGCTCAACTACATGGAAACTGAACAACCTGCTCCTGAATGACTACTGGGTACATAACGAAATGAAGGCAGAAATAAAGATGTTCTTTGAAACCAATGAGAACAAAGATACAACATACCAGAATCTCTGGGACACATTTAAAGCAGTGTGTAGAGGGAAATTTATAGCACTAAATGCCCACAAGAGAAAGCAGGAAAGATCTAAAATTGACACTCTAACATCGCAATTAAAAGAACTAGAGAAGCAAGAGCAAACACATTCGAAAGCTAGCAGAAGGCAAGAAATAACTAAGATCAGAGCAGAACTGAAGGAGATAGAGACACAAAAAACCCTCCAAAAAATCAATGAATCCAGGAGTTGGTTTTTTGAAAAGATCAACAAAATTGACAGACCACTAGCAAGACTAATAAAGAAGAAAAGAGAGAAGAATCAAATCGACGCAATTAAAAATGATAAAGGGGATATCACCACCGACCCCACAGAAATACAAACTACCATCAGAGAATACTATAAACACCTCTACGCAAATAAACTGGAAAATCTAGAAGAAATGGATAATTTCCTGGACACTTACACTCTTCCAAGACTAAACCAGGAAGAAGTTGAATCCCTGAATAGACCAATAGTAGGCTCTGAAATTGAGGCAATAATTAATAGCCTACCAACCAAAAAAAGTCCAGGACCAGATGGATTCACAGCTGAATTCTACCAGAGGTACAAGGAGGAGCTGGTACCATTCCTTCTGAAACTATTCCAATCAATAGAAAAAGAGGGAATCCTCCCTAACTCATTTTATGAGGCCAACATCATCCTGATACCAAAGCCTGGCAGAGACACAACAAAAAAAGAGAATTTTAGACCAATATCCCTGATGAACATCGATGCAAAAATCCTCAATAAAATACTGGCAAACCGGATTCAGCAGCACATCAAAAAGCTTATCCACCATGATCAAGTGGGCTTCATCCCTGGGATGCAAGGCTGGTTCAACATTCGCAAATCAATAAACATAATCCAGCATATAAACAGAACCAAAGACAAGAACCACATCATTATCTCAATAGATGCAGAAAAGGCTTTTGACAAAATTCAACAGCCCTTCATGCTAAAAACGCTCAATAAATTCGGTATTGATGGAACGTACCTCAAAATAATAAGAGCTATTTATGACAAACCCACAGCCAATATCATACTGAATGGGCAAAAACTGGAAAAATTCCCTTTGAAAACTGGCACAAGACAGGGATGCCCTCTCTCACCACTCCTATTCAACATAGTGTTGGAAGTTCTGGCTAGGGCAATCAGGCAAGAGAAAGAAATCAAGGGGATTCAGTTAGGAAAAGAAGAAGTCAAATTGTCCCTGTTTGCAGACGACATGATTGTATATTTAGAAAACCCCATTGTCTCAGCCCAAAATCTCCTTAAGCTGATCAGCAACTTCAGCAAAGTCTCAGGATACAAAATTAATGTGCAAAAATCACAAGCATTCTTATACACCAGTGACAGTCAAACAGAGAGCCAAATCAGGAATGAACTTCCATTCACAATTGCTTCAAAGAGAATAAAATACCTAGGAATCCAACTTACAAGGGATGTAAAGGACCTCTTCAAGGAGAACTACAAACCACTGCTCAGTGAAATCAAAGAGGACACAAACAAATGGAAGAACATACCATGCTCATGGATAGGAAGAATCAATATCGTGAAAATGGCCATACTGCCCAAGGTAATTTATAGATTCAATGCCATCCCCATCAAGCTACCAATGAGCTTCTTCACAGAATTGGAAAAAACTGCTTTAAAGTTCATATGGAACCAAAAAAGAGCCCGCATCTCCAAGACAATCCTAAGTCAAAAGAACAAAGCTGGAGGCATCACGCTACCTGACTTCAAACTATACTACAAGGCTACAGTAACCAAAACAGCATGGTACTGGTACCAAAACAGAGATATAGACCAATGGAACAGAACAGAGTCCTCAGAAATAATACCACACATCTACAGCCATCTGATCTTTGACAAACCTGAGAGAAACAAGAAATGGGGAAAGGATTCCCTATTTAATAAATGGTGCTGGGAAAACTGGCTAGCCATAAGTAGAAAGCTGAAACTGGATCCTTTCCTTACTCCTTATACGAAAATTAATTCAAGATGGATTAGAGACTTAAATGTTAGACCTAATACCATAAAAATCCTAGAGGAAAACCTAGGTAGTACCATTCAGGACATGGGCATGGGCAAAGACTTCATGTCTAAAACACCAAAAGCAATGGCAGCAAAAGCCAAAATTGACAAATGGGATCTCATCAAACTAAAGAGCTTCTGCACAGCAAAAGAAACTACCATCAGAGTGAGCAGGCAACCTACAGAATGGGAGAAAATTTTTGCAATCTACTCATCTGACAAAGGGCTAATATCCAGAACCTACAAAGAACTCAAACAAATTTACAAGAAAAAAACAAACAACCCCATCCAAAAGTGGGCAAAGGATATGAACAGACATTTCTCAAAAGAAGACATTCATACAGCCAACAGACACATGAAAAAATGCTCATCATCACTGGCCATCAGAGAAATGCAAATCAAAACCACAATGAGATACCATCTCACACCAGTTAGAATGGCGATCATTCAAAAGTCAGGAAACAACAGGTGCTGGAGAGGATGTGGAGAAATAGGAACACTTTTACACTGTTGGTGGGATTGTAAACTAGTTCAACCATTATGGAAAACAGTATGGCGATTCCTCAAGGATCTAGAACTAGATGTACCATATGACCCAGCCATCCCATTACTGGGTATATACCCAAAGGATTATAAATTATGCTGCTATAAGGACACATGCACACGTATGTTTATTGCAGCACTATTCACAATAGCAAAGACTTGGAATCAACCCAAATGTCCATCAGTGACAGATTGGATTAAGAAAATGTGGCACATATACACCATGGAATACTATGCAGCCATAAAAAAGGATGAGTTTGTGTCCTTTGTAGGGACATGGATGCAGCTGGAAACCATCATTCTTAGCAAACTATCACAAGAACAGAAAACCAAACATCGCATGTTCTCACTCGTAGGTGGGAACTGAACAATGAGATCACTTGGACTCGGGAAGGGGAACATCACACACCGGGGCCTATCATGGGGAGGGGGGAGGGGGGAGGGATTGCATTGGGAGTTATACCTGATGTAAATGACGAGTTGATGGGTGCAGCACACCAACATGGCACAAGTATACATATGTAGCAAACCTGCACGTTGTGCACATGTACCCTACAACTTGAAGTTTAATAATAATAAATAAATTAAAAAAAAAAAAAAGAATAAACGAATTGCAAGTTACTGACCTACTGCTGTGCTAGACTCTCTGAACAATGTGAGTGAAGCAACTCAGGTTGCAAAGTGAGCGATCTAAGGCATAGTCCCTCACAGCACCCAAATGGAATATTGTAGAGATTGAAGGTTTAACCTGTGTATATCATTTACCATGGTGTCATTGTCGGACCACAGGGAATAATTGCTAGTATTTCCATCATTATGAACTTCTATTAGTATTGGACCAAGAGGAAGGAGTTTAGCACACATGTGTCTGTGAAACAAAGCATGACTCCTTTTGTCCTTCTCTGAGATGGGTTATTTATAAAAAATAACAATGCCAAAGATATAATGAATTTACCTGTCTGGAATGTTGTGATAATTTACTAATTGATATGGTAAAGTGCTTTTAAAACATCAAGTAAAATACAAATTCTAAATATTGTGTAATAGCTTCCTTTGATTAGCATCTTCCATACACAATAATGTAACCTAATTTATTTAAACAATACAAAGTTAAATAATAGAAAGCAGAGGAAGAAACAAATTAAGAGGCATAGTCCAAAGAGAAAGGCATATTTTCAGATGAGATTTGAAAAAAGATGGTGAATCAATGAGGCAGAGAGACACTAGGAAGCTGTTCTACTTGAGAAAAGATATAGACAAGGTCTCTCCTTAGACAATCTGCTACGTTCTCTGGTACCTAATTATAACATTAAATGCATCCGCATCTCAAATAACATGAATGTTAATGGCGATCACTGCTGAGACACAAAAGAGCACTTAATTACCCTTTGGGAGAGTAAATGCCAACATTACTGAGAATTGTTAAAGTCATATAAAAGTTGAAAAATGCAGTAAGTTGTGGCTGGCTAACACTGAAGATCTGTGCTCCCCTCCTAGACTCTAAGTTGCTGCAGGGACGCACCTGTCCAGCCAGGAGCTACATTTTCCAGATGGCTTGCATCCAAAAGAGGTCAGTGGCTAGTCTGGCTGATGAAATAAAATGTGTGCTATTTCCAGACTCAAGTGGATAATTAGCAGTTATGCATTTACTATAATCATGTTCCTTCCCACAGTAACCCTGGAACAGACATGCTGAAGATAACAGCGTAAAGAAAAGGAAGGATCCTGAATCCCAGAACCTCTACTTGAAGAAAGAGACCCATGAGACCTGCCCAGCTGGCAACATCCACATTGGACCAAGTATTAGTGATAAATGAAGTTTTATTTGCTAAACCACTGTTATTTCAGAGTTGTTCATTACCTACCTATTCCTAGTAATATATTACTATCACTTGTAATATATTTTTACTTTGGAAGTCAGATTTTTAAATTAAACATGCAGTTATGAGAGTGAACAAGTATTATAGACTATGAAAAGAAAACAATGAAGGGGTGGGGGAAAAAGAAAAAGTTCTCATTGGAAGAATAAATATGTAAAGTGGAGATGTGAGAGAAAATATGATCAGGTGGTCAGGATGTCTGGAGTGAAGAGATGGACAACAGTCTATTTTTAAATATAGCAGAGAGGTCAGATAAGGTTCCTTACAGTGCTTTGAATTTAGGAACCAGCATGTCATAATTTCCTTTACTGAAAGCAATTTTCATTAAGTATTGGTAGAATAAGTCACACTACAGTTGATTGAGGACTGAAAGGGAACTGAAGTAGAGAAAGGAAATATGAAATACTTTTTCAAGAAACTTGACATTAAAAGGGAAGAAAGATATAGGAGGGTAGCTAGAGGAAGCTGTAAGGATGAAAGACGATCTTGTTTTGTTATATTTTAAGATTGGAGTGACTGGTGGATACTTAAATGCTAGTGGAAAAGCTACAGCAGAATGGGTATCATGTGAGATGCAGAAGAGTTCCCTGAGAAAACGAAAGAGGCTGGTACAAAGTACTTGTTGAGAGCCTGCCTTAAGGGCAGAAAAGGCACTTCTTCCCCTCAAACACAAGGCAAGAAAGGGTGGGGCTGCAAACTGTGGGAAGAATGGCTGCCTACTCCTACTATGAGAATTGCAAAGAATTTGGAAAATATAGACAAGAGTTCAGTAATATTGAGATAATGTGCATACAATTAAATGAGTTAAAAATATATAAAAACAAGATGATAAAACTATAAGAATATAGATATACAGAAAGATTCATATAGAATACAGATGTGAAATATAGTAAAAAAATATATAGGGTAACATAGCTTTTTCATAGATACTGGAAATATATTTGAGACTCGTTTTGCAGATATTCTTAGTTAACTGAAGAAGAAGAAAACTAATTATTATCAAGGGAATACAACATGCCAGATAGCGGGCTGGCTTTACAAATTTTCTCCATTTATTCTAATCACAATTCCATGAGGTATAATTTCCATTTTTTTTAACTTGAGTAAACTGAAGTTCAATGGACAGTTATTAAGTAAAAAAGATTCAAACTTATATCTGTCTGACTTAAAAACTCATGTTCTCATCTTACTTCAAAACTACCATTTCCTTAGTCAATGAAAGAACATTGATTTTGGAGACAAACAAATCAGAATTTCTATAAGATTCCCACATCTTCCTATATTGTCAACTTTCTGAGAACAAGGTCTTGTTCACCTTTGTATCACTTATGCACAGCGCGGTGCTTAAATTATTAAAGCTGCCCAATAAGTGAATGTAGCATTAAATTTAATTTCTTTATGACTATTTCAATATTCACAGCAGGATAAAATTTAATTATTACAAAGAAAGACAAATGAAAGATAAAAAAATTTAAAGTAAAACTTAAGTTAATCAAGAAATAACTAAGATGGAAAAGTAATAGGCAATATAGATTACTTAAAGTGTTATAATAACTGCAAGGGCAATTTGAGTGATTTACACATGATGGTAACAATGGAATTTATGCCACTGTGGGTGGACAAGAAAAGCACATTCCTACTCTACACTAGACCCTAACATTTTTAAGTGGATGCACTCAAAAAGTCAAAACAGTATGTTAGTGTCAATTAATCACTATCCAATATTCCAAAAATACTTTCTTTTCCTCAAAACCTATATTGAATTTTAAAATTTCACTTCCATGTTCATATTGTAAATGATTTTTACTTGCATTGATTTTAACCCCTTTTCAGACTTCAGTTGGGAAGCTCAAAGAGCCTTCCTTTCGAAAATCAGATATTAACATATACAATTTTAACAACATAGAGTTAAGAGTTTGGAGCTAAAACAAAGCATATTCTAACAAAAGTTCACAGTTTTAGGTATCAAAGGAAATCATAATATGCATAATGCACAACAAGCAACATTTGCAAACTACATATGTAGTATGGGTACATCTGCTATAATATTTCATTTGAATACTATCTTTGTATTATGCACTCAGCATGTCAAGTAGTACCAGCTTTTTCACTATCTGCAAATAACAAAATATTTAAGATGCTTCACTTTAAATTTATAATCAACAAAGCTCCAAAGCCAAAAATTATAGGAAAAGGGAATGGTGTGTGCTGAAGTTAAAATACTAGATTTTATTCATTTATTCAAAAATTAATTTATTGCTTTGATAAAATGATACATGTAAATGTTATAAAATTCAAGTCAAAACAAAAAAAGATTTCAAATCCAACCAGATATAAGTAATTCTAATTAATTATAGGTGACTATCAGCCTAGACATCTCTATATGCACAAATGCAGGTAAATAATAGAGGCATAAATGGCTATAAAGCAGGGATTAATCTATTTATTTTTAAAAATCATTTTATTTTTACTTAACAACAAAACAAAGCAAACTACAAGGTACTTTAGTTTTAGATAAATGTTTCTGTATGACCAAAATTAATTAAAATCACAAAGAAAAACATTTAGTGATTGTTAGTATCATGGCCATCTTAAAAATTGCATTTCACTTTTAAATACTACTGATAATAATATCTAAAGATAAGAAAACTATCATACTTACAGTTTCTTCTGCCTTTCATTTTATTTTGTGTTAATTAACTATTATTTGGGGGCTGTCACCATTTACCACATTTATATTCTGTCCTATTACAATAATTCCCATAGACATTTAGTCTTAGCTATATGTTGAAATGAAATGGCACACACCTCAATTTCTTTTACCAGGTTTTCTCCATTCCTGGTTTCTCTATTTTAACTCATTACATGGCTGGCTGAATGTCAGCATGAACTAGTTTTTCCAGGAAGGACTCAACAATGCTAATTTTGTTCATGTTTGGGAATGATGGCCTCCTGCTTTCACACTTAATGGACAGTTTGGATAAGTGTAATCTTTCATCACATGATCTCAGTATTCAGTTTATTTCACGGTATTGTCTTTGGGCATTGAACATTGCTATGAAGAAATCGAAGGCCAGCATGATTTTCCGACTTAGAGATGACATCTCATTTCAGATTAAAAGCCTCACTCGTTTTTTTATCTGCAAAGTTTCAGAACTTAATTAAGACGTGAATTGTGATTACTTTTTCTATATTAACCTTCTCCGGAACATGATGGGCTCTTTTACTCTGCAGATTCAATTTTGTGTTTATTTCAAGAAATTGGGTTTTTAAAAATGGGTGTCTTTCAATTATTTCTCTTTTATTTGTTGTATTCTCAAATTCAGAAACATATTTATTTTTCATATTAGACCATATCCTTTCTCCATGTATGAATTTTTCTGTGTAACATTTATGCCTTTTTGCTTTGAACTTAAATCTTTCTTTTTAATCACTAATTAGATTTTCAGCCATGTTTCCATTACTTGGTGCTTCTGATGTTTTTAATTTTGCAGTGGTGTCATTTGAGACTTTAAGAAAGAAATTCTGGGCAATCCAGCAAAAGAAGTCAGGATACAAGTAATGGACACAAGGCAGTTACCCCACACACACAAAGAAACTGTGAGTTTTAAACAAAAATAATTTCTGCTTTTGAACTTATCCCTGCTTCAAGTATACTTTTAAAGTCAATTAAGATTAGGTAACATGAATCCAGAAATATTAACAACAAAACAAAACAAAACACCACCACTCTCCCAAGCATCTAATCTGATATACTCTTATTATGGTTTGAATGGTACTAATAAATACTTTAACTAATTATGTACTTAAATCTTCGGTGTCCTATATCCAGTGCTTTCCTTCCCAGCAGCCTAGACAAAAACTATTCAAAATGAAGATTTTTAAATGCTGATATTACTGTCATGTTTCATATGACTTAAAGAAAAAAAACAGTGACAGACTGGATTAAGAAAATGTGGCACATATACACCATGGAATACTATGCAGCCATAAAAAAGGATGAGTTCGTGTCCTTTGTAGGGACATGGATGCAGCTGGAAACCATCATTCTTAGCAAACTATCACAAGAACAGAAAACCAAACACCGCATGTTCTCACTCATAGGTGGGAACTGAACAATGAGATCACTTGGACTCGGGAAGGGGAACATCACACATCGGAGCCTATCATGGGGAGGGGCGAGGGGGGAGGGATTGCATTGGGAGTTATACCTGATGTAAATGACGAGTTGATGGGTGCTGACAAGTTGACGGGTGCAGCACAGCAACATGGCACAAGTATACATATGTAACAAACCTGCACGTTATGCACATGTACCCTAGAACTTAAAGTATAATAATAATAAATTTTTAAAAAAAAAGAAAAAAAAACTTTTAAAAACTGTTGTTTTCAATTTGGAAACAACTCACCTAGGATTATGAGGATATCTTGGAGTTTCTGAAAAGCTGATATTTACAGATAATTTTAAGATTATTTTCTTTTTCAAAGAAGCAGGTGGCCTAAAATAAACTGAAATTGGTGAGTTGGATCTTGAAGTAAAGAACAACACAAAGAATGATATTGAAAAAATCATATCACAAAGGGAGTAAAAGACATTTAAGAGTCAAATATTACAGAAAAGCATAAAGCAATATCACCTTAACCCACCTAGAAACTTAAAGAATCAAAATGGCTATTCTTTCTGTTTACGAAAGATAAAAACCTCACACAGACTTATTATTTTCCATATTCCATATGATCATTTCTCTTGGTAAAGGACCCATAGCTTTTCACATAATAAGTTGTTTTGGTAGCAAGCTTGTTCTTAGATTTGAGAGCTGGGTATTCGAACGTTTCCATGGGTTCCAAAGAGGGCCCGATGGGCTGAAAAATGTCTCTTGTTAGCTTCTACAAAAATGTGTTTGAAACTGTTCTAAGTAAAACATGTTCCATTCAAAATTATGTTAGCCCATAGGGGGAAAAGTTGAAAGTATGGAATGTTAGTAAAAAAAACATTAAACACTGTTTAAGTTGGAGGTGGAAGTTTGAGGAGAGGTGAAATATTTTGGGGGAGTTTTCACAAAACACACCCTCTAATACCCATTCACTCAGAAGTTCTGATATACCCTATGGAGAAATAACAACCATTAATAACACTACCCAAAATGATTCTGTTATTCCCCTCAGGTCGACAATATCAATTTTACATGTAAGAAAACACTATGCTCATTTTATAGTTTAAGAAACTGTTTTGGTTACTACTGTAGCCTTATAGTATAGATTGAAGTCAGAAAGCGTGATGCCTCCATCTTTATTCTTTTTACGTAGAATCGTCTTGGCTATACAGGATCTTTTTTGGTTCCACATGAAATTTAAAGCAGTTTTTTTCTAATTCTGTGAAGAAAGTTAATGGTAGTTAGATAAGGACAGCACTGAATCTATAAATTACTTTGGGCAGTATGGCCGTTTTCATGATATTGATTCTCCCTATCCATGAGCATGGAATGTGTTTCCATTTGTTTGTGTCCTCTCTTATTTCCTCGAGCAGTGACTTATAGTTCTCCCTGAAGAGGTCCTTCACATCCCCTGTAAGTTGTATTCCTAGGTATTTTATTCTCTTTGTAGCAATTGTGAATGAGTTACTCATGATTTGGCTCTCTGTCTATTATTGGTGTATAAGAATGCTTGTGATTTTTTGCACATTGACTTTGTATACTAAGACTTTACTGAAGTTGTTTGTCAGCTTAAGGAGATTTTGGGCTGAGACGATGGGGTTTTCTAAATATACAATCATGTCATCTGCAGAGTCAATTTGACTTCCTCTCTTTCTATTTGAATACCCTTTATTTCTTTCTCTTGCCTGATTGCCCTGACCAGAACTTCCAATACTATGTTGAGTAGGAGTAGTGAGAGAGGGCATCCATGTCTTGTGCCAGTTTTCAAAGGGAATGCTTCTAGCTTTTGCCCATTCAGTATGATATTGGATTTGGATTTGTCATAAATAGCTCTCATTATTTTGAGATATGTTGCATCAATACCTAGTTTATTGAGAGTTTGTAGCATTAAGAGGTGTTGAATTTTATCAAAGACCTTTTCTGCATCTGTTGAGATAATCATGTGGTTTATGTCATTGGTTCTGTTTATGTGATGGATTACGGTTATTGATCTGGTTTGTTAAACCAGACTTGAATCCCAGGGATGAAGCCAACTTGATCGTGGTGGATAAGCTTTTTGATGTGCTGCTGGATTTGGTTTGCCAGTATTTTATTGAGGATTTTCACATTGATGTTCATCAGGGATATTGTCCTGAAATTTTCTGTTTTTGTTGTGTTTCTGCCAAGTTTTGGTATCAGGACGATGCTGACCTCATAAAATGAGTTAGGGAGGAGTCCCTCTCTTTCTATTGATTGGAATAGTTTCAGAAGGAATGGTACCAGCTCCTCTTTGTACCTCTAGTAGAATTTGGCTGCGAATCTGTCTGTTCCTGGGCTTTTTTTTGTTGGTAGGCTATTAATTACTCCCTCAATTTCAGAACTTGTTATTCTTGGTTTATTCAGGGATTCGGCTTCTTTCTGGTTTAGTGTTGGGAGGGTTTATGTGTCCAGGAATTTATCCATTTCTTCTAGATTTTCTAGTTTATTTGTGTAGTGATGTTTATAGTATTCTCTGATGGTAGTTTGTATTTCTGTGGGATCGGGGGCGATATCCCCTTTATCATTTTTTTATAGTGTCTATTTGATTCTTCTCTCTTTTCTTCTTTATTATTCTGGCTAGCAGACTATCCATTTTGTTAGTTTTTTCAAAAAAACTAGCCCCTGGATTAATTGACATTTTGAAGTGTTTTTTTCATGTCTCTTATCTCCTTCAGTTCTGCTCTGATTTTAGTTACTTTTTTGTCTTCTGCTAGCTTTTGAATTTGTTTGCTCTTGCTTCTCTAGTTCTTTTAATTGTGATGTTAGAGTGTCAATTTTAGATCTTTCCTGCTTTCTCTTGTGGGCATTTAGTGCTATAAATTTCCCTCTACACACTGCTTTAAATGTGCCCCAGAGATTCCGGTACCTTGTGTCTTTGTTCTCACTGGTTTCAAAGAACATCTTTATGCCTTCATTTCTTTATTTACCCAGTAGTCATTCAGGAGCAGGTTGTTCAGTTTCCAAGTAGCTGTGTTGTTTTGAGTGAGTTTCTTAATCCAGAGTTCTAATTTGAATGCACTGTGGTCAAAGAGACTGTTTGTTATGACTTCCATTGTTTTGCATTTGCTGATGGGTGTTTTACTTCCAATTGTGTGGTCAATTTTAGAATAAGTGTGATGTGGTGCTGAGAAGAAAGTATATTCTGTAGACTTGGGGTGGAAAGTTCTGTAGATGTCTATTAGGTCTGCTTGGTCCTGAACTGAGTTCAAGTCCTGGATATCCTTTGTTAATTTTCTGTCTCAATAATCTGTCTACTATTGACAGTGGTGTGTTAAAGTCTCCCACTATTATTGTGTGAGAGTCTAAGTCTCTTTGTAGGTCACTAAGAACTTGCTTTATGAATCTAGGTGCTCCTGTATTGGGTGCATATATATTTAGGATAGTTAGCTTTTCTTGTTGCATTGATCCTTTTACCATTATGTAATGGCCTTCTTTGTGTCTTTTGATCTTTGTTAGTTTAAAGTCTGTTTTATCAGAGACTAGGATTGTGACACCTGCTATTTTTTTTTCTTTCCATTTGCTTGGTAAATCTTTCTCCATCCTTTATTTTGAGTCTATGTGTGTCTTTACACGTGAGATAGGTCTCCTGAATACAGCACACCAATGAGTCTTGAGTCTTTATCCTATTTGTCAGTCTGTGTCTTTTAATTGGGTCATTGAGCCTATTTACATTTAAAGTTAATATTGTTATGTTCAAATTTAATCCTGTCATTCTGATGCTAGTTGGTTATTTTGCCCATTAGCTGATGCAGTTTCTTCACAGTGTCTACGGTCTTTACAATTTGGTATGTTTTCGCAGTGGCTGTTACTGGTTTTTCCTTCCATATCTAGTGCGTCTTTCAGGAGCTTTTGTAAGGCAGGCCTGGTGGTGACAAAATCTCTCAGCATTTGCTCGTCTGCAAGGAATTTTATTTCTCCTTTGCTTATGAAGCTTAGTTTGTCTGGATATGAAATTCTGGGCTGAAAATTCTTTTTTAAAGAATGTTGAATATTGGTCCCCACTTTCTTCTGGCTTATAGGGTTTCTGCAGACAGATCTACTGTGAGTCTGATGGGCTTCCCTTTGTGGGTAACCTGACCTTTCTCTCTGGCTGTCCTTAACATTTTTTCCTTCATTTCAACATTGGTGAATCTGATGATTATGTGTCTTGGGGTTGCTATTCTTGAGCAGTATCTTTGTGGTGTTCTCTGTATTTCCTGAATTTGAATGTTGGCCTGTCTTGCTAGGTTGGGGAAATTATCCAAGACAATACTAAGCAAAAAGAACAAAGCCGGAGGCATCACACTGCCTGACTTCAAACTATACTACAAGGCTACAGTAACCAAAACAGCATGGTACTGGTACCAAAATAGATATATAGACCAATGGAACAGAACAGAGGCCTCAGAAATAACGTCACACACCTACAACCATCTGATCTTTGATGACCCTTATAAAAACAAGCAATGGGGAAAGGATTTCCTATTTAATAAGTGGTGTTGGGAAAACTGGCTAGCCATCTGCAGAAAACTGAAACTCGACCTCTTCCTTACACCTTATACAAAAATTAACTCAAGTTGGATCAAAGACTCAAATGTAAGACCTAAAACAACAGAAACCCTAGAAGAAAACCTAGGCAATGCCATTCAGGACATAGGCCTGGGCAAAGACTTGCATGACTAAAACACCAAAAGCAATGGCAACAAAAGCCAAAATAGACAAATGGGATCAAATTAAACTAAAGAGCTGCACAGCAAAAGAATCTATCATCAGAGTGAACAGGCAACCTACAGAATGGGAGAAAAGTTTTGCAATCTATCCATCTGACAAAGGGCTAATATCCAGAATCTACATGGAACTTAAACAAATTTACAAGGAAAAAAAAACAACAAAACCATCAAGAAGTGGGTGAAGGGTATAAAGAGACCCTTCTCAAAAAAGACATTTGTGTGACCAACAAACATATGAAAAAAAGCTCATCATCACTGGTCGTTAGAGAAATGCAAATCAAAACCACAATGAGATGCCATCTCATGCCAGTTAGAATGGTGATCATTAAAAAGTCAGGAAACAACAGATGCTGGAGAGGATGTGAAGAAATATGCATGTTTTTACACTGTTGGTGGGAATGTAAATTAGTTCAACCATTGTGGAAGACTGTGTGGTGATTCCTCAAGGATCTAGAACTAGAAATACCATTTGACCCAGCAATCCCATTACTGGTATATACCCAATGGATTATAAATCATTCTACTATAAAGACATATGCACACGTATGTTTATTGCAGCACTATTCACAATAGCAAAGACTTGGAACCAACCCAAATATCCATTAATGATAGACTGGATAAAAAAATGTGGCACATATACACCAGGAAATACTGTGCAGCCATAAAAAAGGATGAGTTCATGTCCTTTGCAGGGACATGGATGAAGCTGGAAACCATCATTCTCAGCAAGCTAACACAAGAACAGAAAACCGAACACCGCATGTTCTCACTCATAAGTGGGAGTTGAACAATGAGAACACATGGACGCAGGGAGGGGAACATCACACACTGGGGCCTGTCTGGGGGTTGGTGGCTAGGCGAGGGATAGCATTAGGAGAAATACCTAATATAGATGATGGGTTCTTGGGTGCAGCAAACCACCATGGCATATGTATTCCTATGTAACAAACCTTCATGTTCTGCACATGTATCCCAGAACTTAAAGCGTGTGTGTGTGTGTGTGTGTGTATGTATATACATATATATATATATATATATATATATATATATATATATATATATATATATAAAGAATGAGATCATGTCCTTTGCAGGGACATGGATGAAGCTGGAAACCATCATCCTCAGCAAACTAACACAGGAACAGAAAACCAAACACCACATATTCTCACTCATAAGTGGGAGTTGGACAATGAGAACACATGGACACAGGGAGGGGAACAACACACACCGTTGCCAATTGTGGTGGGGGTACAAGAGGAGGGAGAGCATTACGGCAAATAGCTAATGCATGTGGGGTTTGACAACTAAATGATGAGTTGATAGGTTGCAGACCACCATGGCACATTTATACCTATGTAGCAAACTTGCATGTTCTGCACTTGCATCCCGGAATTTGAAGTAAAATAAAATAAAAAATTTTAAAATTTTTAAAAAAGAAACAAGCTCAGAGAGGTTAAAAGACTTGTCTAAGGTTCATGCAATTTAATTGAGAAAAATAAAACCAGAATGCAGGTTCCATGATTCTTAAACTTCCAATAGGAATGCAAGAAAATGCTAGTCTTAGCCAGCAATGCACTTGATTTCCTGTTTACCCAGAAACATCACATTTGATTCTGTTTCCCTTATTTCACCTAGTGCTCTGGAATGTGAATGGGCAAGTAATGGAGCAATCCATGTTCCTGTGTAGGGTTCACAAAACATGACTGCAAGTATGTTTTCTCTCTTTAAGGCATAAGACAAAGTGCATAATCATTCACAGTTGCAAATTAAAGTAAAATCTCAATGAAAATAAAATGAAACCTGAATATGAGTATGAAATTTCAAATGTGTTTACAGATGTGTTAAAAACAAAGATAACAATCAGTGAAAGAGAGAAAGCTAAGATATATAAAGGCATTCACCAGAAAACCATAAAAATCTTAAATAATTACAAGGATGCGAAGTGTTGAAATTACGTTATGCATTTGAGCAAATGGAAAATCCATAAAATCTACTTTTATATTATAAAATGAGACTTTAAGAAGTACCTGTTTGTCTATTTAATGGCCCATTTTGCAATAAGTGTCTTTGTAACCTCCAAATAAATGTACAAGCTTAGCAGTCTACGATTATTTTCTATCTCTTTTCTAAAGTAAACTCTATATGCAATTATAAAGGCAATGGAATGTACCTAGAGCTAAGAAGTACGGGAGATTGTGATAAAAGGAACTGTCTTTCCTTAAGTACAGAAAAAAGTAAATGTTGCTGCATTCAATCAATGGTAGCAAAATTTTTTATATATGATATAATGGTTGTTGCTACTGAAATCATATGGTATTAACTACACACTCAGTGTGCCTATAGCTAGAGCCACGTCTACAAATTCAGGTACTTACCACTAGGTGGCAGTGGCACCATCTAGGGTAATATGGACCTTCGATAGCTTCAGTAGGATTACACAATTCCTCCTCTCCATAGCATCTAGAGTTTCCCAATGATAAATACACCACCTCAAAAAATTGTTTTGTTATTTAAAAACAACTGAATTCACAAATAAAGCATCAATTAGATATCTGTTTCCCAATGAAATAATATTAGACTCAAGGTTAAGGAAGATAGCCCTGTTGATAGATGACTTGAATATTTACTGCATCTCTCTTCATCAAATTGAGTAGAATTGTACTGCCCTGAACAGAATCAAGTTAGCACAGATAGATGCACTGTAGAAATATTTAAATAGGTTTTGTCACTACTTACCTTAATTCAGGTTACAAAATTACTCTGACATGCTTCACAGGGGCAGGAGTTTTCCTGATTCTTCTCCTTTAGGTGAGTTTTCAACTCCCACTCACTCTTATGAAAATCATGCATCACATTTTCTCCTGACAATGCGGTCTGAAGTAGTTTCACCTTGCAGGACTGTTACGCTTCAAAAATAGACTGAAGGAATTCTTGCTGGAGCACTCTGCTTTTTCTTTTACTTCCCAAACCTACCCATGGTACAAAACTGTCACCTATGTTATGAGTCACACTCACTAATAATCAATAGTTTCTAAGATACATTGTCGTCTGTTAGCCTCTGTGATACATTTCCTCTTTTGAGTCTGCTTTTAATGTGGGGGATTCTTCTTTTCCACACAGTTATCTAAGATATCCTATTAAACATGTTAGCAATTTTCAGATCTCTTCAAGTGTCTCCTTGAAGAGATTTTGCTCTCTTCTTTTTTATTATTCTTAGAAGTAGACGGAAGAGATTGATTTTAAAACTGCAATATGTAACAATCATGTTATATCTTAATTAGCATCAGATTCCACAAAAAGTGCCTGTATTCACTAAACAAGGGAGAAAAGTTTCCCTCTTCACTTTAGTCTGAGATTGTTTTCAACATTTTTATTCTGTATCATTGTATCTTTCAAATATTAAAAAGTAAGATCATGCATTTAAAAGAAAAAAAGCTGTAATATCAGCATTGGTAACTAGAAAATATAGGGAGTTTGATAATACAAAAACCAAGGAACAACTCAAAAAACAATGAAGAGTTGCTCTGAGCTTAAGTAGTATGCAAATCGTTTTTTTTTTTTTAAAAAAAAAATGGTAGCATGATCAACACGAATGATATTTCTGGGTCTTGGCACATCAAACTACCCACAGATGAAAGATGACTTAATTGCTTTGACCACAGTCCGAGTCAGAATAGCTCAGTTGGCAAATATAAAAATAGCTTGGTGCTATTTGCATTTGCATTTGAGCAAGAAGTGATTTCATTTTAATGTCTAAAGGCTAGGTAACAAAGCAACCCATAGGTAGTGAAACACACCTTGCAAGCAAGAAATGCAATTCCTGGCTGGAGCATCTAAGGGTTGCAGGGGACACATTGATCTTGTCAGCTACATTCGTGTGCATAGGAAATAACACTGTCAGCACAGCTCCTTCAAATTCAGATCACAATATATCGAGAGTTTATGTCTTTAGAGGTTAAGCAGTTAAGCATTCACAGAGATTTGTTACCTGTGCCATCACTTTTAAGTAACCTCCTAAAAATCTTTTAATAATTAATTGTTATTCTGAATGTCTAATGTTACTGTTAATAGCTTAAGTTGTGTCTTATAATTTCACCTAACAAGGTGTTTCTAATAAATAATCATAGCAGAGTGAGGCTTACTATATTTTAGACTTTACTATGTAGCAGTCCAAATAAAGTAAAAATATATAGAAGAGGAAAAATATGACACAAAGAATAGGAAATTTCTCCAGGCCTTGTATTAAATGTGAATCTAAAGCAAGTAATGGTAAAATGTGAACTACAGACTCTTCATTTTTTCTAACCAGCTATCTTTGAGTTGCTATTACTTTCATATTTTCTAAACTTTGTAATATAAACAGCAAACTTAATTCAGAAAAAAAATCCACCATCACTGATTACCATAACCAAGATCACAGACATTTAAATCAAAAGTCACCTGAGTTGGAAAAGGTTTAAGTTTTTTCAATAAATTATTTTTTATAATGACTATAAAAGTTATATAGTACACAGAGGCTAGCTGGAGCTAGATACTTTACTATACCTGAATTGCAGGGAATGCTTTCTGAGATATAAAGCTGACAATCAGACATCTGAGTGTGACTGGAAAATAGCAGTCCCTGAAAGATTAAAGTGTGAATTTTAGTAACCTCGAAAGCAAAAACCATTGTTTCACTTTTGAACCAGGAGATAGAATGGGCGAATTAAAACACAAGCACACATAAAGAGATAAAAGAGGTAAAATAAAATGCCAAAATCATTTTGTCAAAGCTTAAAGTGCAAATTCCTGCTCTACAAAAATCTATATTTTCTATGCTGTTTAAAAAACAGTTCTGTGATCATGCTAAAATATTAACATAAAATGGCTTAATTTACAAGGTAAAACTGAGTTACTTTACTGGCATTCAATAAAGTTACTAGTTTTGCAATATGATCACCTTGCATTTTAATGTTATAAATTTTCTTCAAAACTTAAATGACTAGTAAAGAAACATTGGTATTAGTGGTTAAGCCAAAACAAAACAAATTGCTCATAAATATCATGATTGATTTAAAACAAATTTTCAACCCAAATAACATGAAAGAAAATGGTTGTAGGTAATGGAATTTGGAGGAAGAGGGATAAAATTATGGAGTGCAAATATTTAAAATTAGGAAAACTACTTTTAATATTTTTAAATAGAGAAGAGAATGAATCATGAAGCAAAGAACCTGAGGAAATATTAACACTTTTACTTATTTAATATTTTATTTTAAGCTTCTTTAATTGTAAAAACAAACAAACAAATAAACAAACAAAACTATACAAAACAGTAAATATCTGTTGCCCATAATCCCTCTACTTCTTTGGGGAAGTACTTACAGTAATTTATGAAAAACCTCATTCTTGACCCTCCAATGCCAGTTCCCAGTGGTAATTAAAGTTATCAAAAATTGTTCAGTAACTTTTTTTCTGCATATATCCACACACAAAAATAAAATAGGAAGGAGGGGTGGCAAATAATTTTTTTTTTTTTTTTTTTTTAATCTGTGTTACAACTGGTCCTGGCATAGCAGAACCTTTAATATGGCCTTTATTGTTTCCTATGATCTCCACATGATCTTCAAAATAAGAAACGCGCCATCTCTTCTCTGGTATGCTTTCGTGGTGGGATTTCCGCTGCTAGAGGTACCTTCTCTCTGCGCTCTGGTTTGCCTTCCCTGACCCTGGCCATCGGCGTGGCTGCCACGCCAGCAGGAGGTCTGCTAAGCCACCTGTCGATGCCCACTTCACAGTGATGAGATACAGATTTCTGGACCCCGTGCAGTCTGCACAGTTGATCACGCCTCCTACCAAATGACCCAGGAAATCAGGAACTTTGCCCCAGAGGACCCACCATGTCCTATTTTCACCATTCTGAACATCAGAAAGGGACACACACTTCTTTGTAAAAAATACCAAATATTGCCATGCTATATTCTACATCTTGCTTTTAAACTTAATTGTGTATCAGAAATGGTTTTCGAGGTCAGTGTATATATAGATATACCACATTTTCTTTTTATAACAGCTTTTTATGGAATGGAGGCATCATAATTTATTTAATCATTTGGTTACTAAAGAACATTTAGGTTTTCATATTTTCCGCCATTTAAGAAAATCTTCATATATATATGTACTCATGCCATTCTTTCTGTAGGATGGATTATTTTTAGATATTGGACTCCAAATCACCATCCCTCCGTTTTTATACTAATTTTTACCACAACATTTTCATTATAATTCCACACATATTTTTAAAATTTGGCCTATTTTAAAAACTATCTTAATTCATATTTTATTTTTATTAATGATCTTGAACATCTTTTTATCCATTGTTTGGACATTTATATTTTTTTCTGCTAATTGCCAGCTTAAATTATTTTTCTATTTTTGTATAAGAGTTTCTTGTTTTGTAGAAGCTCTTTGAATGTTTGATGTGTTTCTTTTCCCCTAGTTGGTCATTTGTCCTTCAACTTTCTTTGTGGTATTTTTCTTCAAAGAACAGAAGTTGTAATTGTTTTGTGTATGCTTAAATGTGACATCCTTTTCTTGTGTGACTCCTTGGGTTTTGTCTTGCTTAGAAAGTCTTTCCACTCCAACTCTATAAAAACTGTCCTGTAAAAATAGTAATGTCTGGTTTCATTACTTAAACTGTATATCTCAATACACACAGAACTGATTTAACTTTGATTTTAGTAAAAGAACAAAATTTAAGTGGAAATTATCTTCAAGCACTTGCAGAATAACGAAACCTGGGGCAATAAATAGCTGAGATTTAAAAAGAAAAAATGATTCAGACAAACCTGATTACCTTTCTTGATAAAAAAAATAATAATAACAAAATTAGTGGGGGGAAAGCAAGATGTGTAATAAATTTAGACCTTTGACATACAGTGTCTCCATCAATCTTACATTAAAAAATTAATTCAAATTAGCTTCTTCAAGGTGAACACTGTCATCTGAATTGAAAACTGCCTGATAGATCATAAACAACGAAAATAATAATAGCATTGATGCATCTAGCCATAGGGAAGAAGCAACAAATATCACACTAAGATCAAGGATAGATCTGGATTCACAAAGCTTTTATATTAATAATCTGGAAAGAATAACGATAAATGAAGTAATTATTCATTTAAGAAATGTCACTAAACTAAAAAGTGCACTCTACACATCTGAACGCATTCTAATAGAAGATTGCTGTGAAGGATAGAACCCTAGTAGGATATCCAAGTAAGAACTGACTTGGAGCCAACCCCACGATCATTTCTCTATACATATAAAGTTAGTTCAGTCAGTTCACACTTATGGTGATCACTGTGTAACAGACTAGAAACAAATGCATTCAGTTTAAGAGAGCAAGCACTCTGTGGCAAGAGCAATAGGGATATTCCTAGCCAGAGAAGGTTGAGGCAGTAGTGGGTGAGGGCACTGTGGATGTGGAAATAAAAGTCAAAACAGGTATGGCTCCTTCTCCCATGACCCTCAGACATGGCCCAAACAGGGGAAGATGCTCTAAAATCCGCCAATGCCTGAAAGTTGTGATAGAAAAAGTAAATAAATTACAAACCAACAATGAAAATGAAAGGTGACTGAACTGGTTTAGATGAAATACAAAAAATCGTAATAAAGTGTTGATGCTAAATTCACATATCATTTTAGTGTTTACACAATGCTTTCCCATAGTCTCATTTGATTAATACCCTGAGGTACCCTGAAGTAGTCAGGAAAGATGTCATTAATAGATTCATTCTCCTCCTGAGGCTAAGTAGAATCAAGGAAATTGCCCAACATTACATACTCTGCTGGGGAGGTTTTATTTCTACTATACCTACTATATCTATAGTATACCTACTCCAACCATTTAAAGCAATTCACAGAGAAGTGCAATCAGGTTTGGAAATATGTAAAAATTATACCTCAAAAACTTTTTTTGTAAAAGAAAAGCAAACAGTATCTTTATTAGACAAGTACTTTCCACATTCACTAAACACACAAAATACATTATCTGGCCTCAAGACGACATACTTACTTTTCCTCTCTCTGCCTTCCTTTCATCCTTCCTTTATTCCTTTCCCTGCCCTTTTTCCCCATGAGCATCACGAGCATTGTTCCTGAAAATATGGAAAGCAACTCAAGGGAGTAAGAATGTTTAAGTACAAGTATTGCAAAACAATCTTTCTGGGAAAATCTCAACTTGTCATCCTTGGAGGAAGTGGGAGATTTTTTTTTTTTCAGAAGTACCTAAAGCCCAGAAGGCTCTTAAATTGCTTTTAAGATGAACTTTAATGTCTCCATGCCACCCACGTGATAATGTCCGTTCTCCATGTGGGCACTGTACTGCAATAGACAGGCAGCCTGGTTTGTCTGCCAACACCATTGGAAGCAAATGATGGCTGCCTTCAGGTAACTGGATGAAACATTTCATTAGAGAAATGCCATTTGTATGTTAAGACTCTCTTGTCATGATGCCTTGCAGCTGTTGATTTCCTTTTTACAAGACGTGCTTATTACTGTGTAAATATAGCACACACATATATAGGTATACGTACATATATACACGTGTGTGTGTGTGCGTGCATGCATGTGTATTTCTCTCATGGACAATGCAATTAGTACAGTTTTCAGCCAAATAAAAATAAAAAGCCAAGTTAAATCTTTCTTAAACATAAGTTAAAACGATGATGTGCAACAATACTGCATTGCTAGATCAAATGACTTCATCAAAGATGTTTGAGAAGATATCAAACTTATCCATGTTAAATTTCAAAATTTAACTGTGAAAAGCTCTCTAGATAACCATCTGTTTATCTACTTCCTCCTTTATATAATCAACTTTCTTTCAAATGGGAACTCTTACATTGACAGTGTAAATGAGTCCAAATATTTGGCTTAATAGAGCTTCACTTTAATTAATCAAATAAAATGAATCTTTCAACTGAAGTAAAGTTTATATTTGTCTGTTTGATCTACAATTTTGAAGGATATTCATAATATTTTGTATACTACAAAAAGCATATCTACTTTTATTTTTATTTCAAGCAGCTGGCCTGTGTATACAATCATGGAGGAGAAATGTTTTTAATGGGGATATCATCTCTAAATTTTAGTGTGTTTCAATCTTTTTTATAAAAGGAAGCAAAGCTCAAAAGAATACTTCAGAAACATTTTAATAAAAAAGTATTAGGTATTTATGATTCTATTATGTGCATCAAACTTTTGGAAAATAATTTAACTTCAGACGATATTTCAGGATCAGAATGTCTGAATAATGTTAACACATTCTTGTCATGATGTCTTAACAATAAGACAATAAGACATTTTGTAAGATTGCATGATGAGAAGACTTAGATTAAAGTGAGGGGTTATTGAGACAAATGGGGCTAAAGTATTTACTAATGTTGACTAGTAAAATGCAATGAGGAACTAGGAGATTTTATGTTTCCATGTATCACCACATCCTATTATTCTTTTTCTACCATATATGGTAAAATCATTCACAAAAAGCAAAACAGAGAACTGTTTTATAAAATTATGTATTTATGATAAATTATAGAATCATATCTTATCATAAATTCACAGCATAAGCATCTGAATCTATAAAATATATGTATAAATATACAAACTTCTATTTACAAATCATTAGCTTCCAGGATTCTGTCTGATAACTTTTAATGATAATAAATGTCCATGTCAGATCATATTTTGTAATCATAATCAACCTATCACTGAAATAATTTTTGAGGCGTTTCTCTCATTTGAGTATTTCATAGTCAGCATTTCAGTATTGTCATCCATCGCTATATTCTCCTTATTACCAGGAGATGGCGCTGTGGGTTTTAAATCGCAAAGCTAAACTTCCCAAAGCCGAGCTGAATTTTCAGTTTCTTTCTTAATTCCTACACGCCAGGCAATCCCTAACAGTGTTTACCATTTTTACCTCGAACAAGTTTAATCTTTAAAATTTTTTCAAATGTTTAATATTTTGTGATGATAAGATTCCAGGGAAGAGACGCATGTGACACAAATAAGCCTAACAGTCCCCTAGGGCGGACAACTGAATGAAGGAGTTGTCCCAAGTAGGCAAGGCGGTTATGAATTCCTCATACATTCTTTTCACTAGTTTTGCTCTACCTCCACCCGCATGTCCTACATTGTTCTCTGGGGTTTCAGCAGTGATAATGCAGGCGCCAAGTTATTCGCTCACTGTACGGTCCCCTTGGCCTTCAAAGTCGCCAAGGTGGGGAAAGAGCACGCGGGAGCCAGGTGAGACCCTCGCAGTGGGCTCGGGGACCTGTGTGTGCACCTCGCGCTGAAAAGGCTGCCTCCCAGGGCTCAGGGTTTCTCTTCAAGGTCTGTCCAAATTTAGGCTAACTCGTCGCCAAACAGTAGTGAGGACCAACATCTTTTCTGTAAAATAGATACAGACAAGGATAATCTTTTCTAAAGAACGTTATATGAACAAGTTTCAACTTTTCCACAGTCGAGTTTTGGAATAGCCAAGCAACTTGGAAAGACTAGCAAGACGGGGGACCCTTGGCGCACTGCCAGGAATAGGCCAGCTCGCGCTAGTCCCCCAGCGTCGTCACCCTCGCTGTCCTCCTCTTCATGAGCCCACACATGTGGACCCAGTCTCTCTGAAGTGAGCTTTGTAGGACTTGGCGAAGGGGATGAGAAAATACAGACGACAAAACGACGCCGAAAGGCTTGACCTCTGGCGCTTGATCGGCTGGAGTCTCTCCACCTCCCGGTAGATCCCGTGCTCCCAAATCCGGCGGGGGGCGCAGAAGGGTGAACCTGACACCTAGCCCCCTCGGTCTCGCGGGTTTCAAGCTGACCCAGGCGCCACCAGACAGCCCCGGGTGGACGCGTCAAGTGCAACTTCAAGGTCAATGTGCCTCTGACTCGGGCCTGGAGGGCTGCCAAGAATGCTGAGCTTGGAGCGCGGAGGTCGCGCCCGGCTACTGAGGCTTGGACCCCGCAGTGGAGGGCCCTGAGACAGCACCCCCCTCCCCGAGCAGTTTTCGGGAGAGGGTCCAGCTGGGGCCTCCGCGGTGGGGACCAGAAATGATATTCCGGGTCGGATTCCTCCTCGGCTGGGGAAGCACAGCTGGCGGAGAATTCCCACGGCTCTCAGTGGATTCGCTTTTCCAGAGCTGTTCTCAAGCAAAAGTTGTCATTTTTGCCAAACTTTGTTTTTACTTTTTAGAATGTTCTGAAAGAGATAAATGGAAACACACAGAGACAATTTTCCTTCTCAGAAAACACACATAGCTACTCAAATTCAGACTTGTAACTTTTCAAACTAATGAAGTAATAAACTATTTATCATGACTATAAAAATAACAAAGAAGAACTCCTGGCTTTGCTCTTTACAGCAGATTATGTTCCGTTCTGATTTTATTTGGGTTCCTATCTCAAATTTCAAGCAAATATCAAGATGACCATTAAGGCATTTAAAAAGTACCTAGAAATTAGTTTGGTCTGCAGCTCAATGCACTAGTTTCAATGCGGTGCTGCTTGCTGAATATTTTTAAATCCTTTCAAAGCAGTAGGTGTATTCCCTCCCGCAGTAACAAAACGATATTCATCTTTACACAAGCTGCCCTGGCGTTTATAATTTGGTATCCAACACCCGGCCGAAAACGTTCCCTTTCTTGATGCTTTGGCCAACCAGTCTCGATGAGCCAACCAGCCCAGAACCTGGGGCGCTGGGCTGGGTGTTCCTCGGGGAAGGCGCCCACTGCCCACTCGGTCCCCGGAGTGTCCCGAGCTGTCCCCCGTACCCCTGCTGCCGGCAGACTGGGGGCAGTCCTCTGCCCCTGTTTTCCAACTGCTTTGGTAACTCAGGGACCCTCTGTGAAACCGCAGAGTCAGAGGACTTCTCTTCCGTAGTTTCATTCTAAGCGGTCATCTGTGAGTCAGAAGATTTCGCCGTGACCTGATTTCCCACCCTTTCTGTCCGTGCAAGCCGAAAGCGCTCACGTTGGCTTTTCCTTTGCCACTTTTCCAACTTGCCAGTTCCATCAGGAGCCCGGATCCTTGCCCACCTTCTTGGCGGAGCCAAGTTCGAGCGCACAGATTTCCCGAGCTCCAGCGGCCAGGGGGCACTGTGTGAGCGGCTGACGTCACCCCATGCCCGGCCGAAACCAGGCGGCGGGATCCCACACAGTTGAGGAGAAGGAGCCCAGGCCGTGACTTAGGGCTGGCGACGATTAAACCAAGTAACGAGACACCGGGCAGATGTGTTTTCATTGCCCTGTAAGATAAATGCAGTGTTAAGTGCCTGACAACTTCCCAGAAGCAATCAGCAAAAGTTTACGAGTGCATAAACCTCAAAGACCATTCCCCAACGGTAGTTGTAAGGCCCGCATTTAGAGCTTCCATAAATTCTTCGGCCGTTTCCCAAAGCAAAGTTTTCAGCGACTATTAAGCAGCCACCTCCTCCGGGAAGACTAGGGGGATTTTCTTGAATTACAAAAGGAAGAGGCTTTTGGCTCCTACCAAGTAAAATGAAGTTGTGCAAAAGTTTGTTCCAGGAGTTTGGACGGCCAGGGAGAGGAGGGAGGTGGTAGGAGGTCGTGGAGGTGGGGTCGGGGAAGGGCCACGAGGTGCGCTCAAGTGTTTGTTGTCTAAGGGCGAAAGATAAAGGTCCTGCGAAGATCCTGGGTCTAGCTGAGCTGGCAGGGCCTTTGCCGCCCTCAGTGTCGCCCCTGCTCTGCCATCCCGGTTCTGCCGCTCACAGTCCCGCGTGGCGCCCCCCACCAGTCCCAGATATGATCGATCCTTCGCCCTTCAAATGTTCACTTCGGGCCGGCAGGAATCCTGGCGCCCCGCGGAAGGTGGTAGCCCACAAAAAGGGCAAGCTGGTTGGAGAACTAAGTCAGACACTGTGAGATGTGTCCCCACCCTGCCCAGAGCCAAGACCGGGCCAGCCTCCGCTCTCCCGAAAGTGACTCAAGGACTTTGATAAGTTAGTGTCATGCATACACGACTCATTTAGGTTTAGAGAGAACCTTTGTTTATGATCCCAGTGAAACAAAAGCTGCTAATTGAAAAACAGTAACACTAGCGTGTCTATAGCTTTCTAAAGGGAGAGGTTAACAGCTGCGAACGCCAGGGGAGGGACGGTGGGAGGGGTGCGGTGAGCGAGGGGCCGCCCTGCACGTAAACAACCTCGGGGTCCCAGACGAGACACGTGGGACAGCTCAAGCCTGCAGAACCCCCGGTCTTGGTCTCAGGCACAAGAGCCCCCTGCAGCCCCGCCTGATCTTTCTCAATCTTTAGGTTCCAGGACATCCAAAGGAGCGTAGGTAACCGACGTCTACGTAGTATTTCTGTCCCCTGAAGATTGGATCTCAGGGAATTACTATGGAAAGATACTGCTGGGCCCCTTTTCATCCTTTCCAGGTGAAAATACAGACATTTTTGTGTCGCCCTCACCCTTCCTTTATGAAATAAGGTGCCCAACTGTTCTGATATTACCATTCAAAAACAGGTTCTGTGGCGAACCTCATTTGTGATTCTATTACAGAGATTAATAGATTATTTCTCCTTTTTCAACTAATTCTCAGTGGGGAAATTTAACCATATGGTAAGGAGAGAATTAGAATTTCATCACATTAGAGCAAAATGTAATGAAAAGAGTCCAACACCTGGGGCCAACTGAAAGCCACAATTAAAAGGTTTTTAATGAAAACAGAGAAACCAAAAATTGCATAGTCTTCAGTAATTCTGCCACATAAGAAAGAGTTATTGGAAGGTTTTGGGAAATATTGTTTTTACTTATATCATAAGGATGGAAACCAGCTGCTAAATACCATGTGTACCCAGAGACCGAACTCAGGAGTGAGAGGACCGCGTGTACCATTGCCCATCCGGAGAGGAGCGCTTGTTTCCACATTCTCCCTTCCCGAACCCTCCAAGAACAACCAAGGCTGATCCAGATGTCCTTAAATGGCTTCCGGGTAAATAAATATGCATAAATGCCTCACTTGGTGTGGGAGCGGAATTGACTCTTGGTGAAGTTGATTCTTTTGAAGCAACCAGATTTTCATCTTAAGGAAAGTTTGAGAAACCAGTTTGTTTGTTTCTTTTCTTTTTTTCCAGTTTAGGAAATTGTGTACTTCACAATTATCATCACTGTTAACAGTTATTTGGAGACCACTGCAAAATCACTCCCACCCCACCTTAAACAAACAACAACAAAAAAAATGGGCTGCATGGTCACTTGCTCTTCATTTTGCTTTTTTTCCTTTCTTTTTCCCATTTGGGTAGGAAATGGGCAGTGGGGGGTGTGGAAATGAGGCTGAGTGTTCGGGGGGACGACTGCTTTGCTCTCTGACTAGCTGAAAATCTAGAGTGAATTTTGGGCAAGCCAACTGGGACACCACCTCCTCTCGGAAAGTCCCATCCCCAAATCCAGACCCAGTCATCCTACCAACAGGGGTGGAGTATAATTCTCGCCCGGAAGGGTAATTTAGCACAAGCTGAGACAGCAGTGGCGAGGGAAGGGCAGTGGGGGGTGGGGTGCGGTGGGTGGGGGCGTCTGCTTTCCACAGGACTCGCAGGCTTCGCCGCCGATCTACAATTTGCTGAAGGAGCAAAGAACATCCTCGGCTCTAAGTAGGGCTTTTAGTGTGCTCATTGATGAGTGAAAGTCGCCACACATGTCAAGCTAAAGGCAGTTGTTGGGTTACTAACAGGACCCAGCGCCTTGCAAACATATGCGCTAAGCTGTGTATACAGATGGCAGGCAGAATAATGGAGCAGGCGCCTTTTATAAAGCTCTAGCTGCTGCCTGTCTTCAGACCTGGGAAATGAAACTATTCAGACTCGCGGCCAGATAGCGCCTGCGATTGTTTGTTACCGTTTTAATCCTATTAATTAAAACGTTAACCTGATTGGGTAGAAAGCGCTGTCCCAACAGGCGAGTCTTCTTCATAATAACCTACTCAGAGATAATGATGTAAAAGACTCCCCCGTCTGTGGCGGCGGCTGGTTGATGGGTCCGGAAATCTCTTGAAGGTGAATCCAAGCAAGATAAACGGTGCGGAGAGGAGGCGCGGGGCTGGGCTCAGAGCGGCGGCGGCTGCGGCGGCGGCTCCACTCCCTCCGCGCCCACCCTCCCACCATGCGGGGCCGCGGCCCATGGTGAGCCCCAGCAGCCAGCACCATCGGCTGGAGACGAAGAAGAAGAAGAAGAGGAGGCGGCGAGCGCGGGGGAAGGCGAAAAAGAAAAAGAAAGAAGGGGAGAGGGCTGCCGGCAGCACCAGGACCGACGCGCGCACCAGCTCCGGAGCCCGGCTCGTGCGCGTCTGTGGGGCCGCCTGACTCCGGAGCCGAGGCGGCGGCGGCGGCAGCGGGCGCGGCGGCCCGGGCTGCGCGCCGGCGCGGGACCATGGAGCGCGGGATGCACCTCGGTGCAGCGGCCGCCGGCGAGGACGACCTCTTCCTGCACAAGAGCCTGAGCGCCTCCACAGCCAAGCGCTTGGAAGCGGCTTTCCGCTCCACGCCCCCAGGCATGGACCTGTCCCTGGCGCCGCCGCCTCGGGAACGCCCGGCGTCCTCCTCCTCGTCGCCCCTGGGCTGCTTCGAGCCGGCTGACCCCGAGGGGGCAGGGCTGCTGTTGCCGCCGCCTGGAGGAGGCGGCGGCGGCGGCGGCGGCGGCGGCGGCGCGGGAAGTGGCGGCGGCGGCGGCGGGGTGGGTGTCCCCGGGCTGCTAGTAGGTACAGCCGGCGTTGGGAGCGACCCTAGCCTGAGCAGCCTGCCGGCCGGGGCCGCCCTTTGCCTCAAATACGGCGAAAGCGCGAGCCGGGGCTCGGTGGCCGAGAGCAGCGGCGGCGAGCAGAGCCCCGACGACGACAGCGACGGTCGCTGCGAGCTGGTGCTGCGGGCCGGAGTAGCCGACCCGCGGGCCTCCCCAGGAGCGGGAGGTGGTGGCGCGAAGGCAGCCGAGGGCTGCTCCAATGCCCACCTCCACGGCGGCGCCAGCGTCCCCCCGGGGGGTCTGGGCGGCGGCGGCGGGGGTAGCAGCAGCGGTAGCGGTGGCGGTGGTGGCGGCGGCGGCGGCAGCAGCAGCAGCAGCAGCAGCAGCAGCAAGAAATCCAAAGAGCAAAAGGCGCTGCGGCTTAACATCAACGCCCGAGAGCGCCGGCGGATGCACGACCTGAACGACGCGCTGGACGAGCTGCGCGCGGTGATCCCCTACGCGCACAGCCCCTCGGTGCGAAAGCTCTCCAAGATCGCCACGCTGCTGCTCGCCAAGAACTACATCCTCATGCAGGCGCAGGCCCTGGAGGAGATGCGGCGCTTAGTCGCCTACCTCAACCAGGGCCAAGCCATCTCGGCTGCCTCCCTGCCCAGCTCGGCTGCTGCAGCGGCAGCAGCTGCTGCCCTGCACCCGGCGCTCGGCGCCTACGAGCAGGCGGCCGGCTACCCGTTCAGCGCCGGGCTGCCCCCGGCTGCCTCCTGCCCGGAGAAGTGCGCCCTGTTCAACAGCGTCTCCTCCAGCCTCTGCAAACAGTGCACGGAGAAGCCTTAAACACACCCCCGAAAAACACAAGACCGACCCAAAATCTAGAGGAAAGCGAAAAGCTGCTCCCCACCCCCTTTATTTTGGTCCTCTCGTAGTTGTGAAACACTTGCAGAGCAAACAAAGCAGAGGCAAGAACTGAGGAGAAGTATCAGAGACAAACGGGACTTTTAGCCTTGACATCCCCAGAATCTCGGTCTTTGGGGTGGGGAGGGAGGGAGGAGGGAGGTGGAGTTGGGATGGAGTATGGATGTCTTTTTTTTTTTCTCAGAAAAGTGGCAACTTTGGTGGCAGCCTAGACCGCGAGGAAGTGGAATCTTCCTTAAAGGTGAAAAATAAGTTGAGAAGTAGTGCTTGGTTATTAAGCCTGGAGAGTGTTTGAATGGCAAAATACTAATCCTACTAATAATTGTGAATTTGGCTAGTGCTGAGGGGGAGAGGAGGAGTTAGGGGTTGGGTAGCATGAGAGATGGAGTATTCATTCAGACAAATCAGAAAGGGCATTTGAAAATAAATTTTGATTCTGAGCCAGGAGAAAACTTGAAATGTTGACTTAAGTGAGGGGGAAATGAAACCCAGAAAGAGAGAGAGCGAGCGCGAGAGCGAGAGAGAGACATGTTGCTATGGAAGACTTGTATTTTTTATTGTCTCTGAACTTTAATCCTGTGAAAATGCTCAAAGTTTTGGCGAGAGTGATATAAAAAAAAACTGACTGTGGCTGAAAGAATTGCATTTAAAAATATTTATGTGCACCTTGTTACTTTCTACTCTGCAATGATGTATTAACAATTCATGGTATTTATTTGTTATTCTTCAATGACCCTTCCACATCAACAGTATTTATCATGTGTTAAGGTCATGGGTCTTATGTGCAGATTTTTTTAATGCCTCTAAGATTGTTTTATAGATTACTTATACTGTGTGCCAAGTGTTTAAAGGTTTATTTGCCAACAAGTATGAAGAGAAATATTGATGTATTTGAGCTGCTTAGGTTTATGCAAGGTCACCTGGATATTTTCAGTTGCATCATCCCTGTATTTAAATTGAGCTTTAATAAATTGCTTCAGTCCAAAAATTACAGGAAAGGTGTATTCTTAATTGATGAATGAATTGATCTCTTTTTTGAAAGGGGACTCCTTTACATTCCAAAAGGGAAAAACATCACAGCAATAGATCCTATACGTAAGAACATGCTAAGCAAATATTTTTCCAGGCTGTGCTGTGCATTTTTAAAAGGTCTAATTTAATTGCTTTTAATATATATGTACATATATAAGTTATTTTAACTGTGGAGAATTATTTAAGTTAAAAGACTGGTTTGATTTGCCTATGGTGTGAAATCCTTTGTTATTTTTCTAAAAAAATAAAATTTAAAAAGAAATAAAACTAAGGAAGAACAAGAAGCTATTTACCCAAAGTGAGCTTTCAGTTTTAGTTTTGCATGGCTGTTTGACTGCCTTTCCGTCCTATGAAAATCAAGAAAATCTTTTTTAAAAATGGAGTCCTGCTATTTTCCACTCCTTGCAGATAATACAAATTCAGTTTGTCAGGTTGGATGGTGAGTTGGGAGCTGTGATGGATCTGTTGGCGGGTTTTGGATGTGTAAAGAATGATATATATATATATTAAATAGGTCAATCAGACTATGACAGCCATGTACGACCATTTGTATGTGTATCTATGTCAGAAAGAATCTTTATTAAAATATTTTGATCAAACATTTTATTATGCTGTGCTTTGTGGAAGAAGCAATCACCTCTCTTCTGTGTTACTCTTTGCTTGAAAGGTAACAAAAAAGAAAGGAGTTTCAGAGAAGGTGGAACTAAAGTTTTTGCAGGGAGGCACAATTAGAAGTAGCCTTAATTTACTTATTTACTTGTTATAAGGAGGAGAGATGAATGGGGTCAGTGGTGAAACCCAGAAGAGATTCCAAGTTTCTGGCTACTGGCATGAACTTTGAAGGCCATATTCTCCCTAGAAATCTTTTTCCACTTGTATGGCATTGTTAACCATGCCAGGGCCCATCAAAGAGGATAAAGTTTCTTTAAAGAGTTTTTCATCAACATTTCTACCTCCAAATGCCTGAAGGCCAAGGAAAAAATGCACTTGTATTCTCTGAGCGCTGATTTCATTGTGGCTTTCTGTTTTTTTGTGATAAAAAGAATTAATTAGGTTGAATCGTATAAGCATAAACAATCCCCATAGAGATGATCAGAACTTACTAGTGTTGCTTGATAATGAGACTTTTAGGTTCCAAGTTTGGATTGATTTGGGCATTGATTCTGTTAAAGAATGACTGTCGAGACTTGTATTTTGACCTTTGTATTGCCCTCAAATATAGAAGGTGTGATTTTCCACTGTGGTGCAGGTTGCAGAGATAGTGGTGGTGGTGGTGGTGGTGGTGGTGGTGGTGCAGAAGTTAGATGTTTCCTCTGTACCCAGTATGTTAAATGCATTTTTGTCTATACAGCCTCTGCTCATAAAGATATCCCTAAATGCCATCAAACTTAGTGGGGGGTGAGGAAGGATATTTTCTGCTCCACTTGCCATCAAAAAAGATTAATCAGAACTTGTAACTTTTCAGAAAACATAACAGCAAAGGGCCTTGAAGCTGAAGCCCTCCCAGACTGGGAGTGAGGGCAGAAGGAGGGAGGAGACCAGGGCAGCCCCCAGGCAGGAGCCGACCCGTCTCTCAGCGTTTACCAGACAAAGCCTGGGTGCGTCTAATTATGATTATTAAAACAATTTCCATGACGATGTCTAATATTATGTTAATTTGAAAACAACTGTGTATGAAAACTGTCGACTATAATACCTAAATTCATTTAATGAAACACATCGTTAAGGCAATTAAACCTCCTGGATGTGATTAAGAAACATAATTACGACACTGTTCTGCGCCATAATTGGGTGTCTTTAATCAAGGGGTAAAGTGATCAGCAACACAGCCATTAGTTTGTATTGTTCTGGCCCTGCTGTCCATCATTCTGATTAGGAATTAACCACAGCCACCACCAGTCAGATTTTTTTTTTTTCTTTTGCATATTAACATTGTAGGGGACACATTTGCTGCAAGATTTACTGCTTAATATTTCTCATTATTAGAAGGCCTTCTTGAAATACTTCCTCTGCAACCTTTGTACTGTTCAACTATTATTAAAAATTGTACAGAATAGCATATCTTGAACTTTAGGGAAAAAATTTTAAAAATGAGAATCCTCCTCTTTTTAATCACTCAGCTTTCAATCTTAGTCCTGAAGGAGACTTGAAATGGATGGGGGTGGGGATAGGAAAATATTGAGAATAAATTCAAATGTCACATGAATAGGCATAATTATTTAATGTATTAGGTTTATTAACATTTATTTTCATTTTGATAATTTTAGACAAATCAACCCTTTTTCCAAACCTAGGAATTGGCCAGCCTGTGGTTTTAGCAATAAACATGGTACATCTGAAAGAAACAGGAGAGGAATTTTCTGTGGTTTACTTAGGTGATCCTCTCTGCCCTAACTCCTACCTTTCTGAAGGGTTTTCAGCAGCAGCTTTAAGAAAAGGAAGCCAGTGATTGGAGGGACAACTCTTTCCACTCCGGATAAAGCCCTGGAGCACTTTCTTTCTGGGGTTTGAGCCCTGAGTTTTGGCCTAGTCTGAAGAGTTAGCCTACACACCGTTGACCCCAGCTGTCTGTCCAGCATAGAGCACACAGGTCGGAAATGGGGGACTGAACATCGGGGTAGTCAGTGTGGTCTTGCAAAAGTCTCCTTGGGTCAGAGCAGACAGCCTGGTTCCTAAGACTGCAGCATGAGCCAGAGTGCAAGGGTATCTTGGCTACCCCTGAGCTTGCTCTGGCATCCACCACACCTTGGGGTGCTTCTCTCAGGCACACCCATCCTGCCAGTCCGATCTCGCTGCTGGTGTTCCTTACAGAGCTGAGAGTGGACAGATGAGGCCAAGCAAAAACTCAGAATCCCACTGGCTTTTTATTCTCACTTAGGGTCCCATCGCCAGCTTGACACTGGGCACCAACAGAAGGACCAGCAAATGATCATCTTCGAAGAGCTCTCTAGTTACCCCTGCTTCTCCCTCCCTGTGGTATGTGTTATTGTGTGTGCGTGTGTGTGTGTGTGTGTGTGTGTGTGTGTGTGTACGCGCGCGCGCACCCGCACGCGGTCGGTCTGCAATGCTCTCACCAGTCCCCGCAGCTGGGCAACCCCTCCAAGACCCTGTGCTACGCTTAAATTCCTCTCCCTCCTATCGCACCCACCATCCATCCTTACAGCAGGGAGGCCGAGACTTACAGAATTCCCTTCTCCACCAACTCGCACTTCTGGTCTAGCACGCAGAAACCGAACCTTTCTACGCGGCCCCGACCTTGCGATTGCTCCAGAATGAGTGGCATTGACTTTTCCAATGTAACGACTTATGAAAGATATAATCATGTGTTAAATTGAATCCTCCGTTTAACTGTTAATGGTGTGCTCTGGGCACATTTACGTATTAGATGCTATGGTAACTAATTACCACTAGAAAAAAGGATAATACACTTCCCAGACTTTGAAAAATAATCATGAGTTCACTTCCCGGCTCGCAGCACATCGTGGCGGCCCTGCCGGGCGGAGCGAGGAAGCGAGTGGAAACCCGAAAGTGTGCTCATGGAATGCAGGAGGTAATGAATCCTGGTCAGGTGAGACTACTTAGTCAAACCTTTTATGAAAACGTGATTCAGATGGAAAGGAGAAGGGGGAGGGAACAACTACACAAAGGTGCCTTTAAACAAAATTAAATCGCAAAACCTGAACATCGGAAACATAAATAGGTTTTCTTTCAATTAAAATGCAGGTAAGACTAAATTATCCACGTGCCAAGCAACTTTACATCAATTAACATTTTTTTTTTTGTTGTGTTGGCAAAGTAAAGAGCCCGGCTCCTGCGCGGTCTGCATTGGCATGTACAACTCGAAAGTCTCTGGATTTGCCAAGCCAATGAGTTGCAGGTTTATTTAAACTCGGCCTTTTAAATCAAACTTTAGACATAGTAGATGGAAAGAGGGAAAGAGAAGGAAAAACACGGAGCCAGTCACTTCAGTTTAACAGTAGAAACAACTCTTAGGGTGAGAGTCTTTTTGCCCGGCAAATCTCTGGCTCTTCTGATCGATCGGTGTTTAGAACCAAAGTTCCAGTAAACAGGGCTGGGTGGGATAACCAGGATCCTGTTTTCCTAACCAGGAGAGTGTTTGTGCTGGGGACCTGGCAGGACGGGAGGAGGGAAGGGGCCGCCTTGCAGCAGGTACAGCAGCCCTGGGTTGCAATCAAAGCAAATGACGTTCACACAGCACTGGCGCCCACCGCGCTGTTTTGCTTGCGCAGTGCTCCCGAAGGGATTCGGGATCTGCATCCGGAGGGATTCGGGATCCGCATCCAAAGAGCACCCCTTCTCTCCGGGCTTCCCCTGGACCTGCGTTTCCAGCCACCCCTGCGGGCGCAATTGCCCTTCAACCGCCAAGTTCCTTGGGACAAAAGGAGAACTTTCAGGGGCTCTGCCTCAAACTGTCCTTCGAGGGTGGCTCAAGGATCGGGTTGTCCCCTGTATGGCAGCAGGCATGTGGGTTCACACGTAGCTGCCAGGCTTGTAAGAGACATCCCGCAGCCGCACCAAACCCGAGGCATCTGCGAAAGCGCCCCGGTTTTAAACCCCAAAGAGCTCCTCGCTTCTTCACGTGGCAGGGAAACTCTTGTTCCCTTTCCCTGAGGTTTTATTTGGGTTAAATTCTACTAATTTTTCTAAATTACTAGTCTTAACAAATCCAGGAGACTGTTTCTTAACTATTGCAAAATTATCAAGTATACTAGAATGTGTGTGTGAATTTTCCTTCTTTCTCTACTCCACTTTTCTCTAATTTGGGCAGTACAGAAATATAGATTAGAGAGCTCTGAAAGAGAAATGAATGGGTTGGGAAGGTTAGACTGCAGAGGAAAAGAGGATTTGGCAGTTATTAATCCTCACCACCCCCAACCCCACTACATATATGATGGACAAGGCTCACAAGTCACCATCATGCTTTGATTGGGAGTTGGCTTTAATTATGCACAATGCGTTATTCTCCTTCTCAGCTTGGGAAAGAGTTAATTCTTTCCCAAAGACCATAGTTGCCCTTGTCTCCTCAACCTGATTCAGAGATGCAATAAAATATGAAGCAAATTTATGGTCTGTTTCAAGCATTTTATTGCTGTATTTTTAAATTCATATATGCACATATAAGAACTATGATCTGTGAATAATTTGAAATGCTATAGAAGAATTATACATTTTAGATAAAACATAACTATATCTTTATATAATTGTCTGAGATTAAAATAAAAAAGAAAAATAGATTTCTAATGTGGACCAAACTGAAAAACTAATGACAGCCATAAACTGTTAACCAACCATAAATTAACATCTTCATCAAATGCTAAAATGGTATCAGTGGTTATATAAAGCAATTATTATTTCTCCTTATAAGTTTTAGAATAAAGTTTAGAGATATTTAAAGGATCCGTTATTTACAAATGTTTCTCAATCTTAAGGATTTCATTTTTTTTATTAGGAGGATGGTTGCATCTCAAATCTCCTGTTAATAGAGGTGTTTAGAGATGAGAATTTAAATTTAAACATAAAAATGTTTCATGGCCTAACCTCATTTTATACATTTATCTTGCTCTGGCAATTACTGAAGAACTTGTGGTAAGGATTTCTCTGTTACATATCCTTATCCACTTTCAGAAAACAGATAAACAATTTCTGATTATGAGAGAGACTCAGTTTTTGTACCTAACTAGTCAAAGTAATTAATCATGCATTAAGTAAGTACAGCTACATTTGCCATGTGCAGTCTATTTCTGCAGTAGTACTATGGTCAAAATTCAGATGCCAGGCTGACTGAGCCGCTGCTCTCCATCTAAGATTTTGATGAAAGGAAATGATTTTTCTAAGCAGGCCTCCACAGAAATGTGAAGAGTTGGGAAAGAAGAAATGATATCTCTCTATTAAATGTCTGATGTATTGGGAAGCAGGGTCAGTTAATATCTGCGTGTAAATAACTTACTTTAATTTCCTTTGGAGAAGCATCATGCATACATCTCTTTAAAGTGCAGATTTCTTAAGAGAGTGAAGTTAAGTAAAATCTGTGATTATTCAACAAAGTAAGCTCCTTTAAAAGTTTACAAAATTATGGTTTATGAAAGCAAGACAATTATTTGGCCTATGGAAGATGTGGGTAGCTCACATACTCAAACTATTTCTGCTACTCTGTTGGATTTACAGCATGTTGTCCCGTGGAGTAGTTGATGTGGATGACTATCCTCAAAGATCAAGAATTAACTAAGATCTTGAACTGGTGAAGTTCTAGGACCACTCCTTAATTTAATTTTCTGCAAGCATTGTTTAGTCTGAGTACCTCCTTCTTGAAAAATAAAAACAATGTTTGTAACTTTCCTTTAAGTCTAAACTTAGTTCAAAATAAAAAGTTTTTTAAAAATAAATGTGTAATTGCTCAGCACGAAGGAAGTACTACCACATGTATAGTTTTCACTTATAAAAATTTCAGTGATTACAAATACTTTTAACAGTATTCCATTTGATAAACAAAACAAATACATTTATAAAACTTTAAATAAACTCATTAGTCCTTGGAATTATGGAATTGAAGTAATTTCATTCAAACCTTAATTTTAATATAAAAGACAAAAGCATTTATTAAAGTTTGGTATCAGGCAATAATGACACAGATTTTTTGTTAACTATGATGGCTAGTTCTTAGAAATAAAAGTTATATATAGTAAATATTCTCTTGCACACAAATAAGAATCTCCAACTAATATGTTTCATGTTTAGAAATGTTTTGATTTTACTCAATGATGAATCATTAGACAGTGATACCTTTACCTGTTATTTCCATTCCTCTAGTTTCTCCTATGAGCACAGTTTGCTGTAAGGGAAGTAAAATGCTTCACGATTATATCTCTGAACATTTACTTTTGGTGTAGTCTGTGATATATCGTGTCTCTCCTTATAAAAGTAATTAACAACAAACAATTAACAGTAAACAGTATCAAACACTTTTCAAAAAACACAGCACAGCCATTGTTTTTTTTTTTTTTTTTTTTTTTTTTTTTTTATCCTGAAAAGAAAATACACATTATTATTCACATGATCATTGCTAATTCTGGAAAGTTCTGCAAATTTTTTTAAGTGTTTTCTAGAATAAAGTTGAAAGCAAAAGATAATTACTTCACAGGTTACCTATTTAGTGACATAATTTATCCCAGTTGGTAAATAAACAATACTGAGCTGACTAGTTCAAATGAACAGGAACACCTTCTAGCCGACTTCTCAGAGTCTCAGGCCAGTTTCTGTAAAATGTTAGTGACTCACACCAGTGTCTCTGAGAAAAGCCCAGTGTCCCAGTAAAAAAATGTATATAGAGTTACTAAAAACCCACATTTCATTTTCATCACCAGCATTCTGTAGTATATGCTTTATTTACAATTTATTTTAGTTTTATGAACAAATAGAATACTGTCCAAATATTACTCAGCTTTATTCATTATATGTGGTAAAGTGAAGAGATCTGCTGATGACAAAGATTACATCTACTGAAAAACTCTCTCCCATTTATTGTGCTTATACTTCTGTCCACACTAATAGTGATTATTAAGAATTGTAACCTAGCAAGGTCAGCCTGCCTAGAATAAACATTTAAAAACTTAGTGATATTTTTTGAGTTTGTTATTTTACAAATAAATAATAAGTTAAAATATATTGAAACATATTCTGAAATAGTTAATGTACTTTCAGGAGAGTATCAGATGATAAGAATACATGTGTATGGGGGCAGAAAATGGAGATGAGGAGATATTCAGAGAGCAAAATTATTTTCCAAATAATTTTCTTTTGTAATCAAATCTTCTGTTACCCAACATGTTCCTAGCAGGACAATAAAGAGACACAATCAGTCATCCTTGCTTTGAAAGTTAATTTATTAAATTTTTGTTGTACATAAAAGAACATTAAGTATTAGGCTTGCAAAGTACTTGCATTTCTTATCTGACATCTTTTAGGACAATTTGATTCATCGTAAATCCACATATATGTCATTTTAAAATCAAAGATAATATTAAACAAATAATTTCAGAAAATTGTTTTAATAATATACAGCACTCCTCTTTCTAAAAATATTTTAAAACATAAGTATTGACAAATTATTACTTATATTAAATTGTGTAGAGTTTTTCATGTATTAAATTTATCTTACTCTAGCAAGTAGTATAAACAAACATTTAAGCCAAAAAGTTCAAACATCAATGATCATTGATTTAGATAAACAAATGAAGTAGAGTAATAATTACTTTAGATAAATACTAAAGAGTTTTATGTGATCATTCATTATAATTTAAAATAGTGCTACAATGTCATCTTGGCTTGCTAACTTTTTCTTGAGTATGTTAAATGAATATCTAATTATGCAATGCAAGTAAATAATAGTTTGCAAGATTGGCAAATTTAACAGGTTAAAAAGTGCACATTCTAAGGGCATGTAATTCTTGTTCACATAATTTTTGCCATTCTTTTATACTAGGATCAAAACCTAGATAAATTTTGTGCTTTGATCTTCGAACAGTTTTAAACTTCTACTGTTAAGTTAGAAGTTGCTTGCAGAAAATGTTACCCAAATTATTTTTTATGATAAAATAAGCATTAAAAAATGTAGATTTTCAGTATGGAAACTCCTTTGCCTTAGTCTTGTGACCCAAAACTTAATTATAAAATGAAGATGAAATAAGGAAGTATGCCAGGAAAGCCAAAACAAGGCAGATAAAAGTTTTCTTCTAGGTTGCTTATAAGCATTGCTGATTTAGTGACAGGTAGCTTTTTCTTAACCGCTTCAGGGCTTTAGTTTCTGCTAACCGAGCATTTCATTACTGTTGGTCATTGATATAAAACAATATCTTGGGTATTAATTATTTATTTCTTTTAATTCAAAACTTAGGTGAAGCTATACAAATGAAAAGATGGGGCGCGGTGGCTCATGTCTATAATCCCAGCACTTTGGGAGTCCGAGGTGGGCAGATCACCTGAGGTCAGGAGTTTGAGACCAGCCTGATCAATATGGTGTACCCTCGTCTCAGCTAAAAATACAAAAATTGACCGGGCGTAGTGGGGTGCCTGTAGTCCTAGCTACTCAGAAGGCTGAGACAAGAGACTTGCTTGAACCTAGGAGGTGGAGGTTGCAGTGAGCTGAGACCACACCACTGGACTCCAGCCTGGGTGACAGAGCAAGACTCCATCTAAAAAAAAAAAAAGATGGGATTTTACAATATACAATACAGTTTTAAAATATTCTGGAGCCTCAGTGACTATATTTGGTTTTAATCATCATGTTATCAAAATACCTGTTGTATATATTTTTATTGTATATAATTATACATAGTGATTTCTTATTACAGACCATTACTTTGATGGAAGGCTAGTTAGAACTAGTGATAAATCAGAATTTTAAAATAGTTTTAAAGAGATGAATTTATCACTTACAACTGCATTTATAATAAATTGGTTTCCTATGTGTTGTTTTCCCTAACAAATAGTATGTTCTTGAAGGGGAAGGGCAATCCAGGGTCTAGCATCAATCATATCTAGAACAGAGAAAATGCTCAATAAATGTTTGGTTGAATAAATGAATAATGAATTAACAAATGACTATAAAAAATGATTCCCTTTAACAAAACATAAGAGCAATTTTTTAAAGGCACAACATTGTTTAAGTATCTTCATTACACTTTGTATTGGTATATTGCATTATCCCATAAATCCATACATGTTACTGTGTTTAATCCTTATAATGAACCCTGATGTCAAAGGGCCTTATTATTTTTATTTTTCAAATGAGGACATTGAAGCACTGAGAGGGAAATTGTTTAATAATAAGCCAGTTATGTCACAGCCAGAATCTGCATCTTTTAACTGATTTATCCAGGACATTTTTTTTTTCTATTTGTAAACACTATTTAGTTACTGGATTTAAGACTGTCACAAGACTCTCAATGTTTTGTTTTGGTTCTACTATTCATTCCTTTTATATAGTCTTTTCTCAACCATTTCATGTATTCTTACTTTACATTTCTAAATTCCTGTACACATCTCCAATTATAAAATAAGCAGAAATCGGAATGGAATAATTTCCTGTGTTCTCTGTGCCTTAACATCACAAAAGTGTACCACTAAGTTGAATTTAAAAATATGGTAGAACTCCCACTTCAGGCAACATGGCAAACTAGACATCCAAGTACAAAAAGGACAGACTATGCTTTGTGGTGGACTAAAGCATAGGGCCCAGGGGGTGTGTGTGTGTGTGTGTGTGTGTGTGTGTGTGTGTGTGTGTATGTGTGTGTGTAATCCAAGGCCTTTGCATAAAGTCAAGAACTTGCAGAGACAACATACTTAGTAGGTGAACTAGAAAGAAACTTTGCTCCACAGAGAAAACTGCCAGTATATTTGCCCGTCTCAATCTTAGCTCTATGTAAAAATACACAAATGAACCCCCAAATATGTCTTCTTTCTATTCCTAATAATAGGGTTATATTCTACCTGATTTAGGGCTAGAAACCACAATACTCCCCACTCCCAGATAATCAAGCTGAAATTTTAAGGTGATTTGAGTTTGGTAGTAGTATCAGCAGTCTGACAAATGCAAATACAAATTCTGTCTTGAGAAATGAACTTTAAATCTAGGTATAAAGATTTTTCAGAGATAAAAATCCAAAGAACATGGGCTCAGTAAACAAGCCATCCCAGGTAACAGAGACAGAAAAACACATAAACTACAGAATTAGAACCACAAAACACCAATGATTTGGAAATATCAGATACAGAATCTAAAATGTTTGCTTCATGCAGTTAAAGAAACGAAAAAGGATGTTGAGTTTATAACAAAGGTACAAGATATTATAAAAAATAACCAGCATATATGAAGAACAAAAGGGAATTCTAAAACTGAAAAATGTAATCATTGAACTTAGCAAACTCAGTGGAATGGAAAACGTGAAGGTTGACAAGCTGGAGGCTGACACTCTGACTCAAAATCAACCTTGGCGACTCTACAGTATGGAGAGGATTGGATGGCTCTGAGGAAGGGACGTAACAAATTTAGAACATCTGAGGGAGAATTAAAGTTATCATGGAATAAATGTGTGTGTGTGTGTGTGTGTGTGTATGGGTGGGGCTTGGGGACAAGGCTTTTAGCAGCCCAGGGCTGAGATGGTTAGGCACAGTAGTGTGAGGATAGGTGACGAAAGAGCTTTTAAGTTCTGCTTTGGCCTTTCTCCCACAACAACTGTCCCACTGACAGTGTCCATCACTGGGTAACTAGATTATCAAAACAAAATGTGTGCACATTATGGAATGCTATGCAGCATTTAGAAGCAATAGATTAAATATAATTGTATACTATGTATATACTACAGAAATATGAATATATCTTTAAAATCACAGCACTTCATAAGAAAATTTGGAAGGATAAAACTTGCAGAAAATAGGTACTCAATATATATTACATGAAAACAGACACATACCAAGACATACATCAAACATATTAGAATATTTGCCTATGATATTAGGAAAGGATATGAAAGTGGGTATTAGGGACAAAACAGAAAAAGTAAATAAAGCCAGAGGGGCCTTGTTAGAACCAACTATAATTGTGTATCATGAACTAAAGAGTATAAGGAGAATGATCACTCAACTCTATGAACCTGAAGTTAAAGCCAAAAGAAGGAAAAAACAAATTCAATGGATGAGTTGGACAGAAGATTAGACATACTGTTCAAAGAAGAAACTGGAAGAGACATCTAAAGAAATTATGTGGAGCGTAAGTTGTAGATACAAAGTGTGGTGAGAAAAGATCAAAGGATGTAGGTAGAGTGAGGGGACCTAATATACAGTGGGAGAACAGTAATATTCACAGAGAGAATGGCTGAGAAGATTCCATACTTGATGGGAGACACCCATGCTCAGACTCAAGAAGCAGCAGGACATGCAAGCATGAGAAACAGAAAGAAACTAAGAACATCAAAGGCAAAGAGGACACGTTAAAGTAGCCAGAGAGAAGAGACAGACCACCTATTGAGTAATTAAACTCACTAACGGCTATCCTCCCTTTACAAGTAACAAGAATGGATGCCTTAAGAACGGGCAATATCTTCAAAGTGTTGTGAAGAAATAACTGTCAATCTAGATTTGTGCATCCAGCAAAACCATCTTTCAAGAATGAGAGTAAAAATAAAGACACCCTCAATCAAGCAAAAATAGAATTTGCACCAGCAGACCTTCACTGAAGGAACATTCAGAACATGTACTTCAGGAAGGATAAAATAAATGCTATACTATCTTATTTACTAAATAAATATTTTGTAAATATTGTCAGTTTCCTTTTCTCAAAACAGTAGCAAATTTCTGAAATATTAGAAATTCCAATTAATGAAGCATGAATTAACTGGACTTTATTACCTGCCTTGCCTGCTTATATATTGCATCACCATTTATGTCAGATGCCATTCATATGGTACTCTGATATCAGAATCTTTGAATCACTGGGCTTGGTGGTACATGCCTGTAGTCCAGGTTCCCAAGGGACCAAGGTGGGAGGATCACTTCAGCTCAGGATTTGAGACCAGCCTGGGCAACACAGTCAGATACTGTCTCAATTGAAAAAAAAATCTTTGAATTATTCACACCACAATGTTGCATGTGTCATATGAAATTACACTGCATAACATGATGTTGTAATTCAAAATAGAACACATGAACTCCAAATCCAAAAGGTGAGACATCAAAACCAAATACTACATCTAGCTTCTCAGTTTATATACATGGAAGCATTTAGGAAAGGATTAATTGCAATGTTTGCATAACCTTTATAGTTTATACTAAAGCCAAATGCTATAATCAATGCCATAGTTATTTCAACATTTGCTGCCATAATAAACCTAATACTAATGTCTAGGGCAATTTCTGAATATATAATAGGTTCTGTGTTTTCTTATACATTAAATCTTATCAGTATCTAACTTGGACATGAAAGGTCTTAAATGACAAGAAATTTTGTTCTATCGAGCCATAGTATACAAAGTAATGAGGAACATTTAAGCATGATTAAATACTGAAGTGAAGTTGAAGCATTTAATCTACTAAAAACCTCATTTAATGCACACATATCCTGGAAATATAGGTATTATTGATATTATACTTGAAGGGAACATTTTCATCCAGTGCAAGTCATGGAAATTTAATTTCCTTCCTCTGTGAGAATTTGGACTTTGTTACACTGTGTCCATTTCCAGCACCATTTTCTAGTAATTCAAAGTGTAATTTTACATATTAGAGAATAATTTGAGTGACTTAAATTCCACAGTGCCCAATCTATTGGTGTGAAGGTACACTTATTATAACACGTAAAAATCACAAGGAGAAACTAAAAAAATAACCACAACCCTGTTTTGAGCTTACCCTTAAGTGGATTTTGATGTCCATTTTCATGCTACCATCCTGTTTTATATTATGATAGGCTTTGTGACTAAGGACAAACTGGACTGATATCAGATCAAATAGAAATTAACACTTTTTAAACAAATAAAGCAATTACATTGGCAGAAATTAAAAAGAAATAGATGAGCTTAGGATGTTTAGGGTAATTTCGATAGATTTGTTTTCTGTCCTTTTAGCTTCTCTAAGATTTCACTTTGTATCTAAATAAAACATCAGAATCTGGATACTGAATACCAAACAACAAGCGGTTGTAGTTTAGTCCTATGGGTTTATCATCAATTATTTCTAAATCAAAATAAGTTAAAAGTATAACCAACAACTGCTTTATTTCCATAAGTGCAAAAAATCGGCCTGGACATTTGCTGGTTCCAGTTCCAAATGGCATTAGGTAACACTTCAGCTTTTTCCCTCTTTTGAAAAAGGTGGTTTTCTTCTTACCATCTTCTATAAAACGATCATATCTAAACTCCTGTAAAGAAGAATACAATGCTAAAATTAACATTTTACATGAGATAGTTTGAGTTCAAGTCCACAAAGTTGCTAGCTCTCTCTGCCTGTCTTAAAAAGCTCCTTTTAATCAGGTGAACACCAGAAAAAGTTGACTGGGTGCAAATTAAGTATGAACTTTCAAAAAACTCAAGTATTACTAGGAAATTACTTCCGCCATATCAAAGTGAAATATGAAAAGCTGTATGACTTTTTTTCTCCGCTTGTATTTTTCTCCTAAGCTGAGCTTCCCAAGTATAGTGTCAATATCTCTATTTTTGCTCCCTAAGGTGCGTCCTGACATATGCGCACTTGATTATACCAATGTTGGATAGAAGGCAAGGGCTCCGGTGAGACCGCCATTGTTACCCGCGTCTGATGAATCCTAACTAGCCACAGGAGGTGCCTAACTGTGGATTCCTAATTTGAGTTTCTCTTATCCCTTCCCCACCAGCTACCGATAGATGAAAACTATTAGTTTAGGATCCAGTGCTGATGTTTGGATTAAACAAATATAAAATAATAAGATTCAGGTAAAACACTAGAGAGGAGCTAAGCCACAAAATCAATGTTTGTTTTTTGATGTTGTAGTTAATTTCTTCCATGAAAGTTCTATTAAAATCAGCTCTTTTTGGGTTTACTCTAGGGTGGCAGGTGTTTCTGATGTGTTTTCATAAATAAGTTATATTACTTTGTTACAGGAAATCATGGGACTGCTTTACCTAGGGTGTTGGGCCTGCCCTCTTAATTTTGCCTTGCTGCCAAAGGGTTATGGTTCAACTCTCACTTGAATTTCTTAGAGGGGACTGAGTGACCTTATTTAAGCCTATGGTGAATTAAGCCATTGATTAAATTAATGTCTGTGGCTTGCATGGAAACGACCAAGTATTTCCTGTAGTTGGTGCTCATTAACATTAGACTTGCTCACATACAACTTTGATATGAACTACATGAAGTCAAATGCAAAAAAGTAGGTCAGATCTAAAGCATTTCAGGTTAAGGTGAAAACCTTGCAATATGTGGATAGATTCTGAATTCATCACAAATGATTTAATTTTCTCACTCAAAGCCAGTGTTGTTAAGGACAGTGAACCATTTCCTTTAGAAGTATTGGGTTTGTCCTTATTTATGTAGAATACTTATTTTGAAGAGTATTTGAGCTTAGAACAATTCTAAGTAGTTCCCATTTCCTTCCAACTTGCAAGTGGATGCAATGATAATGGCAAAATTTATCTGCATTTTTATAACTGCTCAATTCCTGATAAATTTTTTTAGCCTTTTAAAATGTGTATTTCACCATAGTTCTGGGATGTATCCAAACAGTATCTAATCAATGCTCAATGAACAAGGACACCCTTTGTTGACATACAGGGTCACTGGAGATAGAGTTACTAAATATAACTCTCTCCTGGTGAACTTCTTCCATTCCTGGGACTCAGGCCTGCTTGCCCGAGCTTAGTCCTGCTGCTTCCTCCTTCATGCTGACCAATCTGAGGAGATTGGCCCTCTATCCAAGAGTTCCCTGCCTAACCCAAATCAGTTTAAGTGAGCTTTGCTATGATATGATTCGTTAGGAAGCCTCTCACTGTAGCCCCACTAGTTAAGCCAGCAAATGCAAAATGAAAACTTAGCTTGGATTATGACGTTTTAGTGTCTTGATATCATACATAAGCTAGAAATCACCGTGGTTTTCAGGTTCCTCTTTGTGAAAATGAATGTGCTAACCTCCGAGAGGCCATGGTCAATACATGATGCAGGAGTGCTCCTAACCCATGACCTTCAGCTAGTGTTTATATTCAGTGCCCTCAAATTTCTACTCAACGAGTAACACCATCCCTCTAGTTTTCATGACATTCTATTCAATTTTCTCATAGTAAACATCTTAGAAATTCCTATTTGGTTGTTTATTTTATGAAACTAAAATGGAAATGGCCGCTGTCTTTAGCTCTGTGACCACCACCAAGTTCAAAGGGCGCAGGAGCATAAATATATTTTTGAGTTAAAATTTATTTGCAATTTGCTCTATTGCCTAGGCATGGAAAACCTAAGCAAGAACCAATGTTAAGAAGGGCCTGTGTCAGCTGCTAGGGATATAGTTTTGTTTTAGCTGAAAAGGGAGGGGGTATAATAATCTCACCACTGAGGTTCTGGGGTCACAGTGACACAGAACAAACATACAGGAAGCTCAAGATGTATCCATTCATTTGGAAAAACTTAAACTTGGAATTCATCGAGCTGATTGAAATTCTTTACAGCGACCATAATAAGCATGGTGCTTCACAATTGAAGACAGTCAATTAAATGGATGAGAATAGAAAAATCACAAGAGAAGGTATAAGACATGGAAGTTCCCCACTGTTCCTCTAATGATTGTTGCAGTTGACTCCTCAACATTGTTCTTCTGGATAAAATGTGTCTAGGCACTAATTTTGGTAATCACACTGTTCGGGTCTCTGACTGGTTTGGGATAGAATTGTGAAACAATCTGGTCAGTGCTACAAGGGAAAAGTCTATGGGGACATCTAGGAGAAGTCCCCTTTTTGTGAAGAAAATAAAACAAAAAGAAATGGTTGATTATCTTTCCTCCTCTGGACCTCATCATGTGTGACTATGATGTCTGGAACTGCTACCAAGCTAAAGACAGAGCTAACCTTCAGGAGATGGTAGAGCCAAGAAATCCTAGGAGTTTGGAGCTATCACATTTTCTTATTTATCTCTGTATGTGTAAAGCCTTCAACACAATGCTATTCCCATAGTAGAGGTTCCATATATGTTTGTTGAATTACTGAATAAATACATGAGAAAAAAGTATATTTTAAAAACCATTTTCAAGCTTTTGAAGAAAACATAGATATTGAATGAGTAAATAAATATGTAGAGTATGATGAGTCGATGAATATTCAGTGTTTACAAATAGTAGAAAATTGCATAATATTGAAGCGCTAGAAATCAAGTTTGGATAGAGGACACAATTTTCTGGATAGAGAAAAGATTTTGGTATTCGTGACAAAGGAAGATTGCATAACACCCTAATTTGTGTTCTCCAAATACTATGTTTAGTTCAGTTCAACAGATTTTTTTGGAGCACTTCCTGTATGTAAAGCATTGAAGTTATAAGGCATAAAACATGGTCTTGCTGAAGTAGGTGACACACAATAGGATCATGTCTTGAATCCACTCAATTCATAATTTTAGGTATGGGAATATAAATTAGACAAAAGATACGATTTTCTCATAATAAAAAAAAGTCAGTGTTTTGAATGGATGGCTAAGGGGCTACACTGTTGCCCCTGGAGGCAAGATGGCAGAGTACAGAAGTCCCTTTTTATCTTCATGACTTGGGTTCAAATTGGCAGTGTGCTGCAGACAGTTTGACCAGCTTGTCAGAGTGTGCACATCTCTTCCTGACTCTGTGTTTAGGGTCTTCACATTAGTAACATGAAATTGGCCAAGGGGGTAGTTTATACCATGAAAACTGACAAACACTACAAATCAGGGCTCAGAGCCCTGGTTTACCAGCGCACTGATAGTTCCAATATGGTAAGTAGAATTGTGAATTTGTTGGTATGGCAAAAACCTTTTCTCAATAGGAAGCACCTGACTATGAGAAATTAGCTATGTGAGTCCCTATACAGCAAACTTGTAGGAGAAGGGGCCTTTTTATTTCTTTATCACTCACTATACCCATCAAAGTGATTTCTAGATAGTAAATAATTGATACGTGTTTGTTTTCTTTAAGTCTACTAGTTGCACAATCTCTATTCCATTTGGCAATACAGATAAAAAATTATTGAGAGTACCTCCTCATCTGTCGTGTCATTCTAAGAACAGTGGCAATAATCAAAATAATAATTGGTACCACAATTCTTTTAGTGATTTAGAATTTTTTCAAGGGCTTTCACATTTATTAATCATTTTATTATCTCTACAACTCTAAGAAGTAGATAGGGCAGAATTGCATTAGGTTAAACAAAGAAGATCTTTCATCTTCAGAGCTTTTGGGGGATCTTCCAAAGGCTTTGGAATTACATTGCTATTTCACCATGTTTCTTTACCTACATGGTTATATAATGCATTGCCACCTTAAATGTCTGATCTTTTCTCCCTATGAGCCCCACAATGTCACCACGTCTCCCTTTATCCCTCAGCACCTCTGGACCTAGGAAAGCCAATGAACAGATTTAGATTTGGTCTTCTCTATGGAGCTTCTATATAGCTCCAGTTCTGTATCTTGTGTGGCTGAAAAGAAATCATCACTATCTACTACTGAGCCACCTGAATGGCTAACATTACAATAAGTTAAGCAACCAATATTCAGGGAAAGAATAATTCCTAATATAGAGGGTACATGTTGGCAGCTTATAGGCTCAATTGAGTCCCAAAACACCTTTTATTTATCCCATATTGTATTTTAAACTTCATTTTTCCAAATATTTAAAAATTCAGACCTTCACCCAAAAGTCTATTTTTTCAGGTTCTTTTAAATAAAAAATCAAAATGACTTCACCAAACTAGGTCTAAATGCTTGCAAGAGCTGAGGGCTAGTTCAGAAGTAGCCAGCGGTCCTATTTAGATGTCTCCTGGCATCTCCTTTTGCCACAGTACTTAACACTCCCAATACTATTGCTATATTTATACACAAATCACTTCTTTATTTGATCTATTTAGGCCCAGTACATATGTTAATGTGCAATATCTGTCTTGATTTAAAATTATAACTGAAGCATATTTTCACTTTAAGTACATTTATCTATCCAAGCATCCCCTTATTTATTCAACTTATGTGTACAGCCTCCTGTGTGCTAGATACTGATAATATGGAGATGGGAATGACATAGTCCTTCCTCTTCTAGAGCTTACAGCATATGGAAGCAAGGACAAGTAAATAAATAATTGCAAAATACTGTGTGTTATACCCCACTACAAGGGTACACACAGGCCACAGCGTGAACAATGGCAAATTCTCTGAGGAATGAGGTGGAAATCAGGCACACTGTCAACGAAGAGGTGATTAGGTGATTCCTGTGGAGTAATTTGGAGCCTGCTGGGTGCACAAATAAGAAGGGGCATTCTAGGAATAGGGAGATGCAGGTCCAATAGCTCTCAAGTATGATGGAAGACCATGGCCTGTCTTTGGAATGCCAAATTTTAGAGTCTTTTGGAGCTTGGAAATTCTGAAACCATGCCTTGTTGGGCTGGGAGAATCTATGTTCTGCTGAGGCTTTTGTCTCTCTGTCTTCCAAGAATAATTATCCCTGTATCTGCCTTCCTTATATTTTTGGCCTAACACCTATTGCCTGTAATCAACATCTGAGGTTTGGTCTTCTCATTCAAGGTGTGTTGGATACAAAAGGCAGGTAGTGATGAATGTGTCTCTGATGAGCTCCTGAACCATGCTCTCAGCAACAAATGGCTCATGGTAGACTTTTCTAGAACTATGTCCTTTTCTTTACTGTCAGTATATGGTGGCTTGGGATGGGCATCTATTTTAAGGACATCTATAGCATCTACTTATTGCCATATGAAGTTGTTAAGAAACAAAGGAATACTCGATATGTCTGAGAGTGGTAGTCACTCAGAAAATGTTTATAGAATGAATAAGACCTTCCCAAATTCTATAAAACTGGTTCTGAGCTATATCATTTTTTTTTTCTGTGCCAGGACTTATCAGCATTCTCCAACTAATTTCAAGGAAACAATGGTGTGACAATAAATTAGCCAGTTTATTTTAAAATTATTCAGGCATAATTGGCTAATGTTAAATCTAGTAAATAATAGAAAGTGTTCATCAACTCAAGTTAAAGCTACTCTAATGATGCTAAATCAGTATTCACAATATTGCAATTTTGTTCTGCCACAGATTTTGTATGAGGCAAGCCCTTCTGATTACTATTTGATTTATTATGTAAAGTTTGGGCATTGCTATTGAGTATTCCAAAAGAAAAAATTATAAATTAGCATACTTTCGATTTTTAACTTTGAGTTTTAAGTTCCTAGAAGTCTAAATCAAGGTATTTTCCATCATGAGGGTAGGAAATAAGAGGAGTCCAAAGCATAGTGATATAAAGACAGTGGTAATCTGGTAAACATTTATTGTTTCTTGATAACACTAATGTTAATTTTACCATCATGATATGAATAATAAACTTAATGACTAGTGGAATAATCACATAATGAAAATAGTAAGTTGAAGTTAAATAAATGCATAATTGTAGATAAAAATAAAAATTAAAAATATTTTCCAGATATTGGATATTGGCTATTCATTTGCCCTGTTTATTGAATATCTATTTATGTATATAATTTTGTACTTTGATATTTACAAAAGTGGAGATAAAGCTTGTTGTTTGCAGAATGTTCCTTCACTTGCTAATACTCTATAACCTATTTGTTATTGTCATTCACACAATGCCCCCTCCTTCTGAAACACACAGAAACTACATGTACACTCCCCCACACTTAAGTCATTCACCTTTGCTGCTGAAATAAATGTAAATTTTCTAATTGTATTTGAATCTGCTCTCTTCTTGTTAATTTTCAAAATTCAACAATGTTGTAATTCAGCCTGGATGCAAGCATCTATCTTAGCAACTAGATTTAGAGGTGGTCCACCTATGAATTGCTCAAAAAGAGCAGGAAAGTTTCCCTTTGAAAAAAAGGCATTTTACACACAAAAACTGCTGCAGCAACATTACTTCCTGAAAAACACACACAGAATAGGACTGCATTCAATTTGCATGCAGGTGGTGAATCTCTGAAGTGGTATTAAGGGATGAACCAGGGTGGATTAATTTCCAGTCTTTGATATTCATTAACTCCAGCTTCAGAAAAAAACACAAGGAGATGACACAATTACCCTCAGAGCTTCACCCGTGAGCAGCAGCTTTACAATCTCAAGTTCATAATGCCATACTAATTGATCAAGAAGGGGCATATACCTTTTGTAAGAGGTGGAAAAGTATACGGGCTTAACTACAGCAATGATACTATCTGACTTTGGAACAGTCAACCTCACTTTGGAAACACTTAGCAAAATAGTTATCATCATTTATTCTCTAAGCCACCTTAGCTAGCCCTCCATGGTTTTCAGTAATTCTCCACCAAGCAAAATACAATTTTGGCCAAAATGTAATAGTGGCCCAGGCGCAATGTCCATTTCATTTGAAGCAACTAGCATTTAGTCTCATCACTATATTTCTCTTTATAGATCATGAAACCTTTCAAAGATATCCTTAGGGAACACTTCAGTAAAGAGGAAAGCTTTCTTATTAGGAGGAAAAACAGAAGCCATCAAGCTGTCTCAAACCTCTACTGGAACAAAGTGGCAAAAGGAAGAGAGAGGGAAGGAAGAGGAATGTGCCTGCAGGATCTAAGAAGTAGCAATTATAGGCTTGATGTTTACTTACCTCTGGAGCTTCAAAGATTTCAGGGTCACCATGTAGGATTGGAGGAAAGATGGCTACCAAGTCTCCCTTTCGCACACAGTAGTCCCCGGTCTCTGCACTGAGAGTCAAATCCTCCTCAACAAAACGAATGGTGGTTGAATATGAGGACAGTCGTAAAGCTTCAAAAATGGTGCTTTCTGAAGGAAAAAAAAATGATAGATTATTAAGATAGGGCTGTTCCTGAAAAGTGCTCTCAGTTTGCAATAAAAGCTCATTACTAATAGCGTTGATTGAAAAGGAAACTGTTTCTTCATCACACACATTGAGCACCAAGAGGGAGCCAAAGGTGGCTTTGCACAGGATGTGAGCAGGAGCGGTGGTCTGGTTCCAGCAAGGCTTAGGGGCATCTCACAGGTAGAAGGCATCAGTGTTGTACCTGGGCAGAAAGTCATTAAGATTTTGTAGGAGAGGATGATCCTGCTAGAGAGGAATGTTGTGTTATGGGTATACATGTTTGAAATTAAAACCATATCCCAGTTAAAATACACAGCTGGTGAGTCATTCCACAAACCTTTAGAACTCTGATGCTTTAAAGTCAGGCTTAGCCATTTAATAACCACTTAGGCAGTTAATAGTAAAGTAATTGTAGTAGTGCTTTCTGAGACAGCTTAACACTTAATTTATTTTATGCTAGCTGTAAATAAAATGTGAGTCAACATTTGCTGGAAAATTTTAAAAAGGAAAACATTTTTAGAGGATTCAGAAGAAAACCACATTTTCCTCAGCATCCAGGGAGAATAACAGGCACCATCACATCCTGGAAGATTCCAGAAGCCGAATGTCCTTGCTTTCCCAATGGCCTTCACCTTTTGCTCCTAGCACGACAGATTTTATGGCTAATTTCCGGCAATTTATCCTGGCAGTTTGAGGAGGAATTCCTTTGGGAATAATATGCATAATTTGCATAAATCATTCTGATAGCATGCATATCAGCGTGTAGCTCCTGTCTAGGTCTGCATCTCTCCCTTCATAATCAAAACTGACTATGTTTCCACCAGCGTGAATGGGTCCTAGAATATAAAGCTTGATTCTCTCTAATCAGCAATGTGAAAAAAAAGCCCCAAATGGAGTTATTTCCCCCTTCACATGATAACAAATGGTCGTGTTTATGACTTGCAATTTAGAAATCACACACACACACACACACACACACACACACACACAGAGACCAGTTTCTCAGTGTTCAGTAAAGCTCTGAAACACAGAGTACTCAATTATTAGATTATTAAAGGCAGGCCCATCCGTGAGGGCTTGCATCAGCCAAAAATAAAAATAAATGTTATTTCAGTAAAATTTAAATCTATGCACAGCCTGCATAAGGCTATCAAGTAGCTTTGGGTGCTTTCTCCCAGGAGGTTTTTCCTTAAGCATGCATTTGTCTAAAGAAATGAGGCTGCGGTCAGCTTTGTGTGGCCAGTGTGGTGATTCAATGTGACGTACAGTGAGGCAGTGCATATTCTCTTGGACTGCCTTCGTTATTATAATCAGGCAGAGTCAAATCGGTTTGTTGGTGATGAGGCCAGAAAAGAACTTTGGTTTTGGAACATGGGGTCTACTGCAGATAGCCACAAGGCACCTGACACGATGGATTTCAGCTGGCAGGGCACTAAGGACCAACGTTTCTGTGGTGAAAAGCAAGGGTCGGCCTCCCATGTACTGCTGCTGGCTCTGTTGGAGCAACAATAGCACAGCATCATTTTAGCTTGTGGTGTGAAATGGTAGCTGACATATGTAGCAATGCTGTTCACCCAAGTCCAGTAGGGCTGTGGGAAGAAGAAACACAAAAGCAAAATAATTGTGGGATGGCTGCTGTGACAGAGCGGGCATGTAACAGTCCGAATAACATGGTCAAATCTGATTGGCTGATGTGCTCTCGGGAAGCATGGCAGCTTGCGCCCACCGCAGTATCACAAATGACAATTGGGCAAGCATATCTTATGTAGAAGTTAATCACAATAATGGAGCGCCAAGTGTGGCTTAGCGGTCAGATCGTAAGTGACAAATCTGTTTTACCTTCCAGTACCAGTTATGTGTGCGAGATGAGGTTGGCTCTCGCTCTGAGGGATCATGCCGATAATCATTAGACGACAAAAGTAATGAGTTGCGTTATTATCAACAATGGAGAGTAGAGCTTACATGGCTCTGCAGAATAACACCCAGACACAAAAGCCAGCAGCTTTTCCACCAGCCCCAGTACAAATGCAGGCAGAGCTATACGTTGAGAAGAATGACAACTGCACAATAAAAAAATTGCAGCCTCTACTTGTAGTTGTCATAGTTGAGCAGACACCAGCCAGTGCCACTGACAGACCAGCTGGGCCCTGGGAGGACTTCCATGCTGCACCAGGAGGTACAGTAAATTATCCTGTACGGTAGAGCAACATCTGTTTCTGTGCTAGTGCCGAACAAACAAGGCAATTTAAAGCATACCAAGGGATAACCAAGCAACAAATGAACATGACCCTCATTTTTTCCCCCTTCTCACACATGAGGTGCTAAACTTCTTTGTGCAAGCACTCCATGAAAGAGAAGCCAGGTTTTTATTTGATAAGGTGTTGTCAGAGAGATTTTACATGTTTCCAAAATGGAAAGAAAAAGCTTATAGTATTGTTATTCTTAGAATCTTCCCCCTTCTATCTTAATTTCTTTTATACCAAAGCTAGCACTCAGTTCTCAATTCGCTCTAGAATTAAAAAAAAAACTTTCCATATACTTATAAATATTCAGTCTTTAAACCTAATTTGCTATACTTAGTTCACATGCCTTCAAGCATTTGTCTTCCAATTTCCACTGAATAAATGCGTACTAATGAGAACTAGAGCAAGCTGCTGAGGCAAAGCTGGGTGACTTGGGTCTGGCCTGCCACCAGCTTGTGATAGGCGGGCAAATTGAGTTAAAATGAAAAGTCTTGTCAGCTGAAATTCAACATGGTAGCCAAACAGCAAGCTGTCAATCATCCAGCCAAAACAGGGGACTGCAGGTAATAAAAGGTCATTGTGAGTCATTAATGCACTTGGCTTTCATATGGAAGTTAATTTTAATTAAAGAAGATCTCTATCTGTAAATGTTTTATAAAACTTATTGTGTATAATGGATTGTTAATTTATACTAACATTTAGCAGGTAATAGGACTCTAATTATTAGAATGCATTGTCAAAAAATGGCCATCAAGAACGCAAATATTTTGAGATAAAATTTACACCAGGCACCGCAAGGTGCCAACAACTGCAACTGTGATTAAGATAAGGTTGCCTGTGAGTTGTTAAGAACTGAGCTTTACTGACCGGTATACGCTAGGAAATTGGATTACAAAATTCTCTCTACGATCTCACAATTCAGAGCATGCACTACATTCTTCACCTGGCTAGGGAAGACTTCTTTCTCTTTTCAGAATACAAAACTATTTTGATTAAGTATCCCTTCTAAGTGAGATGCCAGGGAATGTCTTGAGCTAAAATCTTTTACAACACAACTGTGAAGGAAAATAACAAATAAAAAATTATGGTTAAAAAAGGCATATACATGTTCTCTTTTGCTCTCAGTTCTCAATTCTGGCTCTAATAAGGGACGGATGATTCTCATTTGCAGATTTAAAGCACTAAAGCAGCTCATGACAATCAATAATGCATGTTACAGTGCAAAAACAAATAAGCATATCTGGGTTTCTGCCTCACACTTAGGCCCTGTCTGTATATGTGGAATGAATGTACTGTGACATGGCCAGGCTGTTAATTTGGGTCATCTTAATGATTGGTGCAGGCTGGCATGCCATTTGATTAGCCATGGTGATCAGAGGATAGCAGCAATGGATGGAGTGAAATGAACAGCCAGGCCCTGCTGCAGTCACTGGGGCTGAACACTGGGTGATCTTAAAGAGAAGGTGGTTGTAAAAGGGGGAGAGGGGTTGGATATGGAGGTGGTGTGCTCTGGAAGGTGTGATGGAATGGAGTGAAGCTCATGATGTGTGTGTGTGTGTGTGTGTGTGCATTTCTACATAACTATCTTCAAGACAGTTGAGAAGTTAAATAAGAAATTGTGATAATCATATAATTTGAGGTGAAATAATTAATCTTTGGCTCAACAATTGTATATCTTAAGTAAGATTAAAAATAAATCTGAATTGGTACAAATGCCTATCTTCACTCTGCATCTCAGACACAGTCTTTGGTTCACAGATAAAATACAGACATGTAAATTCAGCGTTCATATATTCCATAAATGTTTATTAAGGCCCAACTCTGCTCGGAGCACTGAGCCACTGTTGCTGGTGTGAAAAAGGAACACAGCACATGGAATTGGACTTCATGGACAATGCAATCTAGGTACTTCAAAGTTGGAAGATACATATAAACAGGAATGCTCCCGAGATCCTACTGAAGATATTGCACAGTTGCTTTTATTTATTTAATTCACAAATAAAAATTGGATATATTTATGGTGTACAACTTGATGTTTGGAAATACACATACATTCTGGAATGGTTAAGTCAAATAATTAACATATGCAATTACCTCACATACTGATCAGTTATTTGTGGTGAGAACACTTAAAATCTACTCCTTTGGTAATTTGATACTACACATTTTCTAACCAGATAACTCCAATGGTAGCATTCAGAAAGTCCATTTTAGTAGAAAGCTAGTTTTCATATTGAAGTGAAATTTTCCTCCTTTTAATTTCCACCCTTTATAAAACACACAGACCAAAAAAGTCTAATCATTCTTCCACATAACAACACTTTCAAAGTATGTAAAGACAACTATCATGCCATTTTCTAATTGTGTGTCAGAGATGATACATTGTTTAGCCTTTGCCATACTGGATGAATTCAACTAGTCAATCTGCCTCTTAAGACTTGGCACAACCAGGTGTGTACTATTTTAGTTGGAAAAAGTAGAGAATTATTCATTTCTGTCCCTAGACACCATGCTTCTATTACTATTTCCTGCTAGCAGAGGAGCAACAGATTTTTGAAATAATATCGCTATTGTTTTAAATTTTCTGATATCCCAGAGATTATCAGCAACCCTGGATGCCCATTAGAATCACCTGGGATTGTTTAAAAAATAAATGCCCCATTCCAGTCTAATGGAATCAGAACCACTGCATTAACTAAAACCTTTCAATTAGAGGCTTTGAATCTTGGCTGCACATTAGAATCACCTAGGGAGCTTTTAAAGCCATCAGCCTGCACCCAGACCAATGCAATCAGAATCTCTAAGGGTAGGGCAAGGTATGCAAAGTGTTTAAAGCCTCCCAGGTGGTTCCAATGAGCAATCAAGGCTGAGAACTATTGCTCTAAACCCTTTTCTGCTGAATCACGTTTCTCATCCTATTCTTACAAAGTTGATATTTAGATCTAAATACAATAATTTGCATTTTCATTAAAGTTGTTTTTCAATCCTTTCACATTCTGTTTCCAGCATTCATTATATTATCTAACCACCTTAGCTTTGTGCTGAGCTGAAAATTCGATGAACATCAAAATCATTATTTTTCACTCTTTAACTGCTGTTTCCTTATATTAGATAGAAAATTTTCACTATTTACATCCCTGAGTTTCTGATGTACCTCTTTGTAGAATATCCTGCCCCCACTTCCTCCAGTTAGAAGTTCCTAAAGTTATATCTTCTTTAAATCCTCATCAGAAGAGAGGATGTTGTTAAACTTCACTATTCTCTGAATTATGTAAACTTTTAAGCTTTCGAATATACAATTATTTTATAATATTTGAATGATCTTTTTCAAAATAACACCCATAATCTTTATAAATATACCACACTAATATAAAATGTCCATAAGGGAAACTGTGGGAGGGGGTATACAGGAATGCTCTCTATTATCTTTGTAATTTTTCTATAAATCTGAAACTATTCTAAAATAAAAAGTTCACTTATATTAAAAAAAAATACACATAAGATTCTAATGTGAACCTCTAGCTCTACCCTTACCCTTAAACCCAACTGCATTTGAGAATCAGTAATACATATCTTATAAAAAATAGTGGTCAAGGTCTCCAGTCCATTTCTAGAGCATTTTTTTCTGAGGTGACAGTCATTATAGGTAGGCATTAAAGTTAGATCTGGCATCAACTTCTGGTTCTGCCACTATCTAGCTGTATGACTTGCATTAGTTAAGTCATGTTTCTGAACCTCATTATTCAATAATTGAATAAAAATACTTGACAATTAAATAACCTAATATACCTAAAACAACACAGTGGCAGGCACATATTCAAATAATTATTAATATTATCATTCATAATATCTTATCTTGAAGCCAAAAATTCAGCCAACTGTATGATCCTCTGGCCCATGCTGCCTGATCTTGCCCACATGCACATCATGCCTGACTTTGTAGAACTGAGATACAAAGAATTCCTCTCCTCTGTCAGCTGGGATAATGAAAAAAGATCTCAAGGGCTCTGGTATCCGACAGACCTGAGGGGAAAAGCATGGGTATGGTCAGAAAACCTGAGTTAAAGACCTGCCTTTCTCCTTTATCACCTCCATGATCTTAGATGAGGTATTTAGCACCCTGAGAATTTTCTCATCTGTAAAAGTGACGAAATAATAGCTGTCACTGTCCTCCAGAGTATCCTGATGATGATGACATAAAACAATGTCTATAAGATTACTTTGGAATATTGAAATCGTTAATATATTTAACATGGATTGCATCTAATGAGCATTATTATTTGTTATTAAAGGACCTTAGTATTTTCCTTTCTGTATTCCTGTCCCACACCAACTACTCACAATTGGCTTCAAATCTCTCATAAAATTTCGATGTGGACTCACTTCAAGCTCACACTTCTAGAGTTGTAATTTATAATACTCTTTTTAAAAAAGTATTACAGATTTTGCCCAGTTCCAGTTTTAAGGCATCTCCCTTTACTTTAATATCCCACAACTGGACCATGTTTACAACTTTTCTCAATTTGAGAATATGTCACTGAACAACATTAGGTGTCTGCAATTCACCTGAGCCATGTGACAGTTTTAATATATCTTGACATTCTAGAGTATGTTTGCTCTTTTCACTGGTGAGTCATCAAAAGAGCGCTCCTATGAGGTAAGGTAGACTTGAGCATGATGTTCATAAATAATTGCAAATGAAGAAAACAATATAAACTACATAGGGACATCGCAGAAGTTAAATGTCCTTTTGGTGATAACAACAGATAACATTTGTTGAGCCTATACCGTGTACCATTATACTAAGTTATTTATCTGTTATTCAAATAAACCATTAAGAAGTGGTATTCATCAAGCTTATTTGCAACTGATTTATCAAAATTCCAATTTTGAGAGCTTTTACTCCTTGCATTATCTTTTTTTCTTATCTTTGTCTTTCTGAATTATCTTTTCTACTTTTCTTTTTCCTATATCTAAAACCTGCAGTTCTAAATATTAACTCCACCCCAGATTTTTTCTGGGATAACTGAAAAATTCTTACTTTTCCCTCAGAGTTTCTCAAACTTCCATTCTATCAGCAATTTTTTCCTACTGAGATTTAAGTGCCAAGTAACAGTTACTGAAATCTCATATCTACCAACTTATTTTAAATTTTCATTTAAATGTAATTATAGAGATCTTAACTAATTATTAATAGATAAAATGTTTTACTGAGGTCATGATAAGCAGAATCTTAACAAGATACATAAATATGGAAAAAACGTAGAGTTGTTTTCTTTGCCTAAAATAAGAGTAGAATAGTTTTAAAGAGAGATTCTCAAGAGCATTGAAAAAAGGACAAATCTATCATAACCTCTTATAGCAGATGATTGCTTTAAATTACTTAAACAGACTTTGGCAGTTCCTTCTCAACCCTGCTTTATAACCAAAGTGTGCTGACATGCAAAATTTCTGTAAAAAGAAGAACATCTTTTCTCTTTGCTATAATAGTGCCAAAATCCTACTTCCTGGAAAAAGTACAGCAATCATTTTGTCATTGTTATCTTTTTTCCTCTTATAATGATAAAAGTTTAATTTTTTTTAAGACATTGCATGTAAACTACATAAAACTGTTTCCTAAAGAAGACAAGACGAATAAGCACATACACACATACCACGTGGCACATGGTAAATATTTGTGTACGTCTTGCCTTTGCACATATAGTTCATGCTCTTTCAATACGGAGAAATACAACTGAGCTATGACTATCTGCAGAGGTTATTTGTTATGTAACTAATTCACATATAAGTTTGCTCTGATCTGCATAAACCTTCTATCTTTTGAAAGAAAAAACATACACATTATTTTCTAGATCACAGTCGGCCCCATCATTTTAAATTCTCGTAATGAACAACACTGGCCTCTGCTGGTAACCGAGGTCGTGATGAACCATCCAGGCTGCTGAAGGTACTGCCTTTATCTAGGTGGATCTAAACTTGCTTGGAATTTTTGTTGTTTTTATTCATTCATCAATGACAGGAGACTTGTAAATTTATGAGGGATCCAACAGTGAAAATCTCTAGCTCTAGCTATGGGCTTAAATGGACTCAAATTATAACTCTGGAATCTGCCATTTCTTCTGGTCTAATACATTTAAATGTTTCTGCTTTAATACTGAAATTTAAAAATGATTTTTTAATAGCAAAAAGTTGAAAGTAAAAAGAGAGTGGATGAATTACAACTAGATCTTTTAAGAGTAGTAACTATACAGAACACAAACACATATTCCTTTTAGTGTATTTGCCTTACTTCCCAATATGTGTCATCTTATTCATAAAATGCAAGGGAAACTGCTTGAATATATGGGAAATGCAACCTAGATCTTCATAGAAAGTATAAATATGCCAGAAAATACTGTGTATCCAAGTGGAGCAACTACCCAAAATTTACACAAATGTTCTGTATTTGTTCCCCAATAATTCTGCAAAGAAAAATAAAAGAGCATTTGTATTTTAGTAATGTCGAGATTTTTTTAAAAGAAAATATAAAATGTATTTGATAACCTATGCTAAAGACACAAACTACAAGGCAACACATTTTTCCTAACTGACTGCCAGTATAAGGCATGCTTTCTGGCATTGTCTCAATAGGCCTTAGCCTAAGAAGAGAGAACAATCTCTAGAACACTTGGACCATTTTCTTAAATGGCCACTGATGGTGAACATTGACCAAACCTGGGAGGACTTTTGCTCCTGAAAGTTCCCATTAAATAACCTGGAACATATTTAAAAGATAAAAAATTGAGACCAACATAGACTAAAATGCTTGCCTACATTGTCAAAGGAATAAACAGAAATATGTGAACATTTGTTCCTGCATTTGTCCAAAGAAACTTGGAATATTGTACCCTAAAGGATACTGCAGGATGAAATGTCAATACAGAAAGAATAGAGAATAACTCATTGGTATGGAATTTAACTTTGGCAGTAGAAGTTCAATCAAGGAATGGTAGTGAACAGCCTTCTCAAAGTAGTAAAGGGGAATGAAATCTGCTGCGATTAAAAGCTCCAGTCATTGAGGTACAGGCCTATGTAGAAATACAAAACAACCTTAGTGACTACCAGCCTCAAACATACTTGAAATAGTGACCATGTATATCTCATGAGTCAGTGAATATTTTATAAAATATCAATGTTTCACAGGAATAGTTTGTAGTTGTTGCTTTTCCTTTTATTTTTCTCCCTTTCTCTCTTCCTTCCTTCTCTCCCTCCCTCCTCCCTTTCTTCTTTTCTATTTTTTCCTTCTTTTATTTTTTTGTGGGTTTAAATCATGAACTTCCAATGGAAAACTTTTTTCTATGTTTTTGAGAATCACACATTCCATAAAACGTCTAACCTGTGCTTGAAGATATAGACATTATTTTAGGCAAGAAATATAATTTGCACACAGGGTGTCTTTTTTGCAACACTTTCCTTTTCAATCCCTAAATACTTCTTGATAAGATAGTGCGGCAGTGTTGGAAAGCATTAGCACATCAACAGATGCTCAGAATCAAATGATTTAATAGGCATAAACTTTTTCTCAAATAATTGCAAAGCTTTGGTTTAGCCTTTTGCATACCTTGCAGAGTTAATTACCTAGGCCTTAATGTTTACATGCAATGAGAGTATCTACGGCTATAAACTACATAATTTATAATTGATGTAAATGGGTGTTATTATGTCAATTAGGCAGCTGTGTCCTCTACCTCTTGGTAAACAGCTATGAGTGATAAACTGAGTTTGCAGAGAGGTACCTTCTTTTCTTCATAACGGATAAAAATAAATTACCTAGGCAGATCAGGCTGTCCAATTGTTCTCTGGTGAGGTAGATGGGAAATCCAGACCCTTTCTTTTGACCTGTTGACTGCAGCAAACGGTCAATTTCGTCACGCACTGCTGCCATAGCTTCTGGGTGCCGCAGAAGATAATACATTGCCCAGAACATAGTTGGAATAGTGTTTGCCACAGAGGCCCAGAGAAAGCCTAAATGATGTGCTGGGAGAAAATAAGTGAAAAGGAAGATTAATAGCGTTTATTACACTGATTAGATTTGCAGTGTGCTAATTAAAAGATGTTAGGACACAGACCCAGCCAAGGATCAGTGCATGCTAATGAGAACCAATAGGCTTCTGAAGTCTAATTTTCTGCTTAATGAGAATAGTTTAAAATGTAATGTGTATGGGGGGGCGGGGTGCTGGGGGATGAGATAAGAGGAGTAAATGCAGCTTAGTTATACTCTTTCTCATTATCACCATTAAGTATCTTGTTTTACCACCTCAGCAAAAAAAAAAAAAAAAAAAAAAAAAAAAAAAAAAAAAAAATCAATTATCATACAGGGTTATATCAGAGTAAAACATTTTATCATTAGCCAATTAGAAAGAGCATAAAAAATTTTCAAGGTCACCATTTTGTCTTTTTATTTCAGAGGTCTATTGTAAATTATTTTGTTTTAGGCAAGTACTCATTCAGAAGTTCTTACCTCCTATTTCAAGGTCCTCGTGCACATAATATTTCTCCAGGACATCTTGCCTGCTTTGAAAAACTTCTGACCATCCTTGCATCTTGGCTAAGTTTTCTGATGACAAGCATTTTATAATTTTCTTCCTAATAGACTTGACATTTCCTAGAAGCTCAATGGGTATGTTGGATACTAAATATGCAAACTTGTCATCAAATTTTAAAAAATCATCTCTTAGCTCACTAATAAATTTGTTGTCACAAACAAGAACTTTTCCATATATAGTTGTAAATGTGATCTCAAATATTATTGAGCTGCAGAATGGATACAATTGTGCCGTGTCCCAACTTGTTGTTTTTAATAGCTGGGATTCAAACACTTGTTTTAGATTCTGCATCATGCTTTCCAAGAGTATGTCCAAAGATTTGCCTTGCAAAAATTGATAGCAGAGGTGAAGCTCATCATTCATGTCATGATTTTTTTGCAACTGACTGATACTAAATGCTTTCTCTAATAGTTTATTAGAAAATAATCGAAAGCTTAATTGTTTATGATTTTTTATCACTAGCTGGTACTGGAAGGGGTCCAGGATAAATGTTATGTACTTTCCTAAAAGAGAGAGAGAGAGAGAGAGAGAGAGAGAGAATATAAGTTCATTTCTTAATAAAACAGAAATAAACACCATGAGTTTAAAAATATTTTAATCAAAATTAGAAAGACCCTAATACCTAAGACACAAAGTTTAATACAAATCCATTTTATTTGAAGGTACACTACATGTTTCCTTTGAAAATGAAAGATGGTGGAAAACACTCTAGAAACATGAAGTAAAATATCCTGAAGTTCTTACTAACCTTTAAAAAGATGGCTTACTCTTCCAATTTTTATTCTAACTAAAGTACCTGAATATTTTAAATATCCTTTAAATATTCTCATAATCCCTGGACTTCAATACTTCTCATATTTTTCCCTCAATAAAGCAGAAAACAAATTGGCAACATGCCCTTCCATTTCTGAGTATTTATACTTCATAAAGAGCTTTTTCATACTTAGGTGTCATCTGAGTTTTGTTCAAATACAATAATTTTAACTCACATAAGTGACCATACTGTATGGAGCAGGTACTCACAAATAAATGTCTAATTCAACACTAGCAAAAATCCACTAATGCCAGCATTTTCACTTTTATAGATGAGGGAGATTTAATAACATGTTCAAGGTCACATACTGACTTGTGACTGACACAGGAGTCCGAACTAGAACACATCCACTCATCCATTCATTCAGGAATTCATTCACCATTCACCACATTGATTAAGATCCGGAATCTTGGTTGGATCCCTTTCCTCTCGAGATACAATGATGCAGAGAAATCACTGCATCCTTATGGATTGTGACATGGCAGAGGTGAAACACAGCAAAAGGGAAGCAAAAAGTGGAGTTTGCTTCAGTTGGCCTGGAGTTATCATCAAGGTCTCTTTGAGGTGATGACATTTACCTTTTCCACATATCAGTGTTACCCAAACATCAATTTAAAAACTTGGGATGCTTGCAAAAAATACAGATTACTGCAAGATTTTGATTCAGAAGGCTTGGAGGGGGTCCCACAAGTGTCCTTTTTGATAAGGTCCTCAAGTAATTCTTATAAGTAGGCATCTTGAGGAACACAGTCATACTATAGTTTGTCTCTCAAAATTGGCAGAGACCTTGGAGAATTGCTAGCTTACCCTCTGCATTTATCAGCTGATAAAGTTGAAGAAAGTCAAGAGATGTTAAGGGTCAAGACCATGCTGCCATTTTCAGTGGCAGACCTTTGACGAGAAGTTACTCACCATGCACTACTCTTTGTCTTCTCACTAGAGTGCTGTTTTAAGATTCTTTCTAATTAGAAATATCAGGTAGTAATCAATAATGACATTTAATGTCTTTCCTGTACAGAACAGGCATAAACTTTAGATGATCCTAAGAACATTAACAACTACTTATTTATTATTTTCATGTCATTATTCCTGTTTGAGTCTGTGTGTGTGTGTGTGTGTGTGTGTTGCTTTGTTAGTGGAACAACTTCTCACTTGTTATTTGTGGTAACTCAAATGGCATCATAGAAATTTAATTCAGTTTGGTGCAAGATATTTCAAATAAAGTTTTGAAGTAATTTTCAACCTAATCCTAGAAACAGATGAATATGTTTTTGTTTCACAATTTTGAAACACAACTTAAGTTTTTAATATACATGAATATACATGTGCTATGATTTATTTTCTAAAAATGACTCAGATGACTTAAATTGTATTCACTCATTTTCCCCTTGATTAATTCAATAATGTGAGTGGATCTAGGATGCCAGTAAAGCTAGAAGTGGCTATTCATTCTGGTCAGATCCTAAAGCTGTCTTCTACAAGGTAAACTAAATTTGTGTGTGTGTATGTGCTCTGGGGAGAGCAAAAAGGATTCAACCCAATTTAAGCATATTTTTATGACACCTGATTTATCATAGCCACTTAAATAAAATTGCCAGCATCTGCCTGACAAATAATTGAAAAAAATCAATTCTCTTATTTTGCAAAAGATATAATTTTAGGCAAAGTTGTGTATTTTCACAGGTGGTGATTCATACTTTTCTCCTTTCATTAAATAAAAGGATTCTGCTAAATATCTTTGGGGTTATTTTAAATTATTCCCTAATATTACCAGAGTGTATAAAGGATTCAATTTGTAAAAAACACAATATTTAGAGAATATTTTGAATTTTTTTCTACAATTTTCTATATTAATTTAAATCTAAGTGGAAAGACAAAAACATATTCAGACATGACAGCATGAGCTACCTGTTATTGGGCCTACTGAAGTAGAGGCTGTATACATGTTATATTTTTTGTTTTGTCTACAATCATTACAAATACACCCATTCATTCTCTCTCTCACTCTCTCTCTCTCTCTGTCTCTCTCCTTCTCCCTCTCTCTCTCTCTGTCTCTATTTCCTCCTCTCTCCTATCCCCACCCTCTTGGGAATGAGGGTATGGAAAAAAACAATGAAGTTAATTTCAAATAAAAGGAATAAAAGTTGAATGTGGACAAAATGGTTCAAGTTAGCAACCAATTACTAATAAATTGCTTTTAAAAAATGTAAGCAGTTGTTTGTATATCGTTTCTTTATAAAAATCAGTACTGATTAGCTTCGTTTTTCTGTAGATCTAATCTCACTCCTTTCAAGGCTCTTTTCACACTAGGATCTGTGTTTTCTCTTTCTCATTCTTATTTCAGTGTCCTTCAACATCAAGGCATTATGTTTTACCTGCTATCTTTTTGATTGACATGTGAATTGCTTCAGAAGAAGACATTTTGATTTTCCGGATTTTACTTTTCATGTGGGTTTGGAAGTACTAATAACCCTGGAGATGTTAGCTGGCTTTCCAACTTTTAATCTTCAGTATAAACAATTTAAGCTAAGTTTTCCAAAATTAATATTAATTTAAACCATCTGTCCACCATCTGCTAATGTGAGATGCAAAACCAGAGTTTCTTTGTGATCTTTAATCAGACAGTTAGGAAAACTCATATACATTCATAAAATGAATTTAAATTTCTTAACAAAGGAACTTTTCTGAAAAGGTATTCTGAAGGCTGTGTATTCTTGCAGCAACATTAACTTTTGCTCCAGGGTGATTTTATGTAAATGAATGGCCAGTGTCAGCAGGCATGTTACCTAGTTTACAAAGATCACGAGGTAAAAACAACACCCTTTTCCATGTTTTCCAAAAAGAAGAGAATGCTGTCAGCAGTTGATATGAAATATTGATTTAAAGAATTTCAGAGTTTGCATTTGTCTAAAATATAAATGTCAAAGTGGGGCCATATCTGCAAGAAAAATACAATATAAATCATTCTTAGATGCAGTAAATTTGAAGTCAGGTCAAAATTTTTGATATCTTCCTTGCCAATCATTTCATTCTCTTCCCTTTTTAGGAGCTAACTGGCCTTACAATATTAACTCTAGCATTCCTGTATAACCTGCATAAAAGATTTTACACCTTAGTAGCCTTTCCACTTCCTTTAAAATTAATTCTTTAGGAAGGTAAAGCTACATAATTCAAAGTATATTCGTAGATGTTTTTTAAAAATTTAGTCATTCATCCTAATGTCAAACAAAAAGTTTTGACATCTGGATCATTATAAATCGAATTTTGATGTTTTCATTTCAGATATTTGGTGCTATACAAAGATATATATATATATATATATATATATATATAGAGAGAGAGAGAGAGAGAGAGAGAGAGAGAGAGAGAGAGAGAGAGCCACAAAAATTGGCTGCTTGGCATAGAAATGTCCCATAAAAAAATATAACCAATGCCAGAGGATCACTTGAGACCAGGAGTTCAAGACCAACCTGCGCAACATAGGGAGACCCCATCTCTACAAAAAACCTTAAAAAAAATTAGGCAGGTGTGGTGGCACACACCTGTGGTCCCAGCTACTCAGGAAGCCAAGGTGGGAGGATCACTTGAACTCAGGAATTTAAGGCTGCAGTGAATTATGATTATGCTACTGCACTCCAGTCTGGGTGACAAAAGGAGAACTTGTCTCCCCAAAAAGAGAGACAAATTTGAATTTTAACAATTTTCATAATTAGAAGCTTTTAATCTCTGTGTTTAGTTTGTTTTACAATAGAATTTTTTAATATCAAGCTGCAAATATCGGTTGGGAGAGTGAAATAAGAGTCAACTTTGTACTTTATGAGGATGGCCACATGCACATATCCCCCTTCTTATTAGGAAGATTTCACTAGCTGCTGACAATGATGTACAGTGGTGCTTTGCTGGGCTGACATCTAGGGAAAACGATTCCGCTGCACAACCACACAAAACCAATTAGAGAACTATTTTCTGCGACAGGTCAAGAATTTACATGGTTTCTCATGAAAAGATGTACCTTTTAATTTCTTTATTAAGATGACATCCATGTCCCTTGAGACTTTTGGGGATGACAATCATTTGCTCATCATGCAAGAACATACACTCAGTGAAATCACATCATGAGACAAGAGTGGAAGACTTTGTTCTTCGTTTCACATTTTCTAAATGAGTTACTTTGCAAACTGATCATTAGAACCATATACATTAACGGGATTTCTTGACAGGAATTTATTCAACTTCTAGTAAGAAGCAAAAGGGAGGTATCGTGCACATTTAACTGTGGTTGTCTACTGTTGAGTTCAAACATAACCATGGTCAAATTATTTAGATGTTAGAAATTCAGCAAGCTTCTTGGTACCTAAGATTAAGAAATCAAGTGTCAGCAGAAATTGACAATTTTCTGAAAAGTAAATAAAGTGATTCAAATCTTCCACAACTTTCTGCACAATCATCTTAGGTTATTTTTGTACATTTTTGGTATTAAAGAAAAACTGAACATTTCAATCACTTGTTCTATCTCTTCATTAGAAACACCGGCATTAATTATTTAAAGTAAGAATAACTTTTTTTTTTAAGTGAACAATATAGTTTTGGTACCATAAAGCCCAAGGCTCACTTAGAGGAGAAGCACCAGCTCAGGCTTTTATCTGTACAGTATTCCAGTGTTTCATCAGCTCTAAGGAATTAGGGGTTTCTCCATCCAATATTCATTGAGAATCAGTTCTGAGCTCTAGACTAAATGTTGACAATAGAGAAGCTAACAGAATAATGACGGGAGACAGACAAGTGAATTGGTAATAACTTCACGATGTATTAAATGCTCTTACAGAAGTGATACTGGGAGTAATTGGACCCTGGAGAAGAGGCACCAAATATAGGAGGAGTCAGCAAAGGCTCTTGAGAGGAAATAATGTGTGACTCTGGCCTCAAAAGTTGAGTCCATGTCAGTCAGGTAAACAACAACATTCTGGCAGAAAGAACAGCAAGATAAAGAAAACCCAGAGGCCCCACCAGGTATGGTGTGTGAGGAGGAAATTTCAAACAACATGATGCATTCATGGTGTGTGAAGCACAAGGTGAGCAGCAACAAGAGACTGGGCTGGAAAGGCTGGTGGAGACCTGATCTTCGGGGGGCCTTATGAGGACTACTGTATATACTACAATTCCTCTAAAATGCATGATTGTTTTCAATTTCAATTTTTCTGAAATCAGAGTGCATACTTTTTTTTTTTTTTTTGAGACGGAGTCTCATTCTGTCAATAGGCTGGAGTGCAGTGGTGTGATCTCGGCTCACTGCAACCTCTGCCTCCTGGGTTCAAGTGATTCTCCTGCCTCAGCCTCCCAAGTAGCTGGGACTACAGGCACGTGTCACCATGCCCAGCTAATTTTTGTATTGTTATTTATTTACTTTTTTTAGTAGAGATGAGGTTTCACCATGCTGGCCAGGATGGTCTCGAACTCCTGACCTCATGATCCACCACCTCAGACTAGCCAGCTTCCAGGCAAAGGAGTAAGTTGTGATGAAACTGTCTGTCCATGTGAGAACTCAATCATGCTGATAATTTCCTCCAGATGGATCATTTCTCCCAAATACTGCATTAAAATGGTAGCACTGAAATTAAGTCACTGTAGTTTTCAAAGGTTGCCTCTGACCCTCAGCAAAGTAGTTACAGGCAGAAGAAAATTACTGGCTCTCTAAGAACAGAACACAAACTTCCAAGGCTGGTTGAAGGAAGATATAAGGGTTGTGCTAAGAAAAAGGCATGCATGTAGATGATTTAGATAAAGAACCAGAATGGGGAGTATGGAGAGTAAAGGAGGAGTAGAGTATTTCAGGAAGGAACAAGAGATCAGCATTGTCAAACCAGGTAGAGAGGTCTAGGTAGGTGGACCAGGAAATAACTTCAGCAAGGCTGAAGGCTGGTTATAGTTAGGAGAGCTCTAGGAGATACACAACTAGAGATAGCAAATATACGCAACTCTCTTGAAAGAGCTGGATGAAAAAGAAAAGAAGAAAAATGGAAAGTAACTAGAGGAGAACCTTAAGCATGATTATAACTGATGGTGAGAACCCAAGAAAGAAAAAAATGAAGATGCATGTGTGAGACAATGAATCAAGATGTACCAGCCCAGAGGAGGCAGGAAGAAAGGGTCATGGGGACAGGGAGATGGAGTGTCTTGAACATTCTTTGAAATTGGAGAAAAGGTAGTAGATCATTGGGAAATGTAGGTACATTTGGTAGATACATGGGGATCTAAGGGAGATTATACTGGATGTCGTCAGTTACCTTGTGAAGGAAGGAGAATGAACTGTGTTACCAGAGCCCAAGTGAGAGTGAGGAGTGAGACTCAGCCTCTTCTTGCACTCCCACTGGCAATACTCAACAAGCAAAGAGGTGTGGGTAATCTAGTGTGTAGAGATCAGCTTTCAGAGCATAGGCAGGACATGGAAAAGCAAAGAGAGGGAAGAGCTAGCCCAGGCCATAAACTGATGTGGAAGGTTGTGTACAATGCATTCCTTCCATCTCTCTACATGTGCACCCATGCAATGTGGCTCTGCTACTCCTTCCAGGAAGAGGTGGAGTCTCTTTTCCTGCCTTTGAATCTGGGCTGCACTGTGACTTGGTTTAACTAATAGGATATGGTGGAAGTGAGGTTTTGCAATATCTGATCCTAGGCCTCAAGAGACCTTGAAGCTTTTTCTCTCACTCCCTTGAGATGCTAACTGCCATGTAAGAAACTTTTCTTGAGGATGAAAGACCCTGTGGACAAGGCGTCCCACCCAGGCATGTGATGAGACCATCTGGGATCATTCAGCTCCCATCCAGAGTCCAGACAAGCCACACAAGTGACTCAGGCCAGACCAGTTGTTATTTTAAGCCATTAAACTTTTGGAGGATTTGTTACTCAGCAATCAATAGCTGATACAGCTACACAGTTTGGATCTTAAAAAAGGGTAAGCTAGGAACAGTCCAGCTTCTCCCAATCCTGGAATATTTGGGGTGTGTAGCAATCTTGCTGGTTTTTTTCTTCTTCATTTGTCTTGGTGTTTTGGTGAATACTTTATTAAAGTCTGAAGTGCAGTGAAAGTTTTAAAATGAAAAATACATTCTTGACCAGTGGTTGCTGGAGACTCAGAGGCAGGGAAAAAAGAATGAATAGGTGGAGCACAGGAAATTTTTAGAGGAGTAAAGCTACTCCATATGATACTGTGATGGCAGATACATGTCATTATACGTTTGTGAAAACCCAAAGAACTATACAACACAAAGAATAGACTGCAATGTAAATCATGGATTTTTAATAATTGATCAATATTTGCTCATCAGTTGTAACAAATATACTACATAGATACAGTCAGGGAAACTGTGATTGGGGGAGGGGGTATATAGGAACTCTCTGAACTACTAAATTTTCTGTAAACCTAAAACTGCTCTACAAAATGAAGAGCATTAATTTAAAAAACACATTCTAGCTTTTGTACAGTTATATATATATTTTTTCTACCATTCTTAAAACCAAACTAAACCAAACCAAAATGACAGGTGATGGCTGAAAAGAGGGGTTCCCTAAGTACCGTGAAGAGAGTTCTGTAATTTGATTTTTAATGTGAGGATCACTGAACTAAAAATAATAGTTTTCTTTCACATTAGCTCCACAAAATAAAATAAAAATATACAAATATTCTACATTTTGCCTAGAGAAAAACAGAAAGACTTTAAAGAACAAGTGAAAAATTACGTCATATATAAGGTATTAATAAAAGTGCTTCTTACCACCGAGAAGAACAGTGAAAGTGTCACCATGTTGCTTTTGAAGTGTTTTCATGAAACTTAAGGGGTCTTTTCGTAATTTCAGGACCACTCCAAGATAAGGAAGCCAACCTTTTATCAATGGAGGCTCACCGGGTCTCCTATAAGAAAAAAAAAAAAAAAAAAAGATAAAAAGAACAAAAGAAAAATCAAATCATTCCATTCTTATTTGAATACAGGTGGTTTATTTATTGAATCTAGAAGATGACTGCATGGATTGCACTGCTTCTTTCTATTCTCTTACTCAGTGATTCTAATCATAGACATGAGTTTACTGAGCTTCTCCAGTATGTATGGTTCAATGCATAACTTCTGGTGAGCAACTTTACTTCAACAGTTTTTGGGGATCAGGGAGTTTTTGGTTACATGGATAAGTACTTTAGTTGTGATTTCTGAGATTTTGGTTCACCCATCACCCAAGCAGTGTAACTGTACCCAATATGTAGTCTTTTATCCCTCACCCCAATTTCACCCTTACCCCTGGGTACTCCCACTGAATCTCCAAAGTCCATTATATCATTCTTTTTTTTTTTTTTTTTTTTTTTTTTTGAGACGGAGTCTCGCTGTGTCGCCCAGGCTGGAGTGCAGTGGCACAATCTCGGCTCACTGCAAGCTCCGCCTCCCGTGTTCACGCCATTCTCCACCTCAGCCTCCCAAATAGCTGGGACTACAGGCACCCGCCACCATGCCCAGCTAAATTTGTTTTTGTATTTTTAGTAAAGACGGGGTTTCACGGTGTTAGTCAGGATGATCTCGATCTCCCGACCTCGTGATCCACCCAACTCGGCCTTCCAAAGTGCTGGGATTACAGGCGTGAGCCACCGTTCCGGGCCCATTATATCATTCGTATGCATTTGCATCCTGGTGAGCAACTTTTTGAAGGAACTGTGTCTTGCAAGGCCTGTATGACTGCCTGATAGTTAGGTTACAATCTGTTTTATTTATTTCCTATTCTGTCTCCCGTCATCATAAGTAGGTACCTGTGACTAAGATCTCCAGGAAACGAAATCAACTGATATAATTTACTCTATGAAATTGTTAGTTATAATACTGATAAAAAACAAATGATCAGCTGCCTGATTTTATTGGTCTTTCACAAGTCATGTTATAAATGCTGCTTGATCAATTTCATCAATGAGACCTAAACTTATTTTGATTAATGTTTGTGTCATCTGCTATGTGCTTGGTGATGTGCGGTGGAACAGGCCAAATCTAAGTTCTAGTCAAACTGCTTGTCGGAAATCACATAAACAATGTCAATTACTGATTATTTTGTTTTCTCTTTAGCATATTGTTTTTATATGTTTAGACCCAGTCAAACTAACTCCACCTCATTTTAAATTCCAACTCATGTACAGGCATTTAGGTCTTTCCACAAATAAAGGTTATGAGGGTTTCTTTCTTTCTTTCTTTCTTTCTTTCTTTCTTTCTTTCTTTCTTTCTTTCTTTTTTTAATCTTAAGAACCCTTCAATTATATTATATAATAAAGGTGTAGAGGGACGATGCACTATTGGATTTGAAGTTTTTTAAACCTACTTAAGTGTACTTAACATAGTAAATGGAGATGTGTTCTTTAGGATGTGCAAATCATATTGAAGTATTTATTGTGCAATTTTTCACTGAATTGACTTATCACCGAGTTTAGAACTAGATGGCACCTTGGAGGCTTTCTTGCAATTTCTCACTTTTATAGGTAAGAGTTCTCAAGGCCTAAGAGATCAACAAGTTTTCCTAAAGTCATGAAACTATGTAAGGACAAGCTGTGTACCAGGATGCAAGACTTGGAGTCCCACAGCTGCACTCTGACTATAGAGACATTAGTCAGTTAACCTGTGGACCTAGGGGAAAAAACCACCAAAGCAGCTCACTGCCAGAGCTGACAGACGTTGTGCATGTGAATCTGAGGGCTCTTGCTGTGCCCTGGGTGTTAGATGTTGGAAAGTTTAGTTGCCAAAGTAAAGCACTTTGTTATCAGATGTCAATTAGACTGGAAATACATAATCAGAAGAGAAAGAATAATCTTAAATTGAGAACTATAAAAATCTCCATATCATTTATTTGAGGTATTATTTTGATATAGTCTTTCACAACTTTTTTATTCAAACTACCAATGATTAAGATGATTTGTTAAATTTTACTAATAATTTGCATTTTTAACATACAAAACATCCTTTGGAATACTATCAATTAAAAAACAAGTTTTTTCTTTGTTGATTTGTAATCTTAGCAAGACTAAACTTCAAAATTTCTTCCTAGTTATTTATTTGGTGAACTCAATCTGATTTAAAGTAAAAAAGGTAAAAAGAAACAAAAACAGAAAACAAAGCAATTTTACCCTAGAAAGGATTAAAATAAATATTCAAAAGAACTCTGATTCTGAAGGCCATCTGTGAAGACGACTTATGCTACATGCAGTGCAACCCATTTTGATTAATCACAAGATATTACTAGCTCAGATTTAATCAAAGATCAAGATTATGATCATACCCAGCATAGACTTTTATGTAGCTAGATTAACCCTATTAGAGGCTTTTATTTTCTCACAACCCAACGTGGTAGAATTTAACTTTGAAAATAAAACTCAGATATTTCAGGGGAAAGAATGTTAAAATAAATCCAAGTTATGATAGAAATAAAGGAAAGATTTTGCTTTCTCTTTTTAGAAGACAATTTATCTTAATGCTAATTTACAAAATGTATGCTGTTGTTTAAATGCACATACTTAGAAATAGGAAAACAAGAAACACTGCATAGTAATGGGAATCTTACTCATCATACTTTCTCCCATTATTTTCTTGAATTCAGGCTTTAGCAATGGAGACTTGCTTTTATGAGAAATATAAGAAAACCAAAGAAACCATTAATACAGTTAATTCCATATCCAAAGACTGAATAAGAGGAGACCATACATGTAACTGTAGGATAAGATCCCCAAGTTACAAACTGCCACAGCTCACATGCTATCAATGACACTTTCAAATTTGCAAGTGATCTAGTTCACCAAATTTATTTTCAAAATATTAACTCTCTTCCTTGATCTACTTATACTCTGTTTGGTTTAATGTTGCTTGAATGTTGCATTGTGACAAAGATTTAGAAAGGCTTTTTGTCATATTCTAATTTAATGCAACTAATTTCATCCTCTATGCTCTGTCATTCGGTCAAAAGCTGTATTCTTCATGGGGTTTCCACGGGGGGAAAGGATGGGACTCAGAAATCCAGGGGATATTAATTTAACATTCAGAGTTAGGGAAGCACATTAGGAAGCTATTTTATTGTTACAACGATGAGAGGGTCATCATTTCTTACAGCTGTGTTTATTTTGGCAGCAGTAAGCTTAAGACTATTAAACACCATGTCACAACTGTGCATATTTTCAGGAAAAAATACAGTGCTTGTTCAACTTATGACCCATCAAAGAGAGATAACAGAAATCTGTCTTCATCAGTATATTTGTAAAAATTATTTAGGGAGGAAAGACATCATTGTAATGATCGAGAAAGGCCTGCTGACACACAGCACAACACAAATACTGCTATTTGTCTCTCTCATGCTCTGCCTTTGAAAATGAAATATACATTGCCCATGGCTGAGTAGGGATATAGGATACTTAGTGCTTATTGGGGATGATCAAGTTCCAAAACTTAAAAGAAACAGGTCCAAAAGCAATGATGGGGAACTAACAAATACTATATTCCCTACTCCCTTATAATCTCAAACAACACACACTTCCTCAAATCTTCTCATTACCATTTAAAGGACTATGAGAACACATCTAAGACATCACACAAATTTGAGCTTATACATGCTCTTGATAACTAAACCCAAGTTCTATGCATGTACCATTGCATAAGTGCTTGTAGTTTCTTTCATACAAGTTGTAGGGTATATCTTAAAGTGTGTGCAAAATGTCATCTGCAGTCCAAAGTTATCTGGAAACAAATTTTGGAAATGGTGAGTGGTGGTTCCTGCCTGTAATCCCAGCACTTTGGGAGGCTAAGGAGGGTAGATCACTTGAGGCCAGGAGTTGGAGACCAGCCTGACCAACATGGTCAAACCCTGTCTCTACTAAAACTGCCAAAAAATTAGCTGGACAGGGTAAAGCTTGCCTGTAATCCCAGCTACTCAAGAGGCGAGGTACAAGAATCACTTAAACCCAGGAGGCAGAGGTTGCAGTGAGCCAAGATTGCACCACTGCACTCCAGCCTAGGCGATAGAGCAAGACTCTGTCTAAAATAAAATAAAATAAAATAAAATAAAATAAAATAAAATATAAAACAAAATAAAATAAATAAAATGAAATACTAGAGAAGAATCTAAATACATAAAATGGATGTAAAGTATAAAGAGGTTTAAGACATTTCTCTTTAGTTAAGAAGAGGTACATTGAAATTTAAAAGAGTAGACCAACACAGAATACTTAATTTCTCATAATATTTGAAGTTCCTCTTCATGCTATACCTGTAGTTAAATAAACATGTTAAAAATTTGACTAGTGACCTACTGCACATTTTTTTCCTTAGACATTTAAAGCCCAGCACTGCTGGGCACAGTGGCTCACGCCTGTAATCCCAGCACTTTGGGAGGCTGAGGTGGGTAGATCATGAGGTCAAGAGCTCGAGAACTGCCTGGCCAACATAGCGAAACCCCATCTCTACTAAAAATACAAAAAATTAGCCAGGCATGCTGGTGGGCACCTGTAATCCCAGCTACTCAGGAGGCTGAGGCAAGAGAGTCGCTTGAACCCGGGAGGCAGAGGTTGCAGTGAGCTGAGACTGCGCCATTGCACTCCAGCCCAGGTGACATTGTGAGACTCCATCTCAAAAAAAAAAAAAAAAAAAAAAAGTCCAGCGCTTCTTATAGCAATCTATACTTGTCAGAGGAATTTCTTCTTTTCCATTTTTCCTGTAATCATTCTAGACTGGGCATTCAGGTTATTGCAATAACCTCCTAAGTAGGTGGTGAGCAACCTTTATACATGCACACTAACTAGAAAAAATGAAATTATGTATTTATTAAAAGTGTTTAAAGTTGTAATATATTTGTATTAGGTGACTGAATATATGTAACATTGCCTTAGTTTTATTTTTTTATTTTCCTGAATTAATGAAGATATTCTTTTTGTGTATGTGGTTAAAATTTCAGAAACTACACAACTGATGTATATTACAGTATCTGATGATAATTCTGAAAGTTTGAATGACTGTGTTTTTTTTTTTTTTTTTTTTTTTTTTTGAGCAAGGCGCTTTGGAAGTTGCTGTGTTTTACCTTTCTTTGACTTACTTTGGCAGCAACCTCAATGGAAAAGGTAATTTGCTTCATAGTATATCTTGGAACTGAATTCTTGAAACACTCTTTATCCCCGCACTCTTCTTGGGCTCTGATGTTAGCACAAGGAAACTTAGAAATGTTCCAACAACTCTTGATAATCAAGAATTGGCATGTTTGTCAGGATATTGGGAAGAGGAATATCTCAATACAAGGCTGTGGATGGAGATCCCAAAGGAGGAGGAGTAGATGGAAGATGTGGCTGAGTCTAGGGAGACCAGAAGCCCCAGTGAGAGCCCTGGTGGGGACAAGAAAGCACAAAGCCACAATGTATTGCTTTGCCAGGAAATGAGGTGAGATTTACAACCAACTGGGCACATTTTAGCAATGAACGCAAAGGTGGACTAACCCAAAGATATCTGAGGAGGCACCCTGGGGAAGCCAAAGAGGACCAATAGGAACATTTGCACAACAGGACTCACCAGATCAACAGAAAGGAAGTGGGGGAGGGAGTCTTAAATTTTATTAAATGATTTTACAAAAGAGACTAGGTTTGAATCAGAAGTGGCCAAACTATGTCACTAGAAGTCTTCAGTGTTTTCAGTCATCACCAAAAATCAGGGCTCAAGAGAAATTTGAGTTCAGATACAAGGAAATAAAGTTATATTTCTGCACATTTGACTCATGGGGAAATTTTAAATCTGGAACACTATCTATGTAGATCCTCAGTGTTTTCACCTGTAAAGGAGAATGTTTATACCAACCTTGGTGGTTTATCATTCAGACTGAGATAAGAGTATTTGAAAGTAGCTGATATACACAGCAGGATTAGTTTTTCCCTGCTATTCATATTTTATAAGCAATTGCACATCTGTGGTTTTGCTTACTCATTCTCTGCCTGAGCTGTTTCTTTTGTCTACATAGAAAATCTCAAAGAATCAACAACAAAATTTTAGAACTAATAAAATACTATAGTAAAGTTGCAAGATACAAGATTAATATACAAAAGTCAATTGCTTTGTTATATAACTGCAATGAACAATTGATATTTGAAATTAAAAACACAATACTACTTACATTAATCAAAACAAAATATACGAAGTTAACTTAGTGTAAAAAATTTATTCTTAGGTACAAATCCAACAAAATATGTATAAAATATATATGAAGAAAACTATAAAACTCTGATTAAAAAATCAAAGAAGATCTAAAATAGAGAGATATTCTATGTACATGGATAGGAAGAGTCAATATTGTCAAGTCAGTTCTCAACTTGATTTACAGATTCAGTGCAATCCCAATCAAAATCCTAGCAAGATGTTTTATGGATATCAACAAACTGATTCTGAAATTTATATGGAAAGGCAAAAGACAGTATTGAAGGAGAAGAACAAAGTGGAAAGACTTAACACTACCTGGTGTCAAAACTTAATATAAAACCATAAGAATCAAAGAGAGTGTGGTATTGATGAAAGAATAGACAAATATATTAATGGAACAGAGTAGAGAGCTTAGAAATTGACCCATACAAATATAGTCATCCAATTTTTATAAAGTAGTTGCAAAATGCAAAGAGAAAAGTCTGATATATATTACTTTAAGATGTTACTAGGCATTAAACTCAGGTGGTGAGATTACAAAGGTTTGATCATTGATATCTTTTGATGTGCACATGACATAAACATACTGCTTTTGAAGAGTAGTTGTCATTTATTTTGTAGAATGTCCCTCCATTTGGGTTGGGTTGTCTGATATATTTTCATGGCTAGATTGAGGTATTAATAACAATATTTTGAGAAAGATTCCTATAGAAGTGATATGTCCTTTTAGGTGCAGATTTTTAAATAATAAAGAAATGCTATTTTGGGGCTGGGTGTGGTGGCTCATGCCTGCAATCCCAGCAACTTGGGAGGCCAAGGTGGGCAGATCACCTGAGGTCAGGAATTCAAGGCCAGCCTAGCCAACATGGTGAAACTCCGTTTCTATGAAAAATACAAAAAAAAAAAAAAAAAAAAAAAATTCGCTGGGCATGGTGGCACACACTTGTATTCCCAGCTACTCAGGAGACTGAGGCAGGAGAATCACTTGAACCTGGGAGTTGGAGGTTCCAGTGAACTGAGATTCTGCCACTGCACACCAGCCTGAGCAATAGAGCAAGACTCCATCTCAAAAAAGAAAAAAAAGAAAAAAGAAATGCTGTTTTGGTGTTAAAAATGAAATCCATGTACAGAAGGCACAGACTTCTAAAAAGTAGTTGATGATAAAAAGTACAGTCTACAAATGAATCAAAGGTTTATTTAAAAAAAAAAAAAAGCTCAACATTCCTAAGTCAGTTAAGTGGAGAATCAGCCTGAAATTCACCATGAGGACAAGCAGAACCCACCTGAACTGTACTCCAAAAATGAAGAGTAGACACTGAGGTTTAGCTGCTCTAACTGTACAAAGTATGGACACACAGTGCAACCTAAGGATATCCCATTACTTTCACCAGTGTCCAGGTGACATGCAAATGAGGCAGGCAGAATCAGTTCCTGTGACAACCTCAGCAGGGAGAAAGGCTTTTCACAGTTGCAGTGCAGCTGTTAGACTTGACAACTGAAGGTCCTGATGGTCTCTTCAAGGTTCTACTTGAAGCAAGAAATCTGTGACATAGAGCACATAGTGTCTACTTCCTTGCCAAACTCAAGAGCATCTCACATGTAGAGTTAGGGATTAGGATAATTTTCCCCTTTTTGAGTAAAGTTATCTGCTTAATATTTGTTTACTTCAAGAATCAGACTGATGTAATCTCTTCTCAGGATGAACATTAATCCAACTCTGTCCAGAAAAATTATGCAATTCATTACCCCAAGTAATCTCTATTGTCCCCTGTGCTTAACCTTCATTTTTCCCCCAGTCCTATAATCTTGCAAATCCACTGGTGGTATGTGATTGACATCTGGTGTTCACACACCCTCTGCTTCATAGCAAATAAATGAAAAATTCCTGTATAAAATGCCACTTCTGGGCTATCAATAATGTAGCTCTCTGATCTTTGTTAATTTCTGCACCAGTCTAGATAGGTCTGTTATCTTTAGTCTAGTGACCACTCTAGAATGGTCTGTAAGAATAAAGAAGCCTCTTACTCTGAAATATTTTGACTCTATCAGGATAGCATTTGACCTAAAACTTGATTTAATTTTCCTTTAAAGATATTCACTGTTCAAGCACTTTTAATCAAAGCTTTATATATAATGGCAATGTAAAAGCAAGTAATGCTGAATAGTCACACATTTCTCCACAGAATTTCTCAGATGAAGTCAGAGCAAAATCAATATGAATATGATGAAATGTATTTTCACCTTCCAGAGAAAAACTCTTCAAGCCATATACCAGCTGAATCTTTAGCTATCAGTTCATCTATGTAATTTTATGATCCAAATAAAGCTTTGTCTGTAGAATGTGCCTTGTAAACTCAATTCCATTAGCAGAATTATATTAATACTAATGCTTTGATCAAGTGAGTGATTTGTAAGTGCTTCTTTGTATCAATGTAGGATTTCAACCAAAGAAGTCTAGAGCTTTGTTGTTGTTGTTGTTGTTTTTAATCTGGGAAGGGTGCTTAGGTTTGCACCATGGAAATAATGTCAAGGTAGAGTTTTAAAACTATCATTTAAAACTTAATTGAGTTTCCAGCAGGCTCCACAAACGATGAATGACCACACCACTGGAATGCCTTTCTCTATTAACTTAACCCTGGATTAGCAGGGTTCTACGGATCTAACCCTCATCTTTTCTTATGTGCATGACTGTAATAGCCTCCTGGCTAATGTCACCACCCAGAATTAGGGCACTGTAGTCTCACTGTGTGGCTCAGCTCCCAGGCTCTGCCAACTCCGATCTTGGTAACTTTGGTCAATTTAATTATATTTGCCTCTGGTTCCTCATTTGTAAAATGAATACACTATGGTATTTTCCTTACGTGAGAATTTAATAAGTTGATGAATATAAAAAACTGAACACAATGACTTACATAGTAAGCATAAAAAATGTTAGTTATTATTTATTATTTTTTATCTCTGCACCAATACCTGGGATCATCTAAAATACAAATCTAATCATGGCTCTCTCCTGAACTTTTTTTTTTCTATTTTCAATAAGGTACTAATTTTAAAGATTTTTTCATTCATTTGACTACTTTCTTTATTTGCTAATTTAGATTTTATTTTAGGGCTGCTATATATGATTTGCTGGTCACAGATGAGGCACCAGAATAACCTGCCTGCTCTGAAAGAAACTGTAACATTCTAGGCTTTGTATTCTCTAAGCAAACACACTCAGGGGAACATAAGTAGTTCTGAAGTGCACTGGATCTTAGGAGAAAGCCAGTCAAAAATGTTTAAACAGCCTAGACAATGCTAAAAGGAGGAAGTCGATTCATAATTGAAGTTATTTCAGCTCCTTAATTAAAATAGAAAACCATGCAACTGAATTTGTAATTTCTGAGATGATCAGTTGCTAATTTACTTTACAGATGGGATTTGATTGGACTCCATGGAAGAGATATCAATTCCATTAACTCATCATTTCTTACATTTGATTAAATCATTTGATTTTGAAATGTTTAATAAAAATTAGAACCCACAGTTTTGTGGAGACTAAATTGTAACAGAGGACTAGCCCAGAAAGCCTTGGTAATGACAATATACAGATCAATGAGAATGATGTATAAATGCATAGTCAAGTTAGCAAATGACATTTTATCAACCCATGTCAATGGAGAAACAAAGTTCCAAATTCTGCAGATCAACACCAAAATAATCAAGCACAGTTTATCAGAATCATAGAAAAGACACTTCAAGGATACTCTAGTTTGCTGAAGTGGGAAGATAATGAAAAGCCTGAGGACCCATATGCTATACCTGCTTCATAATATGTTAACTCATGCCCATATTTTAATATTGGATAAACTATTAACACAGCAAAAACTAATAATATCTTTACACAGCACATGATGCTGAGAAGGGCAGTGTTTTGATATTGTCATGAGCTAGAGGGCTTTACAACTGGGAAAATACCATTCTTTTCCAAAGATCAGTTCCTGACTTTGGTAATTTTAAGTCACTGTATCAACAGTGTATGATTACTTCAGGAAATCCATCATCACCAGTATTAGAACATGGGGCATAGAAGGCACAGCATCATATTTATATACAGAAATCATAGTTTACAAATTGTCAAATTATTTTAGACATAACCTCTTACATATTTTAGACATCTTAAGTCTTGCAGTGTCTTTTGCTTAGGCTACCCCATCTTGTCTGTACCCTTCCACGTTTTGTGAAATAAACTTTCAATGTTTACACCATTTTCATTATTTAGATAGTGTTCAATTGCTTTGCTTTGTTTTTGCATGTGCCTCGTTTCTATGTACTCATCACTAATTCTTATCAATCTCCTTCAGTGCTCTCTAAATTCTCAATATGGTCAGACATATGGTCCTGTTATTTTCATATAGCTCCTCTCCTATTTTCCATCACTTTTTCTTTTGCTCCACTTACTGACAGATTTTCCTGACTTTATCCCTTTCATAGATTATTTTATTTCTACTTTTAGATTTCTAATTTCCCAAAGTTCTCTTATACTCTCTGATTATACCTCATAAAAACTGCACATCATTCTTGATTCATAAATGCAATTTCTACTATTATTTTTCTAAGACTATTAAACATGGTTTCTTGGAATGTTTTTTTCATGTTCCTTGAATTGTCTATTTTCTCCAAGTCTCTTTGTTTCAGTTTTTAAAGTTATGCTTTCTCTCTTTCATGATGGCGACTTTCCTCACCAGTTCCAGATCCTTAGCATCCATTCATATTTGCAATAAGGCTCTGTGTGTGTTTGCAGGACTGGTGGACTTTCTCGCATGGTGGCTGGAAGGGCATCTTGCTTTGATGAGCTACCTCTCTTTTCTAGTTAAATGAATGAGTTTTTTTAAATGTTAATTTTGCTTTGAGGACTTTGAAATAGAGCATGGTATACAAACATATGGAAGTATATTTCCTACAAAGAGTTAACATTAACCAATTTTGAATTTTTCTTTATAGATTTTTGGAGACTGTTGCTGAAGCCATTTGGAGTAATATTTGTAGGTAGAATATTTTTTAGTTTATTTCCATGTGTGGAGATAAGAATAGACAGAAGATATCAGGCAAAGTTGGCAGTAGAAGTCAGGAATGAAGGAAAGATGATGTCCTCTATAGTTATACAAGTTGTTAGTTACAATTCCAGGGTGGAATAAGGGATTTTATTATTTCACTGTGTTGTTCCCAAAACTACTCCAACACTCCTGTAAGTGATATTAATTTGTTTTAGGGGCTGGGGGACTAGGAAGAACTAGCAGAGAGAACCTAGGGCAAATAAACATGCTACTTTTGTGTGTGTGTGTGTGTGTGTGTGTGTGTGCGCCTGTGTGTGTGCATGCATGTGTAAATGTATTTTAAATTGGAACCAAGAAAAAGTGATGCCAAGGTCAGTAACTCATTAATTCCTTCCACAAACCACCCTTTGGAAGGCAGATGTCTTAACTCACAGTAGAATAGGAAGCATTAAAAACAAGGGTTCTAGTGTCTCTCTCTCCTTCTGGTTCCTCAGATACTTCCTCTTCTCTCCTCAGAAATAGCTGGATTTTCACAGTCTCTTATACATCTATAGAAGGTGGTTTTTTTCCTTCTCTATAAATAGGACACAAACTAAGAAAACAGAAGCTACTGTTAGATTTGTAAAAAAAAAAAAAAAAAAAAAAAAAAAAAAAAAAAAAAATTACCATTTTGATAGCTTACAGATAAGTCCTCAAAATACTCTTAATGATTGTCAATGAACATTTAAAAATTATTCTGCTTCTTGTCCAAAATTAAAAATTCCACTCAGTTATTACAACAGGATTTTATTTCAAAGCATTTGTATGAAAGAATTAAATAGTTTAGATACACTGAAATACACAGATGCTGATGGCAGGGAAAATCTCCTAAAACTTAGGGGTGAATATGTAGAGAAGCCTTGTAACTATAAGGAGACAAACAATCCGATTTTAAAAATGGGCAAGAGGTTTGAATAAACATTTCACCAAAAAGATAGACATAAGCACATGAAAAGATGTTCAACATCACAAATCTTTAGAATATGCAGATTATAAACTAAAATGAGATACTACTATACACCCACCAGAGTGGCTAAAATAAAAAAAGAAATAACTATATCAAGTGTTAGCAAGGATGAAGAGAAACTGGAACTCTCATACAGTGCTGGCAGGAATATAAAATAGTACACAGTTACCTGGAAAAGAGTAGCAGTTTCTTATAATCTTTAACATACATAAAATATGCAACCTAACAATTCCACTTCTAAGTGTCTCTACCCAAGAGAAACAAAAACACATGTCCATACAAAGACTTATATGTGAATGTTCATAGGAGTATTAATCATAATAGTGGAAATTTAGAAACAATTCACATGTCTATTGATTAGTGAATGGGTAAACAAAATTTGGTGTATCTATACAATGGAATATTATTTCATAATCAAAAAGAACAAAGAACAAATCACTGATACATGCAACAACATTGATTAAACTCCTGAAAGCATTATGCTAAGACAAAGAAACCAGACATCTGATTCCATTTATATGAAATTTTTTGAAAAGATAAAAATAGAGGCAAAAGGCAGATAAGCACTCCCTTGGGGCTGAGGGTAGGAGCAGGGACTAAAAGCCAAGAAGCTTAAGGAAATTTTGGGGGCTGATGGAAGTATGCTAAACTGGGCTGTGGTGATGGCTGCAAAACTATCAGTTAACTAAAATGTACCTAATTGTACACTTAAAATGGATAAATTTCATGGTATATAAATTACATCCCAACAAACCTCCTTAAAACATGAGACTTTCTATGATTAATTTCATATTTCAACTATCAGACAAGTTTCTGAATGAAATATATCATTGCAAATAGTATATTTAAATTTCTATCATTAGGTAAAGAAAGCAAGGGACTATCTACAGAACTTAAATGTTAGGTTTAAGCTTAGATATTGTTGGCAATTTTTGTACCATATCTATATATAAAGAAACATTTTTATCTTTGTATTTTTCAAGCAGAACTCTCTCCTTTAATGATTTTGCTGAACAATCCATATGACTTCTGCAAAATTCCATAAATAGAACAGGGTCCTGAAACTAGAAGAGATTTGGAAGATTCACCTAGCTCACTGTGTGCTTTACAAATAAGGGAACAGAATCAGAGATGTAAAATAACTTGGCCAAAGTCATACAGCATCAAATAGGCAAAAAATATCAGGGACCAGGTCTCCTAACTCACAATCCAATGATTGCGACCCACATTACCCAAGGAAAGTTAGGTAAATGTCATGGTTACGGGAGTTCTGACTTTCTGAAATCAGGTTTTTCTCTTTTCTGATACGTTTTGCACTTCTCATGAGCCCAGAGGTGATAATCCTATAAAGTAAATAAGCATAAGATGTTATCTCCCATAGGGCAACTTCTGTTTGTGGCTAAATGAGCCAAGATGAAGAAACACTTCAAATAAAAGACTCAGCTGGAATAACATAGCAAAGAGGCTGCTTAGCTTGAAAGGGAGTTTGGCACTTAGCCATTGTGATTCATAAACTATAGTGCAATAAACTTGTATGAACAAAAATCTAATTTCCATATTCAACACTGGTTACCTGAATGAGCCATATGAGAGCTAATTTTTGGAAACAACATTAATTCTCTGGAAACAAAATGAGTCACTTGATACCAGACAGAGTGTGGTAGCTAAAGGGTTTTCAAATCCTACATCCTATTCATACCTTTTCTGCACCTCCAGATTCCAAGGAATATCTCTAGAAATGACTTACACGAAATCCTAGTCCAGTTTAATGCCTGTTTTTCTTTTAAAAGAATCACTCTGGTTGATAAAAGTAAAATACAAAAATTAAGCCATCTAAAGCAAAATGAAAGAAAGATGAGGACATGTGATTCAGTCTCAGAAGGTTTTAAAGTCTTCAATATTACCAAGAAAGTTGCCTTATCTGTATCAAAGAGACAAGGATGCCAAAAGTTATTTGAGACTAGAACCAGCAATATTTACTTGAAAAGTCTCAGGCAAACTAATTCTTTCCAAAATCTCAATAAAGTCCTGAAAACAAGGAATATGACAACTTGATGGTTCTTAAACATAAATTTTTAAGGAAACATCTGATACACTGTGGTAGACTGAAGTGGTGTTCACAGTAGCCACCGTTTCTCCTGGTAAAAGCATTATTAATTGATGTCCCATGGGTACCAAGCTTAGTCATGTGTCTCTTTGGCTGATGGACTGTTAGGAGCAACACACGCCACTTCCCAACAGAAGCTGTTTGAGCCATCACATGGTTGCACTATGTTCTCTTCCTACTGCCACAAGTTAAAAAATGTCACGCATAGAATATTCTCCTTAAATCTGGAAACTGGAAGGAAGATAATGGCTCATGGTAAATATATAGACTGAGCAAAATTTTCTTTGAGTTGTAGGCCACTGAGTTATTTGTTACTGCAGTGTAACCTAGCCAAAAATGACCCATAAGAGCTAAACAAAAAGAGTTTTGTTTCAGGTAATGAACTACATGGTTCTTTGCATACCTCACACTGATTGCAAAATATGTGTTAATATCTGTACTCATTATCCTAGATCAATGTTTTGCCAATACTTTTGGTCTAGCATGTACACTGTGATGTAATACATGTATGCATGTATAGATATATAAATATGTTGACATAATTAGAAGTCACAAAATGATACCTTACTATGTGTATTGTACTCTATTTCCTCTTCTATTTTAAATTTTTTTCTTGGAACCCACTAAATTGATTTGAAGTCCTATAATGTGTCACAATCTATTGTCCCACTTTCTACCCAGGGTCTACCTCATTGGACTATTCCCTAAATGTGTCTTCCTGTTTTATTTTTTCTCCCAAATTTTAATGTAACAGTACTTGACCCTGAATTTACTATAGGACCCCCAGGGAAGATTTTTAAAATTTTGCTCCCAAACCTTCACCGATGGTGATTTATTTAGTATGGGCTGGAAACCATTATTTTAATATTTTAGAATTCATCACAGGTTCCTCACTAGAGGAAGACAAGAGAACAAGCCATTGTTGAACAATGTAATTAAGGTTTGGTGATGATGCATCTTCAATGAACTGTCCCTGTGAAAATCAACAGGATTTTAACCTTTCGTTGAATATCCAAATTATGGTCAGCTATAGAACATTTAAACATTGTTGTAACATACTTCTTTTCAGGGCACAAATTTTGATCATTTATATATACAGAAGTGAAGCACCAGGTGGGAAAGGCAGGGAATGGGGTGCTTACAGGCTTACATGACCAACTCAACATCCATCTTGGGGCAGTAGTGAGCCTTGGGGTGCTGTGTCCCAGAGCGTATACATTTCATTATCAACACTCATATAAATCATTTGGACATATGTCGTTTATACTAATACACATACTTTGGTTCCTGAAAATCTGCCACCTTAATTTGGCCTCCCAGTCACAGAAGACCCTGCAACTGTCTCTCATGTGGCCATACAGTTTTGTATTAGTCAGGGTTCTCCAGAATAAAAGAATCAATAGGATGTGTGTGTGTGTGTGTATATATACATACACACACACAAGCATACCTTGAAGATGTTGTGGGTTCAGTTCCAGACCACCACAATAACGCAAACGTTGCAATAAAGCAAATGTCACAATAAAGTGGGTCACATGAATTATTCATTTTTCCAGTGCATATAAAAGTTATATTTACACTCTAGTCCATTAAGTGTGCAATAGCACTATGTATAAAAATGTACACATCTTAATTAAAAATACTTCATTGCTAAAGAATGCTAAGGATCATCTGTGCCTTTGGCAAGTTATAGTCTTTTTGCTAGTGGAGCGTCTTGCCTTGATGTTGATGGCTGCTGAGTGATCAGGGTGGTGATTACTGAAGGTTGGAGTGACTGTGGCAATTTCTCAAAATAAGACAACAATGAAATTTGTCGCATCAATTGACTCTTCCTTTCTTTTTTTTTTTTTTTAAATTTATTTATTATTATTAAACTTCAAGTTGTAGGGTACATGTGAACAATGTGCAGGTTTGCTACATATGTATACTTGTGCCATGTTGGTGTGCTGCACCCATCAACTCGTCATTTACATCAGGTATAACTCCCAATGAAATCCCTCCCCCCTCCCCCCTCCCCATGATAGGCCCCGGTGTGTGATGTTCCCCTTCCCGAGTCCAAGTGATCTCATTGTTCAGTTCCCGCCTATGAGTGAGAACATGCGGTGTTTGGTTTTCTGTTCTTGTGATAGTCTGCTGAGAATGATGGTTTCCAGCTGCATCCATGTCCCTACAAAGGACACAAACTCATCCTTTTTTATGGCTGCATAGTATTCCATGGTGTATATGTGTCACATTTTCTTAATCCAATCTGTCACTGATGGACATTTGGGTTGATTCCAAGTCTTTGCTATTGTGAATAGTGCTGCAATAAACATACGTGTGCATGTGTCTTTATAGCAGCATAATTTATAATCCTTTGGGTATATACCCAGTAATGGGATGGCTGGGTCATATGGTACATCTAGTTCTAGATCCTTGAGGAATCGCCATACTGTTTTCCATAATGGTTGAACTAGTTTACACTCCCACCAACAGTGTAAAAGTGTTCCTATTTCTCCACATCCTCTCCAGCACCTGTTGTTTCCTGACTTTTGAATGATCGCCATTCTAACTGGTGTGAGATGGTATCTCATTGTGATTTTGATTTGCATTTCTCTGATGGCCAGTGATGATGAGCATTTTTTCATGTGTCTGTTGGCTGTATGAATGTCTTCTTTTGAGAAATGTCTGTTCATATCCTTTGCCCACTTTTTGATGGGGTTGTTTGTTTTTTTCTTGTAAATTTGTTTGAGTTCTTTGTAGGTTCTGGATATTAGCCCTTTGTCAGATGAGTGGATTGCAAAAATTTTCTCCCATTCTGTAGGTTGCCTGTTCACTCTGATGGTAGTTTCTTTTGCTGTGCAGAAGCTCTTTAGTTTAATGAGATCCCATTTGTCAATTTTGGCTTTTGCTGCCGTTGCTTTTGGTGTTTTAGACATGAAGTCTTTGCCCATGCCTATGTCCTGAATGGTACTACCTAGGTTTTCCTCTAGGATTTTTATGGTATTAGGTCTAACATTTAAGTCTCTAATCCATCTTGAATTAATTTTCGTATAAGGAGTAAGGAAAGGATCCAGTTTCAGCTTTCTACTTATGGCTAGCCAATTTTCCCAGCACCATTTATTAAATAGGGAATCCTTTCCCCATTTCTTGTTTCTCTCAGGTTTGTCAAAGATCAGATGGCTGTAGATGTGTGGTATTATTTCTGAGGACTCTGTTCTGTTCCATTGGTCTATATCTCTGTTTTGGTAACAGTACCATGCTGTTTTGGTTACTGTAGCCTTGTAGTATAGTTTGAAGTCAGGAGGCGTACATGCCAAAATGTAAAGACCATCAAGGGTAGGAAGAAACTGCATCAACTAACGAGCAAAATAACCAGTTAATATCATAATGGCAGGATCAAGTTCACACATAACAATCTTAACCTTAAATGTAAATGGACTAAATGCTCCAATTAAAAGACACAGACTGGCAAACTGGATAAAGAGTCAAGACCCATCAGTCTGCTGTATTCAGGAGACCCATCTCACACGCAGAGACATACATAGGCTCAAAATAAAGGGATGGAGGAAGATTTACCAAGCAAATGGAGAACACAAAAAAGCGGGGGTTGCAATACTAGTCTCTGATAAAACAGACTTTAAACCATCAAAGATCAAAAGAGACAAAGAAGGCCATTACATAATGGTAAAGGGATCAATTCAACAGGAAGAGCTAACTATCCTAAATATATATGCACCCAATACAGGAGCACCCAGATTCATAAAGTAAGTCCTTAGAGACTTACAAAGAGACTTAGACTCCCATACAATAATAATGGGAGACTTCAACACTCCACTGTCAACATTAGACAGATCAACGAGACAGAAAGTTAACAAGGATATCCAGGACTCTTCCTTTCTTGAAAGATTTCTCTGTAGCATTTGATGCTGTTTGATAGTATTTTACCCACAGTAAAACTTTTCAAAATTGGAGTGAATTCACTCAAACCCTGCTGCTGCTTTATCAACTAATTGTGGAATATCCTAAATCCTTTGTTGTAATTTCAACAATGTTCACAGCATCTTCACTAGGAGTAGATTCCATCCCAAGAAACCACTCTTTTTGCTTTTCCATGAGAAGCAACTCATACCTGTTTAAGTTTTATCATGAGATTGCAGCAATTATGTCAGATTTTCAGACTCCACTTTTAATTCTAGTTCTCTTGTTATTTTCACATCTGCAGTTACTTTCTCCAAGGAAGTCTTGAATCTTTCAAAGTCATCTGTAAGTATGGCAGCCAGGCGCGGTGGCTCACACCTGTAATCTCAGCACTTTGGGAGGCTGAGGAGGGCAGATCACGAGGTCAGGAGTTCACGACCAGCCTGACCAATATGGTGAAACCCCGTCTCTACTAAAAATACAAAAATTAGCCGGGTGTGGTGGTGCACTCTTGTAGTCCCAGCTACTCAGAGGCTGAGGCAGGAGAATCACTTGAACCCAGGAGGTGGAGGTTGCAATGAGCCAAGATTGCACCACTGCACTCAAGCCTGGGTGACAGAGCGAGACTCTGTCTCAAAAAAAAAAAAAAAAAAAAAAAAAAAATGGCTATCAACTTTTTCAAAACTCATGAATCACAAATGCTCTTCATGGCACCTAGAATGGTGAATCATTTCCAGAAGGTTACCAATTAACTTTGCCCAGATCCATCGGAGGCATCACTATCTATGGCAGCCATATTCTTAGGAAATGTATTTCTTAAATAATAAGAATTTAAAGTCAAAATTACTCCTTCATCCACAGGCTGTAGAACAGACATTTTAGCAAATACAAAAACATTAATCTCCTTGTATGTCTCCATCAGAGCTCTTGGGTGACCAGGTGTGTTGTCAACAAGCAGTAATAGTTTGAAAGAAATCTTTTTTCTCTGAGCAGTAGGTCTCAACAATGAGCTTAAAATATTCAGTAACCTATGCTGTAGATGGGCTGACATCTGGGCTACATTGTTTCATTCATAGTGCCCATGTAGAGTAGATTTACCACATTCTTAAAAGCTGTAGGATTTCCAGAATGGTAAATGAGCACTGGCTTCAACTTAAAGTCACCAGCTGCATTAGCCCCTAACAAGAGAATCTGTCCTTTGAAGCTTTGAAGCCAGGCATTGACTTCTCTCTAGCTACAAAAGTCCTAGAGGGCATCTTCTTCCAATAGAGCACTGTTTTTTCTACACGGAAATTCTGTTGTTTCATGTAGCCATCTTCATCAATGATCTTAGTTAGATCTTCTGGATAACTTGCTGCAGCTTCTCAATCAGCTTTACCTTGTACTTCTATGTTATGGAGATGGTGTCTTTCCTTAAACTTCACAAACTGCCCTTGACTAGCTTAGGGAATATTGTGGCTGGTTTGATGTTTCATTCAGACTGCTAAAAGTTTTTCTCTATCAGCAACAAGGGTGCTTCACTTTCTCACACATGTGTTCACTGAAGTAGCATTTGTAATTTCCTCAAGAACTTTTATTTTGCATTCACATCTTGGTTAACTGGTGCAAGAAGCCTAGATTTCAGTCTGTCTTGGCTTTCAACCTGCCTTCCTCACTAAGCTTAATCATTTCTTGCTCTTAATTTAAAGAGAGAGAAGTGTGAATCTTCCTTTCACTTGAACACTTAAAGGCCACTGTAGGGTTATTAATTGTCCTAATTTCAATGTTGTTGTGTCTCAGGGAATGGGGAGGCCTGAGGAGAGGGAAAAAGATGGGGGAATGGTTGGTCAGTGGAGCAGTCAGAACACATACAACATTTACCGATTAAGTTCACTGTCCTATATGGGTGCAATTCTTGGAGCCCCAAAACAATGACAACAGTAACACCAAAGATCACTGACCACAGATCACTGAAAAAGATATAATAATAATGAAAAAGTTTGAAATATTGTGAGAATTACCAAAATGTGACACAAAGATGTGAAGTGAGCACATGGTGTTGGAAAAAAAAAAATGGTGCTGATACATTTGCTCAATGCAGGACTGCCACAGACCTTGAATTTATAAAAGATATAATATTTGTGAAATGCAAAATATGCCTGTATATATTTATTTATTATGAGGAATTGGCTCACGTGGCTATGGCGGTTGGTAAGTCTCATGATCTGCTTTCGGCAAGCTGGAGACCCAGAAAACTGACAATATAATTCAGTCTGAGTCCAAAGGCCTGAGAACCAGGGGAGCTGATGCTGTAAATTCCAGTCCAGAGGCAGCAGAAGATGAAATGCAATGTCCCAGCTCAAACAGTGAGGCAGAGAAAAGAGGAAAATTCCTCCTCCCTCCACATTTTATTCTATTCAGGCCCTCAATGGACTGGATGATGCCCTCCTGCAGTGGGGAGGGCAATCTACCCTACTGAGTTCACTGCTTCAAGTGCTAAGCTCATCCAGAAACAACCCTACAGATACACCCGGAAATAATGTTTAATCTGGGTAGCCATGGCCCAGTCAAGTTGACACATAAAGCTAAACATCACAAGTTCCTTTTAGATACCAATGATTTCAAAGGAAGGATGGCTACTCTTAGCTTTATGGCTACAATTAGCTGACAGATCCATTAATCAATGGATTAATCAATTCATTAATTCAAGCAATTGCTCCACACTCAATTTGTGTCAAGCACTATAATAGGTGACAAGGGCACATGGAAGAATAAGAGGATCTTCCCTGAAAGAGCTCAATGTTGACAGAGGTGGGAACAAGTATATATAAAAAGTTAGTGGTATACTGTGGTGACTGTAATGATAGAGGTGATTATGGATTATGCGCTCTGCCTTGTAATTCACTTCTTATTTTGATCTTGTTTTTTTTTCTAGGAATCATCTGTGTTTCATTATTCCTTGTCATAATTCTCCATTGAATTTAACCATAGTCCATGCATCTACCCCTTTTCCCTGTAATATCTGGTCTTCATATACCCTTGCCAAAGGAATATGGTTGTTTAACAGAAATACAATGCTATTTAATGATGGTACCTGTCCCGGCCACACATATTTATGCTCAGATCTCCACATGAAAATGCAATTTCCACAATGATTCATTCAGATTCTTATGGGATGTACTCACATCCTGTCTCAACACATGTCATTAACACATTATTTAATTTCAGTGCTTGTTAAGTGATGTCTTGATGGCCCTGTATCTCAGTAAAGTAGAAACTTAAAATAATTATTTCATTCTGTTTTTCTCTAGCCTCTGCTGATAACTGGCAACTTTGTAATAATTATTTTTCCTTGTGATGATAATATTCTTATCACAATGAGGTTATGGTAAAGGCGAGAAGTATAGAAGATGCTATACAACTTCCCTCATATTTAATTCCATAAAATGCATGTTGTAATTTCTGCTGAATGGGATATAGAAGAGTCAAGTAATTCTCCCATAATCCAAAATCCATGGTCTAGAATCAATTATCCACCATCCAAAGTGACCTGAGGTCTAAAAATAAAACATGAATGATACCTCATAGCCTATAAGAATTAGCATCATCCTTACCCACATGCTCCAGAATCTGTGTATTTTTAAAAAATCATAGTAACAAATAATATTAAATTTATCATCTCAACCATTTTAAGTGTACAGTTTAGTAATGTTTATTCACACTATTGTAAAACAGATCTCTAGAACGGTTTTCATCTTCCATCCCCAAAACTCTATGCCCACTAAACCCTTTAATCGGTTCCCCTCCAGCTCTTTAAAACTACCTTTCATGAATCAATAAATTAATCAATTCATCAATTTAAGCAATTACTCCTGAATTTCCTCCCCGAAGCCCTTGAGAACTACCTTTCTATCTTCTGTTTCTATCATACTGACTATTGTAGATACATCATATGTATGAAATTAAACAGTATTTATCTTTTTGTAATTGGTTTGTTTTTGTTAATATAACATCCTCAAATTTCATCTATGTTGTTACATATTGCAGAATTTTCTTCTTTTTTAAGGCTATATAACATTCTTTTGTATGTATGTACCATATTTTCTTTATCCATTCATCTGCTGGTGGACATCTGGGTTACCACCACCTCTTGGCTATTGTGAATAGTGCTGCAGTGAACATTAGGTGTGCTTGTGTTTCTTTGAGATCCTGCTTTGAATTCCTTTGGATAGAGATCCAGAAGTGGGATTGTTGGATCACATGGAAATACATTTTTAATTTTTGAGCACCCTCTGTACTATTTTCTGCCATGGTTGGGCCATTTGGCATTCACACCAGTAATATGCAAGGATTTCAATTTATCCACATCATCACCAATACTAGTTATTTTCTGTTGTTTTGATAGCGACCATCCTGATGGGTGTGAAGCAATATCCATTTGTGGTTTTGATTTGCATTTCCCTAATTATTAGTGGTATTGAGCATCTTTTCATGTGTTTATTGGTCATTTGTATTTATTCTTTGGAAATATGTATATTCAAAGTTCTTTGACCATTTTTAATTGGGTTATTTGTATTTTGTTTTTGTTGAATTGTAGAAGCTCCTTTTATATCCTAGATATTAACCCATCATCAGACATATAATTTGCAACTATTTTCTCCTATTCCTTGGGTTGATTTTTCACTGTTGATTGTTTTCTTTGATGGGAAAAAGTTTTTAAGCTTGATAAAGTCCTGTTTGTCTATTTTTTTGTTTTGTTGCCTGTGCCTGTGCATATGTTTAAAATAAAACTGTCTTACAGTTTATTTAATTTCAAAACAAACAATGGCATAAGTTCACAGAAGCTTCTCTCTACTAATACTCCCAGAAAAAAAAATACAAGTTGGATGGTCTACATTGGTCAAGTTTATTTAGATTGTGTACCTGTTCCTAATAATAAAATGCATCAAATACTATATAGATTACTACAAACTGCCTTAATATCCTAAAAAAAATTAGAAACAAAGTCATAGATCAGTCATATATAGAAATATTTAATTCTTGG